>NC_141627.1:26239049-26587382 GCF_047967505.1 Dipteris shenzhenensis
GATTTTGGGAAGGCCTTGGCTATGCAAGGTGAAATCTATTCAAAAGTAGGATACTAGGGAATTGATTTTATAGGGAAATGATAAGAAGGTGCACTACAACATCAGAAGCCGCAAAAAGGAAGTTGTCAACAAGGAGTCTTCAACATCAGAGATTTTTAGCTTTGACTTAATCTATGAAGAAGAAGAGATAGGGTATAGCTTCGAGGAGTCCAACTCAGAGGGTGAGGTGGAAGGAGCGGCCTTTGGTCTTTGTCTTGGTGCTGATTGAGAGGAGTCAGGAGGGAACAAGGTGGTGGTACAAGAAGATCCTATAGAGACACTTCATGTGGAGGATGTGAACATACTGAATGATGCCAACACAATGAAAAGCTTCTTGGTGATTCTCTATCGGTAGTGAGAAGCTCCAGTACTTGGATATGTTAAATGATTTCCCATCTCTTTTTGTAGCAAGCTATTCACACAGGTTCGACCAGTGTCTCTTATGGAGCACAAGATTTAGTTGAAGCCGGAAAGCAAGCCAGTTGTACAATGCTTATGGTGATTAGGGATGATCCAAGTTGAGGCACTAAAGAAAGAGGCAACACAATTACTTGAGGCTAGATTCATCTTTCCCGTTGATGATTCAGAATTCCCAAGGGATAGGTGCATGGTGAAGTCAATGGAGAATGGATGCAGCAGCTAAGAAACAACATAAGCATGTGAAGATAGTGGGAGAGAGGGAAGGAGTCTCACTTGCGGCATTCTCACATACACAATGGGGGACTACACGCAAAGGTGGAGGCTAAATACAGTTTTCCTCTTCTTAGTTGTGAAAGCCAAAAGAACTCTAGTACAAAGAAATAGAAGAACCCTATATGTGGGTCTCAAACCAAACTCAGCTAACTAAGGTGGCATACTAACTGAGCCACGAACTATAGTAGATAAGGATAGCTATCATCCAGCTATTATTCATGGGCGGTGTACTAACCGCATCTGCAGCTAACAAGTCGGTGACATAAATGCACAATGATCACCTTGGCATATCACAAGTAGAGCTCGATATCTCAACACTCCCCCTCAAGCTCAATCCCAATTCCTGCACACCAAGTAGGTCTCTGAACTTGCACAGCTTCTCTGTACCCAATGCCTTCGTGAATATGTCAGCTACCTAATCCTCTGTGCTGACATAAATTAGATTAATAAGACCTAGTAAAACCTTCTCCCGCACATAGTGATAATGCATCTCAATGTGCTTTGTTCTAGCATGATAGACTGGGTTATTTGCCAAGTGTATACTGCTCATGTTATCACAATAAATGACAACTGGCCCATCTGCTAATGCATATCATAAAGTAGCTTATGCAACCAAGCTACCTCACATGTAGCCATTGCTGCACCGCTGTACTCAGCCTCTGTGCTTGACAAGGCAACTGTAGGCTATTTCTTGCTACTCCAAGAGACTGTAGCACTCCCAAAAGAGAACACATATCCACTGGTAGATCGTCTATCAGAAATACTACCAGCCCAATCAACATCAGTGTATCCATGCAACTGTATCTAAATCCCAGCCTCATAAAATAGTCCATACTACAATGTGGACTTCACATACCTGAGTATGCATCTAGTTGCATCCAAATGCGATTTCCTTGTAAACTGACTTACCAATCCAATAGCATAGCTTAAATCTGGCCTGGTAATAGTCATATAAATCAAGCTTCCTACTATGCGTCTGTACATAGTAGGGTCTTCCAAAAGCTCACCTGCATTTGTGCTTAGCTTCACATTCTGCTCCAAAGGAGCTGAAATAGGCTTACAACCTGTCATCCCATATTTGGACAGCATGTCCAATCCATACTACCTCTGCAAGAGCTGTATCCCACTTGGTGATCTAATCACCTCAATGCCCAAGAAATAATGCAGCTCTCCCAAATCCTTCATCTCAAAATTTTGCTTCAATAGCATTTTCACATGAAGGATATCATCATCACTATCACTTGTGATGATCAAATCATCAAATAAATGACAAGCAGCATAAATACCTTTCTTTGTTTTTCTCACATAAAGTGAGAAATCTGCCTTGGAAATCTGAAAGCCAATAGTGACAAGATACTGTCCTATCTTGTCAGACCATGCTTTAGGTGCTTGCTTCAAGCCATATAAGGCTTTCTTTAACCTGCAAACAAACTCAGGATGAACAGATGAACATAACCTGGTGGCTGCTTTATAAAGACCTCTTCTTGCAAATCACCATGGAAGAAGGCATTCTTTACATCAATCTGATGTAAAGACCATCCCCTTAATGCGGCCATAGCAATGACTACTCTTATGGTTGCCATCCTTGCAATTGGACTGAATGTTTCTTCATAATCAATGCCATATATACGTGCATACCCCTTGACAACTAATCTTGCCTTGTATCTGTTCATAGAACCATCTACATTGTGCTTGACCTTATAAACCCACTTACAACCAATTGCATTCTTGTCTTTAGGCAAAGGCACCAATTCGCATGTAGCATTTGCTTCCAAGGCATCCATTTCTTCATCCATGGCTTTCTCCCATTTTTCTTTTCCCATGGCTTGCTCAAAAGAAGTGGGTTCTGGTTCCTATATCACTTTGACCATATAGGCATAGTGAATGGTTGTAAATCCATCATATTTCAACCTATCCACAGGATACTTGACTCTGGTAAACCTGTGCAAAATAGGCTCACTTCCAGGTGCTCTCAAAACATCCCTAGTCTTCCTTACTCCAGGTGTAACAATAGAAGGAATACCCAACTCATCATCAATGCTTTATTCTTAGCCACGAGATTCACCATCCACATAAGAGTGACCTGCATTCACATCAAACATGGACTGATCTACCTTCTCTTTTCCTTTTCGTGATACCTGCATACCACTATCTGCATTGCTTTGAGAAGATTCTCCTGATCTCAATCTGCCTATCCATGGTGAAGTATGTGAACCACTGCTAGATGATACTATAGGTCCATTAATATTTTGTGATTGCTACTGTGAATTCTATGCAGCATTACCATTTTGTGCATCTACATCAATCATCACATTTACTGGTTTATACTAGCTGCTCATCTCATAAAAAACAACATCTCTGCTCACTGTAAACTTACGAGTAGAAGGGTTATAGCATCTATACCCTTTCTGCTACAGAGAATAACCAATAAAGATGCACTTTTTAGCTTTTGGATCCAACTTGGATCTCAACTCATCTGGCACATGAACATAGGCAATGCAACCAAAATTTTTCAAATGAGAAATATATGGTTTCCTACTAGTATACATCTCCTCTGGCGTCATGCCATGTATTGCTGTAGTGGGATCCTGTTCATTATGTAAACTGCTATAGCAACTGCTTCAGTCCAATAATAATCTGGTAGGCCTTTTTCATTTAGCATGGCCCGAGATACCTCTCCAATATGTCTATTTTTCCTTTCTACAAGCCCATTTTGCTGTGGGATATGACTGCATGAATACTGCTGCTTTATGCCATGCTCCTGCAAGAGCCTTGCAAACTCATTTGAGAGGTACTCTCCCCCTCCATCTGACCTTAGGCATTTTATTTGCAGGCATGTTTCTTTTCAACCATAGCTTTAAAAGCTTTGAAATGCCCAAACACTTCACTTTTCTTTTTCATAAAATGCACCCAAACTTTTCTACTGTAGTCATCAATAAAAGTGACAAAGTAATGACAGCCTCCAATAGATGCAGCTTTAGTAGTCCACACATCAGAGTGGATTAATTCCAATGGCTTCTTACTTTCTTGAACATGTCTAGGAAATGGTTTCCTTGCCTGTTTTCCAAATTGACAGGCTTCATATACCTTATGCATTTATGCAACCTTAAATTTAGGCAATCCTGCAATAATATTTTGGGCCTGCATTGATTTAAGTCATTGTACATTAACATGACCAATGCGTTTATGCCAAATATCAATATCTGCAACTAGACCGGTCCCATGTGCAAACATTGCTGCACTCAATTCAGGCATGTCCGCATCTAATGTAAACATCCTGCCTACCCTTCTTCTTTCCTTTTGCTATCAAGCAACCATTATTTTTCATATCCTCAACAAAGCATCCATGAGGATTAAATCTGACCTACAAGCCCTGCTCAACCATTTGACCAACAGAAACCAGGTTCTTGGTGATGTTCAGGACATGAAATACATTAGACAAGTATTTCTTTTTCCCATCCTGCATAGACAAAGAAATTTTACCAATCTGCACAATAGGATGTGCATCACCAGTCTCCACAAATTCTGATCTTTCGATTTTCCTTGCATCCTGCATCCATTTTGCATGACCTGTCATGTGGTTTGACGCACCTGAGTCAACATACCACACATCATTACTTTCTTCTGCACTTGTCACAGAATTGGTCATGTGTTGCACCATAAATAGATGCCCATTTCTATCATCACCATGTCTACTAGAAGATGCATAATTGCCTTGCTGCAATTTTTCATTCATAATGTCATTCTGCTTTTTGTAGCAGTCTTTAGCCATTTTACCACAGTAGTAGCATTCAACATTCAACATTGCTGTTTGTATTTTGGCCTCTCTGCCATCCACCATGACCTCTTTGGCTCCCCCTGCCTCTAGAGTTACCACGTCCTCCTCCAAAGGATTGGTTCTCTTGAGTTTGTTGCATATTCTGATTTCTACCACGGCCTCCAAATCGGCCTCCTCTACCTCTGCCTCTACCTTTTCCAGCATTTGAGTAGAAGACAGTTTCTTTTGAGGTTCCTCCTAAAGAATATGCACCACCATTTCTCTGCTCTTCAGAAATTAGAAGAGCAAACAACTCCTCAAAATCAGGAAATTTTTCACGGACGGCAATGGATGTCCGAAAGTGTGCATAATCCTTTCCTAGACCATTCAAGGTCACAGAAACTAGATCATCATCTTCCACTGGCGACTCAATGGAAGCAAGTGCATCTGCAATTTTCTTTACCTTCATGTGGTAGTCATTGATGCTCATATTTTCTCTCTGCACATTGTGCAACTCCTGCTTGAGCTGCATTTTCCTGGCTTGCGTATTTGTGCTATGCATTTTTGCCAAAGTATCCCATGCCTCCTTTGGCGTACTTGCATCCTGAATATGCACAATCATAGAATCCGAAATACTGATAGACAGCCAGTACATAACTTTTCTGGCTCTCTCATGCCATCCTTTAAATGCTTGCATTTCCTATTGATTGGAAACATTAGGAAGAACTGGTTCTTCTTCATTTCCTGTAATGAACTCCTAATAGCCTTTTCCCATAAGGAAATTCGTCATTCTAAACTTCCATGCTTGGAAGTTGTTCTTGTCAAGCTTTTCAGTAACAATCTGTGAAAGAGAATCAGAAGCCATTGCAGAACACTGCAAAATATTCTGTCACTACAAAAAACACAGCTTCTGCCTCACATGGGCAAATCTGCAAAACTGACGAAAGTGGTATTTGACCACACAGTCACTTCCTAGTGACGATTTTGCATCAACAGGCAATAAGGATGATTCTGTAACTCCCAGTATCTCTGCGCATAAGCATACGGTGCAATTTCTGCGGTAACTTTTCCCCGACCTGCAGAGCAATGGTCGCACAGCAAAAATAGGGCCTTTTTTTAAGTGCCTGCGAAGAACTTCCGCCTTCAAAACGAGCTCGAAAGGGCCCCGAAATTCATATACTGCCCTCTCGCCACACTGCGAAGGGTGTCTCAATCTGAGACAATGCACTCTTGCACTTTCGGCTGTGCTACCTGCAGAGATTTTCTCCCATACTCGAAAAAGGAAAGCAACACTGGTCCTCTTACCAGGACACCGCGAACTTGGTTTGCTTTCTTGAGCTTCTTACCATGAACTAGGCTCTGATACCATGTGAAGATAGTGGGAGAGAGGGAAGGAGTCTCACTTACGGCTTTCTCACATACAGAATGGGGGAATACACACAAAGGTGGAGGCTAAAAACAATTTTCCTCTTCTTAGTTGTGAAAGCCAAAAGAACTCTAGTACAAAGAAATAGAAGAACCCTATATGTGGGTCTCAAACCAAACTCAGCTAACTAAGGTGGCATACTAACTGAGCCACAAACTAGAGTAGATAAGGATAGCTGTCATCCAGCTATTATTTGTGGGCGGTGTACTAACCGCATCTGCAGCTAACAAGTTGATGACATAAATGCACAACGGTCACCCTGGCATATCACGAGTGGAGCTCGATATCTCAACAAAGCATACACAAGGTGATGCGCACAAGGAGAAAATGTAGAGAAACATGATGTCCTAAAGCCAAAGAGTAGCAAGTAGATGCTAGAGAAAGGATAGGCATCATGAATTTTAAAACATGCATTAGGTAGAGAAAAACACTATCCAAGGTGCCATAAATCCCCATGGGAAAAGTAACAACCCAAACTAACCATGAGCCATTGGGAGGCTATAGTAACAAAATTGTCACTCCAAGAAATCCATTTCTGGATCCCACAATGGGCCAAGAAATTTTATACAGCATTGCCACATCATTGTGAGACCAACTACTACCTGCCTGCTTATGAATACAAAGCCACCATTTTGCTTAGCTAGTGCCCCTCCATGATTTTAATGTAAAATTCCTATTCACACATTCAAAGATCCTTTTTTGTTTTTAGAATAACCATTCACATGCCAAGTTCTATCCACACGATATTTGACTATACATATATTTCTGATACCCTTAATCTTTGCATTAATTAGGTTGCCACACCATTCACACAAAGCCTCTTACTATGTGCATTCTTTGTAAGCACCTAAACCATTTACAAATTTACAAGACTTTTCAAATATATCTCATGCTATGGTCCCTTCATAGCTTTTGCATTAATAATATTTGTACTATATGGAGCACAACGTGTAGCCCCAACCATTTTCAATGTGTGTAAGCATATGGAATGTCTATGAATAGTCACAAAATGTCTTTCATTTACACCAATGCATGCCTTTCCTTTAGCTTCATTCATACATTGGTGATAGCATCCTCTATTTACATAAAACAAAGCATAAATACACCAAGAAGTCCAAGCAAGTTAATCAAAGGCAAACTCTTAGTCATAAAGCCTCATTGATTTTGTCTTATCATTATGTTATATATGAACCATTTTTATGTCTTTTGGTCTAGTCACTATGTTATATATTTTGTCTTGACACTATGTTTATGTCATTTTGTCTAGCGGTAGAATAGTACCCTGCCACTATGTTATATATGCATTATGTCTTGACCCTAATGCCTCTTATCCCATGTATTTCTTAGCCTAAGTGCTCCAACCCTTTGCACCTCTTAGCCATACTACTACCTACATCCATGTTTGTGAGTCTACCATCTTAAAAATCAAAAGGTACATTAATCCATGTAAATAACGCACACACACACACAATAATTTTGATTAGTAAATGTATCTCAAACATACAGACATATTTCTTTAGACACACATGCGCACACATGCACATGCATACTTTCCCAACTATGAATTAATATTTTATGTACCTCTGGTGAAATATCCCCTTTACACTCTCTTCTTAACCACCCCTCACACCAAGCCCACTAATTGTCCCTCCATACCTCCTCTAATCCCTTCTCAGTCCATGCACTCATTTGCTCCTTAATCCAATTGTGACTTAAACTTCACTTATGACTTAAAATTTTTTACTTATCTAAGAATCCATATGGTTGTGTATATTCCTAGTAAAGCGATAACAAGCCGAGGAAAATAGGCATTACCTGTCTACCCAAACGTAACTATGATGTTCTAATGCCTAGTTTGTTTGGATGGTAGCATGTAAGTGAACCCGGACCTCAAAACCTAAAATGCCTGAGGATTTGACATCTTTATTTAATATTATGTTTTTCGAACTCAATATTACTAAAAATACTTAATTTTGGTCGAAATTTTTACAAACTCTAGTTGTTGCATTTTTTACCTTGGATGTCTCAAACATTTTATCCTCGTATGTTCTTCTTTTTTAACTTTTTATCCAATTGATAGAATTAATTGTATGGGTCAATTATTGATGGGACTTTTTAATCTAAACACACTTTGATTTCCCAACTAGCCTTTGGTCGGGGCTAGTGCCATATAGTTAATTCACATCTATTGGATATTTCTTTAGCATGGATAAACCCATCATTTTGTGATCTGCCTTATTTTTAACTACCTTTTATATCTATTTTGCAGAAGTGGTTTATGCATTTACTATTGACATCATTTTTTCATTTTGACCCTTATCATACAAATCCACTTTTATTCACTTATAATCAGTAGGTAGAAAGTAAGTTTCACATGGTGGGCTCAATCCCCACCATGTGGTTTTACCCTTTGGGTTAGGGGTGGGACACACACACACACAAATTTTGATTAGTAAATGTATCTCACACACACAGACACTTATTTCTTTACACACACATTGTGCACGCGCACACACACACACGTACATGTATACTTTCCCAACTATGAATTCATCTTTTATATACCTTTCGTGAAATCTCCCCTTTACACTCTCTTCTTAACCACCCCACTCACCAAGCCCACTAATCATCCCATACCTCCTCTAATCCCTTCTCAACCCATGCACTCGCTCCTTACTCCACTTGTGACTTAAATTTTTTTAATTATCTAAAAATCCATATGGTTGTCTATATTCCTAGGTAAAACAATAACAAGCCAGGGAAAGCAGGCATTACCTGCCTACCCAAATGTAACTATGATGTTCTAACACCCAGTTTGTTTGGATGGTAGTAGGTAAATGGCCCCGACCTCGGAACCACGATTGCCTGAGGATTCAACATCTTTGTTCAATATTATTTTTTTTCAAACTCAATATTATTGAAAATTCTTAATTTTGGTCAAAATTTTCTAATTGTTGCATTTTTTAACTTGGATGTCTCAAACATTTTTTCCTTATATGTTTTCCTTTTTTAACTTTTTATCCAACTGATGGAATTAATTGTATGGCTCAATTATTGATGGGACTTTTTAATCTAAACACACACACACACACACATTTAAAATTATGAAATTTAGAAGTCCTATCACATCATGTATATACAATGTCCATGCTCGTAACTTGTCCATAGTGTCTAAAGTAAAGCCATGTGTCTTTTTAGATGGAAGAATATCAATTAGATCTTCAACTCAATACATCAATTTTCCATCTAATCAAAAGCACTTTCGAGTCTAAGTATTTGGTCCATAGTGACCTACACATTTGTGCTTCCACTAGAACATCCATGTGCTTCAAAATCCTTTGTTTCTCATGGGTACAACAAAACATCCTCCTATTTTATTTGAAAGTCTTTATGGACTATAACTTGATTGCATGAGATTCACACTAGAATTGTTCTTCAATGATACTTAAATTATATAAAGCATCATATTTCTAACGCTTTATAGAGCAACTTTAAAATTTATTCAAGCTTCAAACTCAAATGATCTTCTATGCCATATAAATGCTACTTTTCATAATTTTGGTCCCAAAATGATCCAATTTTTTCCATCTAATGTTTAATATTAATTTGAAATATTTAAAGTCTAGAAGCTCAATGAATCTTCTTCAACATTAATGATGCTAGCTTGGTCAAGACATCCTATTTATATTCTAACCAACAAGCACCTGAATTATAATTTTATAGGAATTACATTCAAATTTGAAACTTTTTTAAAGCTCTTATGCATATTTACTTCTGATAAGGGAACAACTTTATTATTAATGGGTTCAAATAGGCAATCATGAATTTACATTAGATAATTGTTAGTCGTGTTCACAACCTTGATAGCCTTCCTAGCCCGTAAAGATGATTGTCCTGCATCAAATACTCGCATTGTTAGTCTGCAGATGGGGATCAATGGTGGAAAGGACCCACCAATTCCTATCACAATATGAATAGTCTTGGATTTACATGATGCTGACTGTTGGCTGCATCTACTTAACACCACCAATTGTTGCATTACTTGACATCCTACAGTGTTACACTTGAGTGACAACCTATGATGTTGCATTTGTGTGACACCCTATAATGTTACATCAATGTGACACTTCAATTAAGTGTTACATCTACATGACCCCCTATAAAGACGTGCTTGACATTTCAACAATTTTATATTTTTAGATCAATAATGATGATCAATGACAGCTAACTTCTATAGCCATAGGGCTATCATAGATGTCCTTTTATGGGTTATCAAATTATGTCCCAAGTTGTATCTACATCAACAATCCCAAATTGTGCAATGGTTATAGCATATATTTCTGATACGATTTCTTGTCTATTTGCATGGGGCCCATAGTGGCAAACTAGTTATGGACAGTCCATTTGGTGTCCACATCATCTTTATGTAAGATCTTCCCATATTCTTTATGTGATACGTTTTTCCAAATCCATTATAAACTCACTTTTTATTAAAGGATACTTACAAAGGAATCTTTAATTATGAAGGTTTAGTTACCCAAACACAAGAGCATTGTGGATGTCCTTAATTTGGGTCTACTATATATGCACCATTGATATGGGTAAAAGGTAGGTTCAAAGCTCTTGAGATAGAACTATTGGAATTATATACAATTCTAGTGAAGAAAATTAATAAGTTCCAGATTCATGTTTTGTTTTTTCATCACAGTTAACTAGTTAAGTTGTTTTTTTATTATATTTAAGTTGTTAATGGGTTTCCCTTGTCATGCATGCCTCAGTCCTCAGGAGATGGTGAGGGAAGAATGTCATCTCAACAAAAAAGTTATCTTCATCATCTCTAAACTTTGCCTCAATGAAACGTATTGCTTAAGAGGACACAAGCATTATGAAGAAAGGCAAGAAAAATTTTCTACTCATCATTGCATATTATAGTCTACTTACTTTGTCTAATAATTGTCTTAAAATGCCAAAATAATCATAGTCCATTCACTATAAAAACAACCATATAACAAATGCAAGAAGGCATATACTTAACATATCCCTATATTTCTTCAATCCATTTGTGGCATGATCGATTGCCATTAGTATGTACTTTTTAGATGAGTGACTCACTGAACTATCCCACAAAGTCAAGGACCCACCATTGAAATGCTTCATGAAGCCTAGTCAATTGGAGTGGCATATGATTACTGGTAAGGATCGACCTACCCTGTGGTAGACATCACAATGCCTATAACCTTAGCTACATCTTTGAATAAAGTCATCCATCACAAACCAAGATGTCTTACCTTTTGAGCCATTAGCTCAGATTCAAAGTCTCCACATGATGCACCTTAGTTTGCTTTTACAAATACTAATATCTTCTTCATGTAGTGATACATATCCACAAAACACTCCATTGCTCCTTGTTGGTATATTGACCTGCTATCAAAGTATGCTGCCAAACTTTGAGTGCAATTTTCCACCGTATATATTTAGGCATACCCAAGAGGAATGATAAATACATCATCATGCTTCAAATCTAATACCTCGACCTTAGATAAGATGCATCAAGGAAACCTATTAACAAAACTCGAGAGTGCTCTCAACGGAAGTAGAATGGAAGAGGGAGAGAGCAGAGAGCCACACAAGTTTTTAGTGGGTGCAGAACACCCTAATCTTCTTTTTCATTCATTGATATATGTGTTTGAGTATTGTACATAACCGGGGTAGAGGCACAGTGACCTTTAACCCCCACAATCTCCCACTTAAAAGACAATGTGCCTTTAAGAGACAACACCCAATGAGCATACTATCCAATGCCCCAAACCGCTGACTAGGTAGACTCTTCGTCAGCATATCTGCAGGGTTATCATCTATATGAACCTTGACAAGCTCTATGCACTTATCCTCAAGTACCTCCTTAATGAAATGGTAGCTAACCTCAATGTTTTTGGTCTTTGGTGGATGAAAGACCTGATTTCGTGCTAGCTGAATAGCACTAATGGAATCACTATGCAATGTCGGTACACCTGTATGAATCCCCAAATCTCCCACTAGCCGATCAAGCCATATAGCCTCCTTGCAATCCTCTATGGCTGCAACATACTCAGCCTCTGTGATAGACAAAGCAACGCACTTCTGTGCGCGAGACATCCATGACATGGCACCACCTGCAAAGGTGAACACATAACCAGAAGTGGATCTCCTACTATCCACATGCCCTGCATAGTCTGAATCTGCGTACCCAAGTACACGCATGTCTCCTCTACCAAAGTAGATGCACATCTCCTTGGTACCCTTCATGTACCTCATTATGCACTTAACTGCCTCCCAATGCCTCTTTCCTGGATTAGCTATAAACCGGCTAACAACTCTCACTACAAATGCAATGTTTGGTCTAGTAGCTATCATAGCATACGTAAGACTCCCAACCGCTGATGCATAAGAAACCTTGGCCATCATGGCTCTCTCCTCATGTGATTTAGGACTATTTGTATGACTTAGTTTCACATATGGAGGCAATGGAGTACTCACTACCTTCCCCCTCTTCATATTGAAATGCTGCAATACTTTTGTAACATACTCCTTCTGTAAAAGCCAAAGGAGTTTCCTACTTCGATCACGCGTGATGCGCATACCAAGAATATGGCCTACAAGTCCCAAATTCTTCATATCAAAGGTCTCATGCAACTTGGTCTTTAATGCATCTAGCTCATAAGTATTCTTGCTAGCCAATAGCATATCATCCACATATAGTGCCAGGAGTATCAGGCTATTATCCTTAGACCTTTTAGTATAGAGGTAGTGATCAATTTCACTCTTTCTAAAACCTTAGGACCGAATGAAAGCATCAAACTTCTGATACCATTCTCTAGGTGCTTGCTTAAGACCATAGAGACTCTTCTTCAGCTTGCAAACTAAATGCTCTTTGCCTTTTCTTCAAAGCCTTCCGGTTGCACCATGTAAATTTCCTCATGTAGATCCCCATGCAAGAAAGCTATCTTGACATCCATTTGCATAAGCTGCATATCCTTTGCTGCCACTAGGCCAAGCATGCATCTAAGTATGATCATCTTCATAACCAGAGAGAATATCTCATCAAAGTCCACACCCTTCTCTTGCTTGAACCCTTTAGCGACCAAACGGGCCTTGTACCTAGGCACATCATCACCTGTGACCTTCATCTTGTAGACCCATTTACATGGCAATGCTTTCTTTCCATGTGACAAAGAAACCAAGTCTATTCCTGAAACAAATCTATCAGGTGGTCTAGACACTCTAGATTATCTTCTCAAGGGCATTTCAACTTGCTCTCCTACCTGCATAATCAACTACATTTGGCTCATCATTTCTACTAATAGATGATCCATCATCTACCCTTGATTGTATACCTGTGGAAATACTTGGTGGTACCATTTCTTGCACATTTGGTGCATGGACAGTGTGCTGTCTATCAACATATGCAGGTGGATTCACGTCTTGAAAAGTGATTCTCCTCATTTCCACATCCCTCATGGATGCCTTATGCACCTTCTTCTCATTGAAGACTACATCATGACTGCATATGATCTTCTTTGCTTCTGAATCCCAAAGACGATAGCCCTCTCCACTTTCACCATAACTCAGAAAGATGTATTTCCTAGACTTAGGATCTAGCTTTTTTCGAAGCTCTTTTGGCACATGTGTATATGCCTCACACCCAAATATACACAAATGAGAGTAAAAGGGCTTCTTGCCACTCCATGCCTATTCAGGAATACCACCATCGAAACTCTTACTAGGTGATCTATTGATCACATGCACTGCAGTCTTCATTGCCTCAGTCCAAAAACCACCAGAAAGACTTGCATTGGAAAGCATGCATTACAACCTTTCTTGAATGGTACGATTCGTCTTTTCTGCAATTGGATTTTGCTCTGGAGTATGAGGGAATGTGAGCTCCCTCTTAATCCCACGTGTATCACAAAAATGCTAAAAGTTATGAGAGAGATACTCTCCACCATTGTCAGTCTGTAGTCATTTAAACATTCTACCTAACTGATTCTCAACCAAGGCCAGCCATTTCTGAAATACATGGAATACATTTCTCTTCCAAGCTATAGCATAAGCCCAATTCAATGTTTTTCTGCTTGGGTGTTGGAACTCAAGTTTGGAGCAACCATTTGCACATCTGTCAATTCCCGTGACCTCAAGAGGTCCGAAAACTTCTATGTTGCTCATTATTCGCACTCTAGTGGAGTTTACAAACAATTCAGTTTTCAAAAACGTTTTTCAATCTGTGTTGGATCCAGTGATTGGGACCACGGTTTCTCAAACCGTCTATCTCATTGCATTCCGGATGCCTAAAAATTTCTACCTGACAGTCCTTGCGCGATTCTGTGAAGTATTTTTAAAGTTATAGATCTATGTGCATTTGATTTTGACTCTGTTATGTATTTTTTCATTTTAAGATTTTGAAACCTTAGATTTATGCCACATGGCAGTGGATAAGTGTTAACTCCCATTTCTCACTCATCGGTTGAAATTTTGGAGTTCCAACAAAAAAGAGATATTTGCAGATTGTCTTGCTAAGTCCGATTATGCAATGGTGCCCATGTTTTGAGGCATCTCAGCAGGTTTTATTTTCAGTTGCGATCATTGTCGTAAGACCATGATTTGTTGAGCATACCTTATGTAGATCACTCTTGTTGCAGAGTTTGAGTCGTGTGTGCTCATTCGTGGTGTGCATTGGGTTGCAGTGGATGATTTATATGCCATTTGGATGCGCTAATAGGTCCAGATTGCCTTATGGGATGTTATTTTTTATGGAAGCTTTGCACATGGATGCTATTTTATGCTGAGGGATAGCTTTGACAAATTGCAGTTGATGCACTGATAGTGTTATGCTTTCTTGGATGAGATATTGTTGTTGCATATGTCCATGGACGGTGTTTATGCTTGAGTCATTTGGCACTTATTGGCATTTTGGATTGCCATTGCAGTTGGCATTTTCTTTTGAGCTAGATTTGCTCATATGGATGCATAGTACATACACATGAGTCAACTATATCTTTTGATGCTTTGAGCTTTGAGTTTTGGTGATATTTTACTCTATTATGGCATACATATTTAAGTGCATCTGGTATTTGGTGTGATTCTCTCTTGTAGGTACTAGCATTTTGAATTTTGCTTTATTTGTATTATGACATCCTCTTCCACGTCTGAAAAGAAGTTTTTCAACATTAAAAAGTTTGATGGGACAAACTTTTCTTTGTGGAAAGAACAAATAAGGGATGTGCTTATTTAAAAGAAGCAGATAAAACCCTTGCAAGGGATTGCAGCTAAGCCTGTAGCTATGTCCACAAATGAATGGAATGAGTTGGATACATTGGCAAAGTCTACCATTAGACTTCATCTTCGGGAGAGTTTATTTCTAACATAGTGAGTCAGAAATCCAACGAAATGATCTCAAATTCAAGAATGAAGATGTTTCCAAGCTCCTGAAGTGAAATGGACACCAAAAGCAAGCAATGGTTGCCTCTACAAGTTAATACGGAGTCTCTGTCGTCGAACGAAACAAGAAAAAGCTTAAAAAATGACTTTCTTTGAGAACGCTTAACAGGCTCTAAAAACCACTTTACAAAACCACAGTGACTTTTTCAAAGATTCCTTCAAGATCTCTGTCCACTCGAATGCAAGTAAAGTCACCCACAAAGCTTCCCACAGAGCTTCTCCTCCCTCCCACAAAGCTGTTGAGCTTCCAAGCATTCACGCACACTCAGCTAGATCACCTGGGCTCTGATACAAGTTGAGAGTGCTCTCAACGAAAGTAGAATAAAAGAGAGAGAAACAAAGAGCCACACAAGTTTTAGATGGATGCAAAACACCCTAATCTTCTTTTTCATTTATTTATATATGTGTTTGAGTATTGTACATAACCGAGGTAAAGGCACAATGACCTTTAACCCCTACAAAAATCTCTCAGATTGTGCTATAGGAATACGTGACAAATAAACCTCTCCATAACAAGTTTTTTCAAGTATGTGTAATATGATAAAATTAAACACTGAAAATAAGAGCATCCAACTACCACCTGACCTTGGATGACCATTCTGTTATTAAGTAGAGCCAAGCTGGGTAATCACATAATATATAAATGGATTTATAAGCCTGAACTTGGACTACACTCCATTTACAAGCCTGAACTTGGACTACACATACATTGAAATAACATGCTTCATGATGCCCCGAGCTTTATGTGAATGGGTCTCATATATCAAAATTGTTGGAGCTGCGCATTAGTGGTTTGTGAGATTTTTGAACCGTCTTTCAAATTGTGGAGGTTTTAAAACATATACTAGAGATGCTTATTGCCCACTTCCAAAAAATTTAGCTTAGAGACCTCTTTCTTAATATATAGTTTTTTTCAATTAAAACCCTCCCTCTCTTTCTATTAGCTACCTTCTTATAGAAGAAAATATGATATTTTTCTTGAATAAAAGACTCATTACAAGAATTTTAATTTATTACAACAAACCTCACATCAAAAATACTTATTTATATTGTAAATTTCGTCCTTAGAGTGAAATCTCGAATAGTCAAATGGATGAAGAAGAAGAAATGCCACAAATACGAAACCCCCAACAAAAGTTTAACTATTGAGAGATGTTATTACCCTTGTTAATGCTAATCATCCGTTGTACGGCATGCTTGGATATCCTTATTTCATCCTTAGCATATTTGACAAGGAGAAAAAGGACGTATCATTTTGACTTGTATAAATTTAATGATCAAAGGAGATTAACTATCGTGTAGGAACATTTAAAGGACAAATCCCATACATGGATGAATTACAAGAATTTTATTATGAAGATTTCATTCAAGAAGGCAATGAATTCGTAAGTTAGCAAGCTTGGAGATGAACTCACAAGAATTAGTATTCAACAATTTCAAGACCTAGTGCTAATATACCAAATACAAATCTACTTATGATTTGTAATATGTTCAAGAGAGGGCAATATTTGATCATTACCAATATAATTACCAAGGGAACAACATTTCATCATTACCAATATTTCATCATTTGTAATATGTGATCACCAAAATGAAGTCAAGGAAACAATATTTCATCATTAGAAGATGCAATATGGTTTGCAAAAAAATATGATGATATGAGTGTGGCCACTCGAAAATCTTCTAGTCCCTTGATAGAGAAGAAGAATGGAGACTTTAAGAAAAATACAAATTTTCTCTACCTTTAGGAAAGACATATTGAACACAATAAGTTCAAAGAAAAGAACCGATCCTGCAAAGTTGGCCAAGGCATGCAAATAAGGATTATGTTCTAGATGTATGCAACGGAGCCATTAGAGTAAAGACTACCCTATGAAGACCAATAAAACCATCCAAATGATGGAAGTCACATGTGAGTGAGTGATTTCCTCTACTAAAATTTTTCATTTGAGTCTTCCAACTGTTGTGATTGTGAACTCAATTTTTGTTTCGACCTAATGATTTAATTCGTAAATTAAAAATGTGTCTCTTGACCCATTATGAATAGTAATACATCCTTCCATCTGATTTTTCAATAAATTTGGGAGATAACGTGAGACTACAGTTTCCGTAATGAAAACCTTATGAGACTCTCTCCACTTCTGGAAACATTTGTCCGTTCATTTATTCTTGAGCAATCCATCAGTATCTTAGCTGTTTGAGCTACTTTCGATATCCAAATGTGAGCAAGTTTCTCTCCCACGGAGTTTCTACACTGTCAACTTCAAGGACCTCAGCCCTGCTTCTCATAAATGCCTCATTTTATCATAGGAATCGTCATCAACCTTTTTATTGTCTAAGAATTCAACTTGCTATGCTTAATCGGTGCATGTCATAGTAAGAGACTTTTAGCTCCTTATTGTCCTCTTCATCTTCAAGGTGAGGGCATTGCAAACTCATGCTCTCAAAACTGTATCAAGGCATAAGGTGGGCGCTAGTTTGTCTAGAGAGTTTTGTGGATCATGCTTTTTCTTTCTCAAAGAGAACTAGCGTCGATGTCAAGCATCTTGCTTCTTCTTATAAGTCGGTTGGGCTCTTCAGTTTCCATTCTTGAGAAAAGCTTTATAATGTTATTGTATCTTGGTATTATTAGCTAAGGTGCTGATCATGATTGGCAAGTTGTTGTATCAAAAGGTCGAGTCTTTCACAATGGAGCGGGTGGCTATAGTGTTTCATATGCCTCTGCCCTCAACAAAGCACCTGCCCTTAATGAATGAAGAGATGACACACTTGTTCAGATCCCATTCGTTGAGCAATGAATTTTTGGTAAATCCGATGCTACCTCCCAATCACTGCATACAAAGTGTGACTCAATCAGAAGCATACTACTATAGGATATATATTATTGATGCAGAGTTTGATTCAATGGAAGACCATCTGCTAATAACAAGAACTTTGCAAATGACAATTCTCTTGAATCAAACTCTGCATAAATGGACTGTAAATTCAATGGACTGCGATATTCTAGAAGGTTTGTATTAAGCATCAATGTATGCATACTGACATTATCGGTGGAAATGGAAAAATTCTCATGCATCAAAGAGATACACAACCAATTTTGTAATTAACTTCAAGGATTCGCCAGTTTATCATGTTCAAAAATTGAGCCTGCAAATTTTACAGGCATAATGAATATAAAGTTTCTTAACACCCTATGGTAGTCACATGACAAATACACTCAAGTCATTCTTGGTAGAGAAGAATCCACAGGTTTATCATCCGTACCACCATCATACCAAGCTTTATGTCAACAATCCAAGGCGGCATATTGGATTGGACTTTATCAATTTTAAGTCCACCTGTCAAGACCCACACCATGTTAGTTCAGACACCCAATGATTTCTACTAGATAACAACAACTGATGAACCTGCCAGGCTCATGCAAGAAGTCAAACACATGTTTTAACAGTTCCAAGTGAAGTGGTCTTTGGCAAAGAATCAACTTCAGGACAACTTATGAATCAAAAGAGGAAAAGCAAGACAATCTCAAGACTCGTTGAAAAGGACTAATGAATTTAGCTATACACAATAGTATTGCTTTCCTGTTCAACACGAAGACTGCATTCAGTAGGAATTGCAAACAGAAAATATCTGATGTTTCTCTGCAATGGAACAGCTTACCTTGTGACCAAAGAGATCCCTTATGTTATCTATCCCATATAGAATCATTGTAGGCCTGAAATATAACACATACAAATATGAATGTGTATGAGCAGTTTACAATCAAACATGCACAACCATGAAAAATATAAGCACCCATAGACAGTGTGCATACCCAGCACACAGTCAAAAGTAGATACGGCCCACCTTGCCACAAAAAGAACGTAATATTCATGAGGAAGGACATGCACACCCAAGAAAGCTAAGAGACGCCATTATAAGATCCAATTGAACCAATGAGACAACACATCATAGCAATACAACCTAGAAAAAGTGCATGGTGCTTCTCTCCACCAAGCTCAGGCGGAAGATGCATGAAACAGAAAGAAAGAAAGAAAGATTGTCTATTATTGTCTGCAGAAGCCCAAAAGATTTATGAGACTTAAAAAAGCAGATATGGTAGAAAAAGCTAAAAATGCAGCCACAAAAGTGAGCATCCACTCCCCAAAAGAACCCATACATCAGTTATAGACTGAGAGGCCTTAGGTTTCGATTTGAAATGCCTAATGCGAGCCTTGCCTTCAATGTAAACATCCCACTTACCTCCTCCTAGCTGCCTTCACCTTCGGTAACTTGGTGGCCTTGTGCCTAAGTTGGGATCTAGTGAGTTCTGCTGCTAGGATGTCTGAGAATACAGCTCTTGTTGCAAGAGCGAGAGTATTGCATGAGTACCATCTAAACGAGTTCTAATCAAGTTGTGCTCTGGCCACTCAATGCTAGGTGTTTCTGTCATTATCTCTGCATAGCTTTCATAATGTCGCTTCCACTTGAAACCAATCCTTGGGTAATCCTCCTACACAGACTTTCAATGTGCTAGCTTCTCTTTCTTTGTCCTCTTTGATTGCTAAATCGACTTGTTTCTCTAGCTTGATTCCGACCTCATGAGAGATCAGAGTTTCAAGCTTACAGATAACGAATGGAGGGGGTTACTCAGACTTTGCTGTGCTGAGCTCCTTGTTGACTCAGTTATCCTGTGGACAAGCATTGTTGTAGCACTTCACTGCTAATTTTCCTGTTTAAGGTCCTCGATCTGCTGTTGCAGACTGAGGACCTGTATGTTCATTCTCGTAAGGTAAAGGGGGAGAAGCCACCACTTGAGTACGGTCTAGTTTATGCAAATATATTTTGAAGTCCCACAATTATCACAAAAACAGATTAATAAGACTTTCTTACTGAACTGTATCTCATTAACTTGATTAAGGACAGAGTTCAATTGGGTATCTCTACTTGATGGTCTCGTGTTAGTTAAGAACTAGTGCTCATTTCTATAGGATACCGTTATATATATAGATGAATCCAAAAGCATGCCCAGACTTGTCCTTTGAAAATGAATAAGTGCAGTTTCAATCTCATAATAGTCACAAGGTCGAAAACTGTAAACTCTATCCCGCATAGCAAAGACTAGCTACTATGACAACCACCGACCTCATTTCAGAGCACTATGCTGCGAGGGACTTGGATGCTACTAGCCTTGAAGTGTTTTCTCACTGTTTTTGAGTTCTTCCATTAGGCTCTCTTTTGGAGTCTTATGTCATGTACATTGATTTCATGTTAATTTTATAGATACTGGTTTCACAAAAAAAAAAAGTGTGTGTGAGAGAGAGAGTGTGTGTGGTTTGTGACAAACAAACTTTCAATACAAGGAAGAAACCCAAAAGTGAACCAACAACTAATGGGGCAAAGAAATTCGAAAGTTCATAACCCAAGTTCCTTCTCCTTGAGTTCATTGTAAAAGAAATAAGCAACGAAATATAAACTCATACTAGTAACTGCACACAATTCATCACACAGCATAAATGAAGAAAAAAGGATTCTCTTGTGGTCTTCATGACACAATGGAATTTATGTGTGATTCTTATAAAGAAAGCCCTGAGATTTAGAGGAGTAATACGTGCTTTGATCAAATTAACCAGAAAAAACGGATACAAAATTGTCATGTATCCAACAGAGAGGATGATTGCTACCTTTCTAGTGACAATCCCCATGCAATAACTGATACATCATTAGGTAGGCCCATAGGAAGAAGCATCTCTGGTCGAAACATGCCAGAATTACCTACCTCCACCCATTTTTTTAATATATCATGATAGCTGCAAAAAAAGACAAAATTTTATACATGTGTAAATGTTAAAAGATGAGAAACTGAATTTAAAAAGGAATCACACAAATTAAATGGATTTTTGAATTACAAATTAAATGGCCTTTTCAAGGTAGATTATTTCATTGTGAGCTATCCATGTCATGGATCGAGTGCACAAGCATCTTCATATGCCCAAGATACTAACATGCTTGGTGCTCAAAAGAGCCAAAATAAAACGATTAATGGCTTGTTCTATGACAAACTACTTTAAAAAAGACTTAAGAACCATGTCTGTCACTCGTGCATCTGCACGATGGCGGGCTTGAAATGCCTAGATTCACAGATACTAATGGCATGAGATATAAGAGAAAAGTTATCACTTGTAAAAAGAACAAGTACCTAAATATCTCCATGCTTGGCTCTGTGTAAGGGTTGTATGCTGGCTTGAACCGCAGCTTTGAGATGCCTGTAGCCATAAATAGGGCCCACTATTAAACCACACAATGAAGTCATAGACACAATGTACAATATAGATTACGGGTCCATGAGGACATTTCTCCTTGGGTTCTTAATACTAATAAAAAGGGATTTTTGAATAACAAATGTCACCTAATCGACTGAAGAACTCATTCAATACGCCCATGAGATCCCCTAGAGTCAAACCTTTGTCACATATCACCCCTGCAAGCCATTTAAACCGATGGTAAGTTAGGCAACCACAATCTTCTATAATTCATTGCTACTCTGCCTACCTCCTCCTATACCCTATTATCAAACCAAACCACATTAAAAATCTTTTTTTTGTTACTAATTGCTTAACCTTCATCACTCTTGTTCTTTATCCTTTGTCTTGCGCCATTTGATGGCCAAGAGTTGACACGGGAGATACAACTGGCTAGCACATTCAGAACACATGCATGCAAGCCACCGGAAGCACGTCTTAGACGAGATCGATCCACATTGGATCACATCTTCACCCTTAGAATCATATAGAGCATGCCTGTCACCAAAAACAAAGAGTATAATATTGTGTTGTCGACTTATGAAAGGCTTTCGACTCGGCACCATGGACTTGCCTCATTGCTATCTTCAAGCCTTGGGCATTGCAAACAAAGTTGCATCGGCAATCATGGCTCTATATGAGAGTTACAGACAAAGTGCGCACAACACAAGGGCAATTAGAGGAGGTGAGTGTCGGAAATGGAACCAAGAGAATGCAAAAGAATGGAGCTGAAGCAAGCTGGAATGAAATTGCAATAGTAACAAGAATTACAAAGCAAGGGTAGTCATAGAGACAAAACCCTAGAATGAATCCTTCCTAGAGTCAAAAAATGTCTCGTGCCTTACTCACGCACAAACTTAACCTCTACCTAAGGCTAGGGGTAGAAAACCTTAATAAAAAGAAAAAGTGCCCCTACCCCTTATTCCATAACATTGGTCACTACCTTAGGATATATAAATAATTCTAACACTCCCTTTGCTGTGACAATGTCACAATGTACAAGGTAAACATCAATCACCAAATGGATGTAAGTTAAAAGATTTGCAAAAAAACTGAACGAGGTAATGCTTTGGTGAAGAGATCTACCACATTCTGCTGTGTAGGGCAGAAGACCAAGCTGATGTCTTGTGCATGTAACTGCTCCTTAACATAATGATAATGAATTCCAATGTGTTCAGTACGATGATGAAACACAAGATTCTGTGCCGTTGCAATGGCACTTTGACTGTCATTGAGAATTGGAGTAGGCTTCTCCAATGATGCATGAAGATCACCCTGTAAACGCCTCAACCAAATACAGTCAACTATGGTCGTGAAGGCTGCCCTATACTCAGCCTCACATAAAGAGGTAGCCCCCGTAGATTGTTTCTTGCTTAACCAAAACATGCACAACTATCCAAGAAAGAAAAGGTTATCACTAGTGGACTATCGAGTATCAAAATCACCAGCCTAATCTGAATTGTTATAAGCATGTAAGTGAAAGTCACCACCCCCCCCCCCCCCCCGGGAAAGAGCAAAGAGCAAGCCAAGAGATCACATGCCCCGCAAATAACGGAACACACGCTTCACAGCCTGCCAATGTGAAATCTGTGTGCATAAACCTTCTGAACTGGGACACTGCATATAGTATGTCCGGACGTGTGTAGCAAAAATAAAGAAGGCATCCAACAGCCTAGCTGTAAACAGAGGCATCAAAAGGTTCACTAGCATCATGAATGCACAGCTTAAGCCCCGTGTAATGAAGGTGGGAAAAAGAAGGATTTTAAGGGGGATATAGATAGGAGAATAGTAGGGGAAATGTGGGAACTGTGGGGGACTATATAAGTCAACCCAAAAGGATTGTAAGGGACTTTTTGATGTGACATCTAATCCTATCTACTCTCCCTTCCTCCTTCCTGCCTATGCTCACTCACTCTCTCTCTCCCTCTTTCCTACTCCCTCTCAATCTCTCCCTCTCTTCCTACCTCATTCTCTCTCTCCTACCCTTCCTCTCCCTCTTCCCCCCTCTCTCTCCTCTCCCACTTCTGCTCCTCTATTCCCCTTTCTCCAAATCTGTCCCTACCCCCTTCTCTACATTGGTATCAGAGCACCGACTCTGGCACCCTTGCTTCCCCTCTCACCGTTCACTTCAACTCTTACGCAAACGTGAGAGAGAACAATTATGGTCTAGCAGGTTGCCTAAGTGGAGAAACCAATGCTGCACAGTAGACCGGCCTAGAGAACTAGACTGGAAACGCAGATGAAACCTCAAAAAAAAAGAGTTGTGCGCCGTGGACAGAAACGAACGAATGAAATCTTCCAAAAGCTATGCGCCAGGGATAGCCCTCCACTATGCACCAGGGATAGCCAGCCCAGCTGATCATTCACGCGGTCACGGAGCAGACAAGCGCACTATGGATAGCGAGGCCAGCCACCAGCTTCAAAAAAAAAGCGTAGGAGATCGCCATCGCCGTCGCATGCAGCAGATTTGCCTCGCCATCGTTGTTGCGTACATCAGATTTGCCATGAATCCCCTCGATGCTGCAAATTCTGCATCGCCGCCACGTGCAGCAAACTCGCCATCACCATATCTTCGCCCCTGCGCCGCCGCCTCGACGACCTTAGACTAAGGTCTAAGGTTCCTAACCAGGGTTAGTCAGTAGGTCAAGTTAGGCTGGTTAGGTTTAGTTAGTGGAGTGGGTTAGGTTAGTAGATTGGGTTAGGTTAGGTTTAGTCAAATAGGTTTAGTTAGTCTAACTCTAGGTTAGGTTAGTACTAACTAAGGTTAAAGGCTAGTTTAGGTTGGTCTAAGACAGTGCCCTAACAGTCCTAAAGGTCTTAGGCTAGAACTGCCCTAACTGGCTTAGGTGACTTAGGGTTTCCCCCTCCCTAATTTATTTATTTATTTATTTTTAAAAGAAAAAAAAGAAGGGAGGCAAAAACTCAGATTCCAGCCTCTTCACCGAGCTTTCTTCGAACCTCTTCAACGACTGCATTTGAGCCTCTTTACTGACACCTCTCGAGCCTCTACATCGAGCCTTCGACACTTGGCACATTTTCCTCATGTCACTCATGGCACCCAAACGTGCACCCCGGTCGGATGAGTCATCTCAGCACGGTGACGATGTTGCTCAGCAGGAGCAGATGCCGGTCCCAGAGGGTGCATCTCCCTTACAGCCAGTTTCTGCTATGCCTACCGACACACAGTTTCTAGATGCATTGGCCTCGATGCTTCAGGGGGCTTTTCAGCAGATGGGTCAGCAATTGGGGCAGCAGCTCACCACTGCTATGGCTATGCACGATACAGCACCCCGGCATGGGGATCAGTCGGATAGCCAGGGTGATTTTCCTGACCCACACAGGGGATTTATGGCTGATGGCCGTCGCACTTATGATGTTGGTTCTATGCATGCACCCCAGCATGGGGATTATGTTGATTTTGGTGATGCCTTGCCCGTGCCGCCGAGCACTTCTCTTATTGATTCCAGGCCTCCATTTGGCTCACATATTTCATTGGCTGAGCCGTCCATTTTGGGCCGGCCCATTGGCACATTTTTGCCAACGGCGAGCATGCCTGGATTGGGTGTTGGGTTTCAGGGCAGTTGGGAGAGGGGCCAGTCCTCTTCTCAACCTTTTTCTATGCCACCCACCCACCGAGATGTTTATGGCAGGCAGACTCAGCAGGGATTGCATGCTTCGATGACACCTCCTGTTAATACATTCAGTCAGACTCAGCTTGTGTATCAGGGAGGTAATGCTTTCAGTCAGACGCACTTTATGCATCAGGGGAGTGGTTCTCCTAACTAGCATGATGCTGGAAGTGGGCAGCATGCAAACATGGATGATATGCTTTCAGATGCCTTACGTTCATATAGGGCTTTGCCTGAGGATGTTCGTAATGAGATGCCCTTTTCACAGTATGTGAGCTTCAAGCGTGAGTATGCTGGTAGTCACTATAGGAATAACGCAGCCAAAGATGTGAAAGATAAAATCTCTGTGCATAAGTTAGGGTGACACTCGCACTCCCAATGAGTTAGAGGAGTGGCTCACGAAGCTTGAAGATTATTTCCGCTTCTACCCTAAGAATGATGAGGAGAGGATCATTTTTGCTGGCATGCATTTACAGGATTATGCACATACATGGTGGCGTTACATGCGAGAGTCACCTCAGAAGCCTACCACCTGGAAACAGTTCAAGGAGCTTATGGTCACGACCTTCGTCTCGGCCCTGATCCTTGAACAGTACCTTCCTGAATTCTATGCACTGTCACAAACAGATACGGTCCAGGAGTACTTGCAGCGTTTTTGGAGACTTTCTTTGTTTGTACAGGATATTTCTGAGAAAGGGAAGTTGCTGCGTTTTATACAAGGCTTAGATCCCTCTCTAGCTGCTGATGTGAGAGCTCACAATCCTCTAACCATTGAGCGAGCAGCCCAGCTTGCTGAGGTGTTTGAGCCAAAATATGCTGGCAAGTACAAGCATGTGTCACATAGCTTCTATGGTACTGCTTATGATGCTGACAGGAAGACAAATTCTGCTGATTGGATTGATAAGAAACCAGCAGCTGCTTCCTTCCCACGATATCCAACGGTTTCTGGAAGTAAGATACCATATGCAAAGCCATACAGGCCCATGGATGCAAAGACAGGTGTCAAACCCAGCGCTGGTTTTGGCAAATCAGAAGTTAAACAACATTCCAGAGCCATAATGGACAGTAGGAAGAAGGCAAATTTATGCTTTAGGTGTGGAGAGAAATGGACACCTCAGCACCGAGATGTGTGCAAAATGAAGAATGTCAGCTCAGCCAAACTCAGCATGATAATTGAATTATCTGATGATGATGAAGTGGCTGATGTAGCAGACCCCCATGATGTCTCTCATGAGGAATTGACAGGAGTTCATGATGTAGATGAGTCTCCTGACACAGATGCCACAAAGGGGACTGTTTTTCCTTTTGATCCGGGTGGGGCTATTGAGCAAACCACTCATGTGATGCATGAGATTGATATTCAGCCTACATGTAGCAGGAAAGGCCGTAAGCCAACACTCTCTGTGTTGGAGCATCAACCTACGATGCCTTTTCCTGTCAGAGGTGATGCTAATGGTAATGTTCCTGTGGATGATGACCAGATTTATTGGGATGCCCAGTCTACACTGTATACCATCTCACTACATGCCTTGATGGGTGCCAAAAGTGCTGACACAATCAGGTCGAAGGGAATGATTAATGGCAGATCTGTCCATGTATTGGTAGACAGTGGTAGCACTCACAGTTTCATTAATTGTAGAACATTGCAAAGATTGGGATTAGTTGCTATAGAGATAGACCATGGTCTGAAAGTGGAGATCGCGAATAGACAGCACATGATCAGCAGACATTGTTGCCAGGATGCTAGGATCAAGTTTTCTGATCATTATGAGTTTGCAGGTGATCTTTTGGCATTGGATATGGGACCCATAGATGCTGTCCTGGGTTGTGATTGGCTGAAATCCCTGGGGAAAATCAGTATAGATTTGAATGCTTTATCTCTTGAGTTTTGCCACAAGGGTAGAACTGTTACATTGCAGGGCATTGTGAATCAGAAATTGCAGGTCATTTCAGCAAGGCAGCTAGCTAGGGAGCTCAAGAATGGAAGTGCCATTTATGCATTGAATGTCTCTGTACCTCAGGAGGGTGGTATTCCCCATGTGGATAATTGTGAAATACAGAAATTGCTCTTAGAATTTGGGGATGTGTTTGCTGATATGCCATCTCAGTTGCCCCCAAAAAGAGATGTTGATCATGCCATAATCCTGGAACATGGTAGTAAACCAATAAACAAGGCCCCGTACCGACTCTCTAAGGTTGAACGGGAAGAAGTGGCAACACAGGTGCGAAATTTGCTTGAGAAAAACTTCATTGCTCATAGCACCTCGCCATTTGCATCTCCAGTACTCCTGGTGAAAAAGAAGGATGGCTCTTTTCGTATGTGCATTGATTACAGAGAATTGAATAAGACCACCATTAAAAACAGGTTTCCTATTCCCAGGATTGATGACCTGCTGGATGAACTCAAGGATGCTCAGTATTTCACGAAGATTGATTTGAGGTCAGGTTACCATCAGATCAGGATGAAAGAAGGTGATAAGCATAAGACTGCCTTTCGTACAGAAAGAGGATTATATGAGTTCAAGGTGATGCCTTTTGGTTTGACTAATGCACCAGCCACCTTCCAGGCACTCATGAACAAGATCTTACACCACCTTCTTTTCAAATGTGTGCTGGTATTTTTCGATGACATTCTCATTTATAGTAAGGATGCACAAGAACACATTGACCATGTCCGACAAGTGCTAGAAATCTTGAGGATGCATCAGCTTTATGCCAAGGCTAGCAAGTGCACATTTATGGCAGAGGAGGTTGAATATCTTGGTCATGTTGTAAGCAGGCACGGAATCAGGGTAGACCCAGCTAAGGTGAAATGCATTAAGGAGTGGCCGCAGCCACAAAATACCATGCAGCTCAGAGGTTTCTTGGGTCTTGCTTCTTTTTACAGGAAATTCATTAGGCACTTCGCCAAAAGGGCTGCCCCTCTCACTGATTTGCTGAAAAAGGATGCCTTCCAATGGTCAGAAGCAGCACAACTCAGCTTTGATAACCTCAAGGATGCCCTTAGCAATGCACCTGTATTGGTGTGCCCTGATTTCTCACGGTCTTTCATTATTGAGACGGATGCCAATGGCAAAGGTTTAGGGGCTGTCCTAAAACAAGAGCATGGTGTGATTGCTTTTGAGAGCAGGAAGTTTAATGCCAGAGAAATGAATTATCATGTTTATGATCAAGAGATGCTGGCAATCTTGCATGCTTTTGCAAAACGGCACCACTACCTGTACGGTAGCAAGATTAAGGTCAAAACGGATCACAGGACACTCAAGTACTTCTTAACGCAGCCTAATTTATCCATGAAGCAGAAGAGATGGCTGGCTGCAGTTCAGTCCTATGATTTTGACATTGAATATAGAAAGGGGAAAGAGAATGTGGTTGCTGATGCCTTGTCCTGGATGTGGTCATGCAAACTGTCTGCCATTTCCACGCTTCATCAGGAGTGGATACTTGGGATTCAGGAGGAATACATGCAAAATTATGATGCAGCTCCTATTTTTGTGGAGTTACAGAGTCCGTCCAGCCAAGGACATGTTCGATTTCAGCTCCGCCACGGACTGTTATGGTGCAGGGACAGAATTTATCTTGTGCCAGACTCCAAGTACAGGTTGATGGTATTACAGCAAATGCACTCATCCCCTATGTCAGGGCATACGGGTATCACAAAAACATATGAAAAAGTCAAGGAGAGCTTTATTTGGGATGGTTTGTGGCGAGATGTGGTTAAGTTTGTCAGTGAATGTTTGCCTTGCCAACAAGGCTTGCTTTCTACAGATAAGGGTTGGGATAGCAGATTTGTGGTGGTTGACAGGATGACTAAGCAGGCCCATTTCATACCGACTAGAACTCGGTACTCCGCTTCACAGGTTGCCTGGCAATTCATTGAGTATGTGTTCAAGCACCATGGTTTTCCTCAGGAGATTGTCAGTGACAGGGATGCTAAATTTATGGGTCACTTTTGGCAATAGTTATTCACTGCAGTTGGTACTTCCCTTGCGCCTAGTACTGCTTATCATCCACAGACGGATGGACAATCAGAGAGGGTGAACAAGTGGTTGGAGGAGTATCTAAGGCATTACTGTCATGACACGCAGAAGTCTTGGGACAAATGGTTAGCATTGGCTGAATTTTGCTACAACAGCACCAAACACCTCTCTATTGGCATGAGTCCATTCGAGGCTATGTATGGATGCAAAGTGGGAATGCCTTCCAGGGTTGCAGACTTGGCTGTGAAAAATCAGCAAGCAAGGAATGATTTGGAGAGTATGAATGCCCTTCTGCAGTTGGCTAAGAGGAATATGCAGGATCCCCAAGCCAAGCAAAAGAAGTATGCGGATGAACAAAGGAGGTACTTATCTTTTGAAGAAGGGGATTATATGCATTTACGTCTCCATAAGAATCGATATTCCTCGCTGAAAGGTAATACCAACACAAAGCTTGCCCACAGGTACTATGGCCCCTACAAAATCATCCGCAAAGTTGGGCAGGTAGCATATCAGTTGGAACTACCCAGTACCTCCAAGATCCATAATGCTTTCCATGTATCCTTGCTGAAACCACATGTCGGACAGCATGTCCAGGTTCTTCCTGAGCTGCCTCCTATGGATGAAGAGGGCCACATAATCTATGTGCCGGAGCAAATCAAGGGCTTCAGAGATCATGTACTCAGGAACAAAGCCTACACAGAATACCTCATCAAATGGAAAGGTTTAACGGAAGATGAGAATTCTTGGCAACCTAAGAGCATTGTGCAAGACTATCCCTATCTCCTACAGAGCTGATCAGTTTCTGTTGTATCCTTCTCATCCACGGCAACCTCTTGGAAATTTTGAGGGCAAAATTCTTTGGGAAGGGATGGCTGTAATGAAGGTGGGAAAAAGAAGGATTTTAAGGGGGAAATAGATGGGAGAATAGTAGGGGAAATGTGGGAACTGTGGCGGACTATATAAGTCAACCCAAAAGGATTGTAAGGGACTTTTTGATGTGACATCTAATCCTATCTACTCTCCCTTCCTCCTTCCTGCCTACGCTCACTCACTCTCTCTCTCCCTCTTTCCTACTCCCTCTCAATCTCTCCCTCTCTTCCTACCTCATTCTCTCTCTCCTACCCTTCCTCTCCCTCTTCCCCCCTCTCTCTCCTCTCCCACTTCTGCTCCTCTATTCCCCTTTCTCCAAATCTGTCCCTACCCCCTTCTCTACACCCCGGCTCCAAAGGAGTAGAGATGGGCTTGCAATTCTGAAATCTGAACCGTTCTAGGAGCTTACCAATATACTCGGACTTCAACAACCCAATACCTCTATCATCCTATATAAACTGGATGCCCAAACAGTAGTGAAGCAACCCTAAATCTGACATCTGAAATGTCTGCTGTAAGCCAGCCTTAAAATCGACAATTTGTGCAGCATTAGTACCAATGAGCAGCATGTCATCGACATAGAGAACAATCATGAGCAAATCCCCCCTTTCCTTCTTGACATGCAGGGTGCTCTCATGTGGACTATTTTGCATTCCTTGCCTGGTCAAAAAGGCACCTATCTTTGCATACCAAGATCGAGAAGCTTTTGCTTCAAGCCATATAGGGCCTTTCTCAGTTTGCATACTTTGGTTTCCCCACCAAGTTCCACAAATCTAATGGGCTGAGAAACATAGGCCTCCTCTTGAAGCTCCCCACTCCTCACTGTTGTACTTCCACAGACAACGGCATCATCAATTTCTTCCTGAGAAACGGGCGCAGCCATAGGTTGAATTGAGGCATCACCACTCGAGTATCTTGCTACAGCTTATGATTTTCCACTCGCTTATCAGATGCAGCATCAAAGGAAATGGATAGTAGCCTGTCAGAGGGTTTAGAGGGACCCTGCTTTCTATCCAAACCAGCAAAGGGCAGATCTGCATTTTCAGCAAATATAACATCCCCATTAGTAATAACCTTCTTCACATGATTATAGATTCCATACCCCTTGCTTTCACTATTGTAGCCAACAAAGATGCACTTCTCTGCCTTGTCATCAAGTTTGTCATGCAACTCGAGGCACATGTCATATGGCAGATCTCCATTTTCAGCAAATATAACATCCCCATTAGTAATAACCTTCTTCACATGATTATAGAGTCCATACCCCTTGCTTTCACTATTGTTGCCAACAAAGATGCACTTCTCTACCTTGTCATCAAGTTTGTCACGCAACTCTTGAGCCACATGTCATATGCTACAAAACCAACATCGGGCTTATGACCAAACCATGCTTGATAAGGTGTCATGACCTTAAGAGCCTTTGTAGGACACCTATTCAAAATAGCCTCCATCCAAAAACCCTTTTTCTTTTAGCATGCATCTCCCCATCTCCGAAAGTGATCAATTTTTCCTTTCAGCCTTCCCATTCCGTTGAGGAGTATACCTCACCGCAAATTGATGTGCAATGCCCTTCTCAACAAAAAACTGTTGCAATGCCTGCCACTTGTCAATTTCTACATTACTTTCCTAATTACATGCCACTAAGGGCAACTCTAGAGTCTTCAAAGCACTTGGTCACGCGAACCGCCTCCTAGACTCTTGTTAGCCCCAAAGCATTCACTACTGCCTGAATTCTTGGACTGAGACCTGCTCTGTACTTTCTCATTTGGGTTCCTTTGGAGATCTTTTTGAAAGGTGCAACCTGCAAATAAGCATCTCAAAACTTTTGGTTGTACACATCCACTGTATCTCCTGCATCCATATGCAAACTGTCCCAATCTTAAAGAACATGATCTCTAAACTGTTTAGGCATAAACTGCTGGTAGAAGGCTTTCTTGAAGTCCTTCCACCTCTTTGGGGCTGACCCGTGTGCACTCCACCATGCACTAGCTGTCGCTATCAAGTGCAAACTGACCATTCTTAACTTGGAGGATTCTAAAAACTTTTATGTACCGAATGAAACATCATAGCTGCCATGTAAAGAAGGCCCAATCATGCTCAACAAAATGAGCAAAAGTATCGTCGAAACCTACATGTTGAGTGATCCTACCTGTCACCAGGACGTGATTTTTGTTGGCAAATAAATCGTGACTATACCTTGGCTTTGGGGACCAACCTAGAGGAAGTGCGAAACTCCTAAAAGTCCCTTGGAACTAATGTTAAAGTAGGACCTAATTCTAAGTGCACCTACTAGGCCCAAGTGCTAGGCCAAGGCAAGTAATAAGAGGGCCCAACATTGCCCAAAATGTTGGGCCCAAGCGAAGGCAAAACTTGGCCTTATAGAGTAGGTTAGAGGCTTTAATGAGCCACGTGGTTGCTCTTTTGACGTACAAGGAGCAACAACAAGCTTCCGAAATGATCAAAAGAATCAAAATGCAGGTCAAAACGACTGTACCCGCTGTCCATGGAAGAGGGGCGAGCTTTGGCCTCGCACCTATCCTCTCTCCATGCCCCCAACAATGCATAGAAGACCTTCAATAACAATGGAGTTGAAAAATAATAACAAATGGGCTCGAACCGGCTCCTGATGGCATCGAACCAAAACCTTGGTAGATAATTTCCAGCTAGAACACCTCAAGAGGGCAGCAAAGGATCAAGGCAAGTGGCAGCAAGGAATCGTCTGCTTATAGAGAGACAGAGAGACACACACAGAGAGAGAGAGAGAGAGAGAGAGAGAGAGAGAGAGAGAGAGAGAGAGAGCGTCATGAGCAGGAGAGGGGAATCTTTATAGATGAGCCTTGTGATGTGTGCAAACAACTCGTACGTCCAACCAATTGCATCGATAAGCATGAATCAAACCCGTACGGCCAGGTATCTATCTTGAATTGTGTGCAACGAGCCGTAGGGGTGATCTAATTTCTCTCTTGGCCAAATTGGGCCGTGAATTGACACCCAAATAAAGAGTGTGTCTAGATTGGTCACTGTTGTGAGTTTCATCCTGCCCTGGGGTCACTTGTGCATTTTGGGACTTGTGTCATTTGTCTCCCTAAGAGGCTGGACATTGGATTTTGGGACTGCCAAACACTCTTTAGCAACCTCAATGCCTTGTGGAATGCATTTTCAGCTTTCACTTGGTCACAAACACTCCGGAATACCTTAGCCTTGCCATGGATGTTGGATGCTAGTTTGTGCTTGGAATTGGATGCCTATTGAAGCCAAGAATTTGCTTGGATAGTGGAATTTCCTGTGAAGCAAAGTGCAAGGGTGAGCCCTTGTTGTAAAGGCATATTCCATTGACAGAAGAAATAAAAAGGGGCGCCAAAGTATTTAGGGCTAATATGTGTCTCTTGTGTATGGTTTATGAGCACGGATACTCTAGCCTCCCTGAGAGGGAGAGAATAGAATAGAATAGAATGTTGTATTATCGTCCTCTGGGGGCCGAAAAACGACCCATGGGACCTCATCTGATCAGAGAAGATACAAAAAAGGAAGTCTCTGTCCTCCAAAGAGGAAGGGGCGATAAAGTAACACAGTATCACTGCTTTATAGCCTACGACATCGCATTGTTCTCTGTGCTTAAGAATCCTACCAATATATGTGCCCAAGATAGGAGGATGTACATGCGTGAGTAGGCTCACAAGATTTGAGTGCCTCTCTACGACATTCTGAAAATCTTTCCTTATGTGGGCATGTCAATAAAACATGTGCTTCTGTCTCCACGTCCTGCAAATCACACATTTGGCAAATTCGTCGATCTCTTGAAGTAATCTCCCCAGGCTCCTCTCTCCACCTCTAGCATATGAGAACGGGTACGCATACTTGCAATATTACGCCTGACATTAATAGGTATGGCATGCTTATGTATCTTTGAACGTTGTCCTTTGCTTGAGCATATGTGCTCCAATAGCTGGGACTAATATGTTGGCAATAGTATTCAAACTTAGCTCTTTTCTTAGCTGATTGCCATTTATGATGCAATGCTTCAAGGAGCGCTTTTTGCAGTGCCTCCTCATCCATTTTGTCTGAGGGGCTATCTAAATATGCCTTCCCACCTTTGGAACCAGCCATGAATATCTAGCCACCATCCTGAGGATAGTATCTTACTCTTATCTGTTTTTTGAAGTCTTCTACTTGCTTCCCATGCCTTTCTTGGTAGTCTGTGTATGTCCATGGCCTTGACCTTCTTGATGTATTTGAAAACTCTTTCCAATGCCCTTATTTCAATTGGTTTGGTGCCAGTCTCTAGAAGCATGATTGAGTAGGGTGTGGTAATTTTGATTCCCAAGTGCCTTCTGATGAATGATTTTTGCATCTTCTCGATATCATCCCATTTTGATGCTGAGATACTTCCTCCCCAAACTTCCACCCCATATAACACTGTCTGTACAACATATGCATCAAAAAGGATTTGTCTAATACCCCATCTTATAGTGTCACTATTCCTGCAATCATTCTCAAACTGATAGTACTTACCCCACCCTGCATCAATCCTTCTTTAAACACAATCACTCCACCTGTGATTTGCTGGTATATCCACCCCTAGGTATTTAAAAGTTTGCACTCTTTCAATTTGCTAGGGAGTGAAGAAGTGGTACACAAATGTAGAAACCATGAAGGCTTTCATTCATTCATCATCACTAAATGAGAGAAGTGAAGTACAAGCCTTATAGGCTACACACTCACACACTTGCAACAAGTGCATATGAGATAAGTCCCAAGTGGCACGTGGCACTCACACATGACTCACACAATCACTAGTACTAGATCTCCTAGTACTACACACCAACACATCACATCAACACACTCTTTGGCTGTGATATCTCCTACAACCCACTTCAGAGCAAAGAGTGTGAGACCCAACACACAAGGTGTAGACCGATCCCCCCTTCACCGCAATACTGCAAAGAGCAAGTCCAACTATCCAACACCTCCTGTGTGATAGTGATTTCTCACTCAACTTGCGACCAACAAGGGAAAACCATCACTCGTCACCCCCCCCCCCCCCCCCTTACTCTGAACTAGGTGCTCAATATCATCACACCAAAGTAGAAGACAATACATTCATTTTTGGGGAACACCCCAGGAGAGTACCCCTTATTGACTCCAAATACATTCAATTTAGAGGGACAACTCAAGGCTGAGAACCTGTATTGACTCAACACAAACGCACATAGAACTAAGCATCATCTACCACCTCAGAGAGGAATAGATCATGCAACATATTAGATGAAGCTTCCTGTAGTTCCAGTAGATGTAGCACAAATATTCTAGAGCTTGTCCAAGTTCTCCTTGGCTGAAGTAGTGAGGTCAAGTTGATGAAGCAATTTGTTGACCATACTCACACCAATCAGCAACAGTGCTTTGTCATGCTGCTCATCCCTAGCTAAAGGTGGTGCTGATGAGTCTTCACCTCGAGGACAAGGCTCCATAGTGTCAAACTGAGGTAACAAAGGCAGCAAACTGAAATAGATAACCAGCCAATAAAGAAGCTGGTCTAGGGATCTAAAATGAATCAGCAACTTGAGAAAGACGTGAATAAATGTGTCCAGCAAACCCTAATGGAAAAGCAACAAGAATACGCCTTGAAATAGAGAACTAAGTGAACCTGAATCAAAGAGCAGCAAGTAGATGCCTCGAAACGCAGACATGAGCCAAGGAAAGAGCACTTGTGGGCGTGAGGACTGCTCTAGGTGCTGTAACAGGTCCGAAATCCTCAAGAAGGTAGCTGGAGGGGCGTCAATGCAATGATACCACTCGGAATTTGTGAAGCACTTCAGCAAACAAGCTCCAAACTATACCGAGATGCTGTAGTAGAGGTACAGGTGGACCAAAATGCACCAGCAAGTCAGCAGTTCTAGGGAAGTTAGAGGCTTGGACTAGCCCCGAAAAGGACTCTATTGAAGGCAGTTCTGCAGCAGCAACCCTAGAACAACTCAAAAATGCAAGCAGCAGCTCCAAAACTGGTCAAAAATGCCTCCAAAAGTGACGAAGATCTGCAATAAATGCTCATAGAAGGTGCTGCAACAGCCTCCAAACCCTAAAAACGAGGATGAAACAGCTCCGAAATGGCGAAATGGCTCAAATTTCCACACGTGTACACATCTCTTGGAAGGTAAGCTGTGGAGAGGCTAGGCGGTCAGAAAGGGGCGCAAGAAGCTGCAAAAGAGAGTTAAAATGAGGGCAGCAATGAAGGCAAGCTGTAGAGGTAGTAGGCAGGCTGGAAACAGAGGAAGAATTGAGGCGGCTGTGCAAAAACCCTAATCGGGTAGGCGCACGAGGATAGAGAAGGAGATCAACGACATGAGGTTAGTATGGACCACTGAGATGAGATAACGACGAGGAGAGATACATCCAAAGACACTGAAGCCACCCATGCTACAGCGACGGACTAGAGCATGCACGATGGAGGTCCAGTCCATTACAACTCTATTGGGAGGAGACTGCCTGACTAGAGGCATTACTATTGATATGGCCACAGGATACAAAGAGCTTGGAGACCACGCCCCCCACCACAATATGAGACGACCAGACAGACGCAAATACGAGACAATTTGCAGCTCACAGAAGAGCCACCATGGCACCTAGACATATCTTTTGACTCCTACTCTGAGACTGAGTCTAGCTATTAGTCCCTAGAGTTTATGTTTTTGTATTTCTGATTTTAGTCTAGTGAGACCTTTGTGTCAGCTCTTTGTGGCTTGTATGAGAATGTGTCATTTTGATACGGTACTTTGTCTCATAGTCCCACGAGGCCTTTCGAAGACGTTAATACATCTCTCTCTCTCTCTCTCTCTCTCTCTCTCTCTCTCTCTCTCTCTCTCTCTCATATAGGTCAAACAAGAAACAGCACTCTTGACATGTACATGCGTATGTACGTACACACACGAATGCACGCGCGTATCAATATATAGTTATATGTATGTATGTATGTACACACAAACATACGTGCACGTGCACGCGCACACATTTTTTGTAAAAGAGCCATTTCATTAAAAAGAATAAACATTCATAGCTGTCCCAAAGTGGAACAGCTACTCCTAAAGACTGAAAACGTTGATAGAAACTTCCAACTAGGCAGGTCTCCTGTAGGCCATCTCCTGGTGGTTCTAGTGATGCCCTACAGGCCATGGTATGTGCCTTGTAGGCATAAATATAGGCACTTGTAGTGTTAGTGCCTTTTAGGCCACATAGGACACTTAGTCCTATGTGACACCTAGGACACTTAGTCCTAGGTCTAGGTACAAGTACCTTGTACTCCTTTTTTTCATCAATCCTAGTTCACGTGACGACGTTTCTCATCGACGTTTCTCATCGACCCTTGTACCTTGTACGTGCTCTCTTTTGTCTACGTGACCCTTCAGTGGATTAGAGCCCGGATCTACTTCCTACGCCTCTTTTCCGTAATGTTCGTACAACTGTACGGACGTTCGTGTAGATACGTATGGATCCCGTACATTTCCTCCAGTTGCTGTCCAAGGCTTCGAGTGTTTTTTGTCACCACAAAGCGCCTCATTGCTGTTCCTAGACTGAGGCAACTGCTTGTAAGCTTGAGCTGCAGCATTTTCGAGGTCCTCCACAGTACCCGTGACCATTTGTCGTCACCTTTGTAGAGCTGTTCCAAACGCCTAGCTTCCGCGACTTTAACCAGACCCAAATACAAGCGCCTAGCTCCCGTGACCTCTCCCCAGTCATCTGCTGAAGACGTTCTGCTATCGCGACCTGTTCAGAGCCCTCCAAAGGAGATACTACCAGCCACGCACTAAGTTCGAGGTGTCTAAGGGCTGTTCCAGCTACGCTCCAGCTGTCTTTTGCACTTCAACCTCCTGCAGCAGCTTCGTGGTTTGTTATACTCTACCTACAGAGGCCTTTTGAGTCTCAGTCCTAATTTCAAAGGACCAGAAGCTGATTCACAAGCAACATTTGCAGTATTTTACAGTTTTTGATAGTTTTTACTGTCAAACCCTAATTTCCAACAGAAAAATTTAGGGCTTTTGACATCTGGACCTTCAACATGTCAATACAATACTTTGGACAAGGTTGACAACTGAAATCCTTCCAAAATTTGAAGTTTTCAGTTAATTTCAGGTTCAGGACTGTCACATTGTGCCACGTCATCACTCAGTTCAACAAAATTTAGGGCTTTTGTGTTGGGAGCTCAATTTCAACCGGTGTTTGGCACAATAACTCATATTTTTGGACTTTCAAGCCTTGAGGCTATACACTAGGTCAGATTATCATACATTGGGTCAAATTTGCAAAAAATTTCAGGAAAATTTGGGGCTTTTCTGCATTTGCCCTCTTTTTGGCCTTTTTGCCCTCATTAAATTTGGGGCTTTTGCCAGATTTCCTGTTTTTGCAGTGAACATTGCTTGCCACACTCACATTTGGGTTGATTTGGATTGGAATTTGCAGATATTTGCTGTCATTTTTGGACAGCAAGCTTTTGGAGTGATAGCCTTGAGGCTCTTGGGTTTTCAAGTCTCTTTCAAGGTATCACATTTGCTATGGCTGGGAACAATCAAGATCTATTTGCCCTTCTTCGTGAAAATGATAAGTTGGATGGCAACAACTATCCGATGTGGTCTTATCTTATGAAACATATTCTAGTTACAAAGCATTTGTGGAATATTGTTTTTGGGGTTGATCTGAGGCCAGCCAATGCTACAGTGGTTGCCTCTACTACTGGTCCCTCTGCAAGGGGTACTCCTCCTGATACCTCATCTTCTAGCACTCCTACTGTTGCTCTTCCTACTCAGGAACAGTCAAGATGGGATGCAAGAGATGCAAATGCACATTCATGTATTGCTTTATCATGCAAGAGAATCATTATTCCACACATCCAGTCTTGCACGACAGCAAAGGATGCTTGGGATAAATTGGCTTCTCTCTATCAGATTCGCAATGAAGCTCGTGTTGCATATTTGAGAAGGCAATTACAGGAAGTCGGTATGAATGAAGGTGACCCTATGGATGCATACCTGACAAAGGTCAAGGACCTCATGGAACAACTTGCCAACATTGATGAGGTGGTGCCAAATTCACAGCTTCTCAGCACCACATTGAATGGACTGCTAGATACATACCAAGGGTTTGCTACAACCCTTCGATTAGTGGCCATGGGTAATCCAGACCACTATTCTTTTGATCAGCTAGTTACTTTGCTTTTGCAGGAAGAGCAAAGTCGAGCTAATAGACAGGCCATTATTCATAATCATGCATTTGCTTCACAGCAGACAGGAAGAGGCAAGGCTTCCAAGCCTATGGGCAAGCCAAAATCTGCGCATAGTAGCTGCAATTCCTCCCATGTATCTAAAAATACAGCAGATAAGTCGAAGAAGAAAAGATGCAACTATTGTCGCAAGCCTAGACATGACATTTCAGAATGCAGGAAGCGCATTGCTTCGGAGCAAAAGAAAGCAGGATTGAGAGTTAATGCCTCACATGCTATTGAATCGCATGAGCTAGCAGATGCTTCACATGCACATGCTCTTCAGGATGATTGGGCATGGGCTGTCCATTGCTCATTTGATCCCTCCAAAGCTGATGCACTCTTTACTGCTAATGATGCTTAGTCCTGGTACTTTGATAGTGGTGCTTCCAAGCATGTCACATCTTGCAGACACTTGTTTCACTCGAGACTGTCACATGTGCTAATAATGCTTCATATGCTGTAAAAGGAATTGGAGATGTGCAGCTCACATCTATTTCAAGTCATCCTGTCACTTTGACAAATGTTCTCTTTGTGCCTGGAATTGAAGTCAACCTGATCTCAATTTCAGCAATTGCTACTTCAAGTTTCAGAGTGATTTTTGATGGCTACAGACACCTAGTTTATGATCTTCGTGATGACAATGCCATAGTTCTCACTCGCACTTTGCAAAAGGGGCTTTATCACCTTGATCATCACTCAGCTGCACTTTCTATTAAAGCATTTGCTATTTCAGATTCACAACTTGCTGAAACTCATCTTTGGCATCAGAGAATGGGTCATCTCAATTATAGAGCTCTTGCAAAGCTACATTCATAGCAAATGGAAAAAGATATACCTCAAACTCACACAGTTTCCAAACATGTGTGTGAGGGTTGTCTTTTGAGTAAGATACATCCGTTTCCTTTTCAAAAGAATTGTCCAAAACTCTCACAAAGGAAATTGCAGCTAGTGCACAGTGATGTCTGTGGCCCAATGAGGACAAATGCCATTGGAGCGTACAAATATTTCATGACTCTCATTGATGATTTCACAAGATATTACTGGGTATATCCTTTAAAAGCCAAATCTAAAGTTTTCTCATGCTTTCAGGGGTCGCTGAATATGGTTGAGAATGAATCAGGATGCAAGCTTGTCACCCTCAACACAGATAGGGGGGGAGAGTATATGTCAAAGGAGTTTGATGCATTTCTGTCTTCACGGGGCATTATTCACTCATGCACTACTCCTTACACTCCTCAGCAGAATCCTGTTTCTGAAAGGAAAAACAGGTCCACAATGGAGATGGCCAGATGCATGCTTAAGGCCAAGTCTTTGCCCAATAAATTTTGGCTTGATACAGTGATGTGTGCCAACTATGTGCTGAATAGATCACCTACACGGGCATTGAAGACTATTACACCTTATGAAGCATGGAAAGGCAGGAAGCCTTTACTTTCACACATGAGAGTTTTTGGGTCTCTTGCATATGTTCATGTACCATCTCAGCTGAGACATAAGCTTGATGACAAGGCAATCAAATGCATATTTATTGGTTACAACCAAGAGAGCAGAGGGTATCGGTTATATCAACCAAATACTAGGAAGATTATTGTCAGTAGAGATGTAATCTTGCTGAACATTCAGCTTCTTCTCTTGTGGACTGCAAAGCTAAGCCAGATGTTGACATGTTTGATGCCTTTGAATCCTAGTTACCTCTGCCATCCTCAGAAGAGGACTTTGACCAACAACATGAGCCTCCTGCAAGCCCTCCACTAAGCAATAATCAGCCACTAGCCCATGCTGATTTGCAAGTTTCTTCCTGATCACACTATTCATGATGCAGTCATTGAAGAAAGAGCTGTCAATAGACAGCAAAGGCAAGTTCCCAGATGGCTTCTTGATACAGTGAGGGACAGCAAACACGATCAGCCTTTTGCTGCGCGAACAAGATCAGGGAATAGACAGATGCATGGTCACTTTCTTGAGTTTACACTCCTTGCTACAGCTTGCAATGAAGAGCCTTTGTGCCATAAAGATGCCTTTGACAGCAAAGTGTGGATGGATGCAATGAGAGCTGAGTTACAATCCATTGCCAAAAATGACACATGGGAATTAGTACATCTCCCTCCCGGCAAGCATGCCATTGTTACCCGGTGGGTCTACAACTTAAAAAGGAAATCTGATGGCAACATAGATCGATACAAAGCCCGTCTTGTTGCAAAAGGGTATGCCCAACAACAAGGCATTGACTTTGAGGAGACATTTGCTCCCACATCCAGGATTACTACCATTAGATGTGTCATTGCCATTGCAGCCCATCATCATTGGCAAGTGCACCAACTTGACATCAAGACTGCTTTTCTTCATGGGGATCTGCAGGAAGAAGTATATGTCACACAACCTCCTGGCTTTGAGGTTGTTAATTCTGAAAATAAGGTATGCCAGCTTAGAAAAGCCCTTTATGGTTTGAAGCAGCCACCCAAGGCATGGTATGCCAAAATTCATGCACACTTACTATCCCTTGGTTTTCAAAATAGTCCGACAGAACCCGCTCTTTATGTCCGTGGGAGTGGATCTGATTTTTTAGTGCTGATTTTATATGTGGATGATATGCTCATCACGGGCCCAGATACTTAGCAAATTGCAGCTTTCAAGGCTGATTTGCAACATATTTTTGACATGTCAGATATGGGACAGCTCCATTATTATTTGGGCATTTAGTTTGCTCATGTTGAGGGGGCTATCATGATGTCTCAGTCCAAGTATATTGGACAGCTCCTTGATTGTTTTCAGTTTGAGGATTGCAAGCCAATCTCTACTCCAGTGGAGCTTGGCTTCAAATTCTCAGCTCATGATGGGAGCCCACCATGTGATATCACTCTTTATCAGCAAGCTGTTGGATGCCTTATTTATTTATGTCACACCAAACCTGACTTACAATATGGAGTATCTCAGCTCGGCAGATTCATGCACATGTCCAGTTCACAACATTGGCAGGCAGTGAGGAGAGTCTTCAGATATCTCAGAGGCACTCAGGATTTAGCCCTCTTCTATGGTGATCAGGGTTCACTTACCATGCATGCTTACACGGATAGTGACTGGGCAGGATGTTCCGACACTGTCACATACTGGCAATTGTTTTTTGCTTGGCAATTCGTGTATCTCTTGGCTCAGCAAGAAGCAACCAACAGTTGCCACATCTAGCTGTGAGGCTGAGTACAGGGCAGCTTTCACCGCTACAGTAGAGTGTGTTTGGCTTCGACGGTTACTTACAAATCTTGGTATTCTCCAAACATCCTCCACTATTATCTACACTGATAGCTAGAGTGCTTTGGCCATTGCACGTAACCCAGTGTTTCATGCGCGTACTAAGCATATTGAAGTTCACTATCATTATGTTCGGGAGCGGTTGTCAGCAAGAGACATAGAGCTGTCCTATCTTCCCACAGAGGACAACATAGCAAATATGTTTACAAAGGCACTTCCTCGTCCCAAGTTTGAAGTCTTCCGACAGGCTTTACACTTGATTCCCTTTGTTACATGATCTGACATCCCTTGTACATTCATAGGTGGCTATATCCTTTTGGATGAACATGTGCCACCATGACTAGAAAATACAAGGTATTCTGAGACGTTTCCAGAGTACTTCAGCCCATCCCATGGAGAGGGGTTTGTAGGCCATCTCCTGGTGGTTCTAGTGATGCCCTATAGGCCATGGTATGTGCCTTGTAGGCATAAATATAGGCACTTGTAGTGTTAGTGCCTTTTAGGCCACATAGGACACTTAGTCCTATGTGACACCTAGGACACTTAGTCCTAGGTCTAGGTACAAGTACCTTGTACTCCTTTTTTTCATCAATCCTAGTTGACGTGACGGCGTTTCTCATCGACCCTTGTACCTTGTACGTGCTCTCTTTTGTCTATGCGACCCTTTATCTCCAAGAAATGCACGTCCGGAAGAAATCTGAGCAAGGATGAACGAAAGAAATGAAAAACATCAACAGAACAATGCCCATACAATCGAATGTTAAAGGCATGATAAAAGGACCATAGAGCCCAAAAGCAATATCAGGAAAAGAAGTGAGCATAGTATGGTCTAAAAAGTATGTCGACCCGATAACCAACATTGTCCGCCAAAAGTAATCCTAGGAAAACGAGCATGAAGATGTGTCCTCAGCCTGAAAAGAAAATATCAAGCAATTGGAGAGGTCCAAATGAGAGCGGATGTGAACAAGTAAGGCAGACTGAGGAAGCAACATGCTGATCAGCCAATAAGGAAACCACCAGTAAGACCCCTACCAAACAGCGCCACAAAAGGACCCATTGTTTGAGAGGAAGCTTGCTACTCCAAATGCGTCGAAGACAAGCCTTCCACCAGGCAAGAGGCTTGTGAAGATGCCAAAATAAGATTCCCATGTTGTTGAATCCAAGGCTGTCAAAGCAAAACATGATAAGCTTTATGAGCAGAGAGATATGCAAACAAAAAGGAGGTATAGCCCAAAGAGTCTCCAATGTAACCGAGGAAGAGTGATAAACAGACAAGGAACAGGCTGAAAAGGCTGCAGCATAGTAGTAAGAGTGCGCCAAATAGATATGTGATGCATACCCAGACGGTACTGTCTTCTGGGCTGCGAAAAATAAAGAGTGCAGCCCCGAGCATCCACCACATCCTGCATCGTAGAAACACCCAAACAATGCAGGAAATACGCCTTTTTGGGCTGAAGACAAGCCACGGGAGGATTAAACACACTGCTCCAATGAATATTCTGCAACCGTAGGTAATTGCCTAGATTTGGAGGACGACCCAACCAGTGTAAATGAGTTAGATGTTGCTGTCAATCATGTATGCGGCGAGGGGCAGCTAGGAATACGCCCCACACATATGCCCAAAAACAGCTGGAGTCCAATGATCAAAAGCGTCTATGTGTAGAGAGCCACCCATACAGGAAAGCATAATAGCCCATGGTTGACTTCTTGCTCCAAAAAGGAGAGTAAGAGGGTGGCCTTATGAGCCAACATATGAATATGAATGTTATAAATGTTCATCCTAGGCGAACCGATGAAAGTGCATTTAAGAAGGCGAAGCACCTTACGATCATGCTTGGTAGACATTCGATAATCTTGGTTATAAAATTTCTAAGGTCAAGAGATGACCAAAATAAAATTGCACCCCACAAACACTTTCGTTTTTGGTAAAAAGCAGTTTTCATTAGAAAAAATATACCTTCGTAGCTGTCTCAAAACGAGAGAGCTATAATTAGAACTAAAAGCTGTAGTAAAAGACTTCTAACTATGCCAAAGGAACATCCCAAGAGAAGGTGCATCCTGAGGAGAACAATGCAAGGAGGAATGGAACAAATCATAAATATCCAACCGAGAGTGCTCGTACAATCGAATGTTACGAGCATGATATAATGACCACAATGCCTAGTAACGACACCAACAGAAGAACTGCTCATAATCTAGACTAGAGGCATATCTACCAAATAGCTTGCCAAAGGATATTACCGAAAAACAAGCACAAAGACCAGCTCTCACCACCACACACACACATGTATACTTATATCTATATATAGATATAAATAGACACACTATACAAAGATATACATACATACACACACGTGCACAATCTATCCAAGGGAACCCTATAAGAGAGTGTGACTGGACACTACAAGCTTCATAACATTAGATATATCCCATCATCCATCAATATTGTTTTTACTACCCTCCAATCATGGATAGTCCAACGGAATTAAGAATCTTGGAACCCTAAATGTCATTTTTCCATGTTTATGTTTCCTATGACATGTATGCACCACATTCTAGCCTTTCTTATGCTCCTTCCACCCTCCCTCCCTATAGCTATTTGAGTCCCGTCCCATAGACGTTTTAAATCCAACACCTATAAAGATTGGTGAGACTATCAAAGAACAAAACAACATTGTCACAAGTGTGGCCCCCATGAAGGATCCTAATTTCTTTGGCCATAACTTAATGTACACCACAGAGGACATCCTACATTGAATTATAATTTTGTCTTCATGGGTACTAATGACCCTAATGTGGTTCAGTACTCCCCATGCACCATCCCTACTACGATGATACATCAAATTCAATTCATTTTCAATACTTTAGAAAACAAGAAAACATCTCGGACATGATTCAAATGCTTTATTATATTCTTCAAATATAGCTTCACTTTAAAATTCATACCTTCAATCTGATGAAATTCGGCCAGATGTGTCCTATCTACAGCCTCGTTTCGGAAAACTCGGTCAATGGAAAAATATTTCTTGGGAACAAAACCCCCCTGAGATAACATTAAATAATCTTTCATCACATAAAACCCAACCAAAGAATGTGGTCCATCTCATTGGTTGATACAAAGAAAAGAATTGAAACGAGTGCAAATGAAGAAAAATCACATTTGCTATGCATCCTCCATAAGATCATGCCATTCCTGCATCAATGAAAGCTCAATGCATGTGTGGCATTGCTCTAGCCTCCCACACTAATATCTCTAATAACATAAGACAACCAAATAGGTAACCCCAGATTAAATTCGTGGGTATAAATTAATTTCTTTTGTCGAGAGGGGGGGCGCAAACGTTAATTAATGCAAGGTATGCAAGGTCCAATTGCTGCGTAATGTAAGGCATATGCATGTTTCAAGGACGCTTAGAACATTAATTGATGTGTCGGTGGCTTCTGAAAGAAGCCACCGAATCGCGAGAAACTTCTACGCTAGACTATAAGAGGAAGGGAGGGGAAAGGGGGGGGGGGGGGGGGGGGGGGGGTAAAGTACATGGAGGGGGGCTGTGGAGCCCTCCCAATACAAGGAGGAAGAACGGGAGCAGACTGAAGAGAGGAGTGGGAAGGAGGAAGCAGGGAGCTGAGGAGTGAGAAGGAAAGAGGACCGTGAGAAGGAGGAAGAGGAGTGGGGAGGAGGAGGGGTGAGGAGGAGTGGGAAGGAGGAAGGAGGAAGCAGGAGGAGAAAGCAAGCAGCGATAGGAGGAGGAAGCAGGAGCGGAGGAGGGCAGCGGGAGAAGAAAGCAGGAACAGAGGAGGAAGCCATAGGGAGAAACCAAGCAGCGGAGGAAGCCATAGGGAGAAAGCAGGCAGCGATAGGGAACATATATGCGATAGGGAGTGTAGATTAATTAACCTAATAGAGTTGGTTAATAGGAGAATGCGCCCGGGGGGGGAGTGTATATGTGAATAGTAAATCGATAGCCTCGTGCCAATTATGAAACAATATCATTATTACAACAATAGGGAGTCCAGATTAATTAACCTAATAGAGTTGGTTAATTAAGAAATAGGGAGTGTAGATGTGAATAGTGTATCAATACCTCCTGCCAATTATGAAACAATATCATTATTACAACAATGTTGGCAAGGCTTTAAAAAAAAGAAATGTCGCTACAAGCATATTACATCTCTGAGAAAAATCTATTAGACAAGAGAGTGTGAGAGCAAAAAAGCTGAACGTAGTGCTTGCAATAGAAGAAGTGACTAATACAAGAAGTGGGATGGGTTTTGTCTAAGTGACAAAACCTTATCCTTGACTAACCGTAGTTAGTGAACTAACTGTGGTTAGGGAAAAAAACCTCTAAATGAGGGAAAAGTGCCCCTAACCTACTTATTACATAACATTGGTCACTGCTAAATTATAATAATAATTCTAACACCCCCCTGCAGTGCCAATGTCATGTACAAGGAAATGATCAATTACCAAAAGGAGATAAGTTCAGGGCACTGCGAAATGCCTCAAACTTTTCACGTGGAAGTGCTTTGGTGAAGATGTCTGCAACATTGTCATGTGTTGACACATAGATCATACTGATCTCTCCTGCATGCAACTTCTCTCTGACATAGTGATAGTGAACCACAATGTGCTTCGTGCGAGCATGAAACACAGGATTCTTACTCTGAATCAGTGCGAATCGGAGAGAGACCCTCCAATGAAAAATGAAGATCAGCAAACAAACGACGCAGCCAAACACATTCAATTGTCGCTGTGAAAGCTGCCCTGTACTCAGCTTCACATGAGGAGGTAGCCACTGTAGATTGTTTCTTGCTCAACCAAGAAATGCAAGCATGTCCTAGAAAGAAACAATTCCCACTGGTGGACTACCTAGTATCATAGTCTCCAGCCCAATCTAAGTCACTATAAGCATGCATCTGCAAGTCACCCCCCCTGGGAAACATCAAGCCAAAAGACTTTGTACCTTGCAAGTAACGAAAGATGTGTTTTACAGCCTGCCAATGCATAATCTTTGGGCTGTGCATATACCTGCTCACCTGAGAAACTGAAAACTGAATATTAGGTCGTGTATTGCAGAGATAAATGAGGCATCCAACAACCCGACTATAGAGTGTGACATCAATTGATTCACCCGCATCATGCATTGTAAGCTTCAGCCCCGGCTCCATGGGAGTGGACATAGGCTTGCAATCATGCATGTTGAATCTGTCCAAGACCTTTTGAACATACTTGGACTGAGACATAACAATGCCACATTTCTCTTGAATAAACTGGATCCCTAAAAAGAAATGTAACAAGCCCAAGTCTGACATATCAAATGTAGCTTTCAATTGGGCCCTTTCAATTGGGCCTTGAAATCTACAATTACTTCCTCATTTGATCCGGTGAGCAGCATGTCATCTACATAAAGAATGATGACCAAAATATCCCCCCATCCTTCTTGATGTAGAGGGTGCTCTCAGTTGGACTATTGTGCAACCCCTTGCTGGTCAGAAAGGCATCAATTTTGGCATACCATGCACGTGGGGCTTGTTTCATCCCATACAAAGCTTTATTCAGCTTGCATACTTGAAGTGCATTTCCTGAAATTTCTAAGCCCGGAGGTTGTTTGACATAAACCTCTTCCAACAAGTCTCCATTAAGGAAAGCTGTTTTAATGTCCAACTGATGAACATTCCATTCAAAATTTGCAGCCATGGCTATAACTGACCTGATGGTGGTCATCCTGGATGTAGGAGCAAAAGTCTCCTCATAATCTATGCCTTTTTTGTGAGCACATCCTTTTGTAACCAGCCTTGCCTTGTACCGATCAATGGACCCATCTGGCTTTCTTTTGACTTTGAAAACCCACCGTGTACCTATGGCATTCTTACCTAGTGGCAAATCCACAACATCCCAAGTCTGATTTTTATGAATGGACTGCAACTCATTGTGCATGGCTTCTTCAAAAGTCTCAAGCTCCTCCTCATCAAGAAGAGTACCTGCATAAGCTAATTCAACTGAATGAGCTCCCCCCATGTGCCTTGCACTACGAGTTCTGCCAGGCAATGGAGCTTCAAGCCTACTCTCCCTCAGAGTCTGAAGCAACCAATGCATGACTGTTTTGGCTGCGTTTATCTCTTGAATTTCTCGCCTGACAACTTCATACACACCTTGAGGTTGTACCAATTCAGCTGGGGGCTGAAGTTGTACTTGTGGAGCTGGCGGAGGTTGCTGTAAATTCTGAGTTTCAGCGGGGGAACCAAATGCTATAGGAAGCATCCCCTCAAACACATCATCTGAAGAGGCCGGAATCTGAAATTCAGCATTTGTATGTGCATAATTTTCAAAGAATATGACTTCTTTACTAACAAAAATCTTGCGTGTAGCAAGATTGTAGAGGCGATAGCCTTTGCTTTGTGAACTATATCCCACAAAAATGCATTTTAAAGCCTTATCTGACAACTTGTGTCTGAACTCCACAAGCATGTGGGCATATGCTACACAACCAAAAACTCTGAAATGGTCCACTGAAGGCTTTCTCCCATGCCATGCCTCATAGGGAGTGATAGTCTTCAAAGCCTTTGTAGGAGCCCCATTTAAAATATAGTTGGCACACATGAGGCCTTCCAGCCAAAACCTGTGAGGCAACTTCTTACTTGTGAGCATGCATCTATCCATTTCCATGGCGGTGCGATTCTTCCGCTCATCTTTGCCATTTTACTGAGGTGTAAGCCTCACTATAAGCTGATGCATAATGCCTTTTTCTTTCAGAAATGTCTCAAATTCGTGAGACATATATTCCCCCCCTCGATCTGTGCGAACCATTGGCTACAAGTCTAAGGGTTGTAGCAAACCCTTGATATGTGTCTGGCACTCCATTCAATGTAGTGCTAACACGCTGAGAGTTAGGCACCACTTCATCAATATTTGCAAGTTACTCCATGAGGTCCTTCACCTTTAATAAATATGTATCCATTGAGTCACTTTCCTGCATGCTGAGTTCCTGCAATTGTCTTCTCAAATATGCAACCCGTGTCTCATTGCAAACCTGATAAAGAGAAGCTAGCTTATCCCAAGCATCCTTTTCTGTCCTGCATGACCGGATGTGTGGAATAATGATTCTCTTGTATGATAAAGCAATACATGAGTGTGCATTTGCATCTCTGGAATCCCATCTGATTTGGTCCCGAGTAGGAGTAGTGACAGGAGTACTAGAGGAAGAAGAGTAAGGAGGATTCCCCCCTAGAGGAAGTGCCAATAGTAGGGGCAGCCACTTGAGCATTGGCTGGCCTCAAATCAATACCTGAAACAATATTCCCAAAGTTCCTTGCAACTAGAATATGCTTCATAAGGTAGGACCACATAGGATAGCTGGTGCCATCCAACTTATCATCTTCACGGAGAACGCCAAACAAATCATTGTTGCTGCCAGCCATAGTAAATAGCACAAGTAAGTGTGCACTGACCAAGTGATGCAAAAATAGCCTCAAGTCTTTCTTTTCTTTTCTTTTTTTTTGCAAAAAGAGACTTCTATTAAGTATTAAAGAAAACTGTTAGAGCAAGCTCCATACAGGATACATCATGCAATGCATGAAAAGCTCAAGAGCCAAAAAGGAAGGATTGAGGCTCTTAGTGCCATCTCAATCCGGTAGAAACCTCGAAGAAAAAGGGAGAACCCCTCCAAACTCGAAGAAATATAGTCCTTCTAGAAGAGGCTGCCCATGAAGGGCCCTGCATGCTAGCCCATATGGCTATCAAAGTGTGAACCGTGTCAGTCCAAATACCCGTGAACACCTATGATGGGTGTATCTAGGTGCCATCCAAGGCCTCTGTACATCAATGTGCCAAGAGGAAATGCTAGCCAAAATCTCCCAAGAGGTGTCCACTAAAGCATGAGAAGCTCTGAAGGGAGTAAGTGGTACTTCCTGAAGAGAGCAGGGCTCTATCACCTACTGGCGAACCAAGAGTGCCAAAGACTTGGAGCCCAGTAAGGGATAACCATGCAACCGAGCCCCAAGTCATGAAGAAAGGGGAAGTACGAAAGATGCTGAGTATCCGAGCAACCCCTTTCCAAACAGTCCTCGCCTCTGACTGCAGTCCCAAAGGCAATGTCGCACTAACTCCTCTGCAGAATGACAACGAGGACAAGTGGGATCAGCACCAAATCGTGATCTCCACAGGTTCACTGCAATCCCTCCATGAATAGAAAGCCAAAAAAAAAAGAGTGATCTTTCTATTTCTGAGGGATTTCCAAAGCCTCCTCCAAAAATTTCTACGCAAATCTGCGGTGATGAAGAAGCTTTCCCAATGGGGGGCTCTGGAGGGAATCTAGCCTCAAGTCTTTCAACTACAAATGTGACCAAATGAGAGCTGAATCGAAGGAAGATCACTGCAAATAGAAGCTAGGGCAAAAGCCCCACAATTTGAAAGGGAAAAATGGCCAAAAAGAGGGCAAATGTGGAAAAGCCCCAAATTAAGCTGCAACTTTGCAAATGTGACCAAACGTCCTGCAATGTCTTGCAATTTCTTATCAAATTCATTGCAAACCGCCTGCAATTTCTTGTCAAATTCATTGAAAACCGCCAATTTCATATCAAAGCAATTAAACGTCACTGCTATTTGAGCAAATGTGGCAAAATAACCTACAAATCTGAGAATATCCTGCAATCTGAATCAAGCTGAGGGGAAAAGGATCTTCAAATGTACCAAAAGCCTAATTGAGGCCCAATGTGAAAAGCCTCAATTTCTAAATGGCAAATTGCAACAAAAAAGAGTAGATTGAGAAAAAAGGCCCAAAAAGTGTCGCAAATTAGCAATCTGACATCAAAGCACTCAAATGCCCAAATTTCAAAGATGAAATTGAGCCAACAAAGGGTAGATACTTCAAAAGCCCCAAATTGAGACTAGAGGAGCAAATGTCACTGCAAAAACCTGCAAATGTGACACAAAAGACTCCAAAGAGAATTTGCAGATGAGAAAGTACGTATTTAACGTGACTATTGCGCAAGTCTTGAACGAGATGTACGGAAAATGTACAAACGATGTGCAGTTGACTGTACGGCACATGTGTACGCTGTGCAAAACGATGCATGTACGTACGTGCGTCGATGGTACGTGATCACGCCTCAGAGTAGAGTGTAGCGTACGGATGGCTACTTGCACGGTTGATTACCTCCAGATACCATGCAAGTTATACAGGAGCAGTGCAGGATACAAGTGTACGGCAAATTGTACAGTAGTTGTATGGAAGCACTGCAGCACATGAGCAAATGGCTGCAAAAAAGGCGTTTGTACAAAAGTAGCGATGCTGAGGCCCGTGCAAATCGAAGCTGGTAGCAAGATGGCGCACACTTTGGGAAGCAAGTGCAATGCCAATGCTTGTGCCAGAATCAAAACAACCCGCTCTAATACCACTGTAGGCTCAAGGAAGCGAAAGAAGGTACAAATGTGGAGCAGAACACTGAAAGCCATCACATCAACAACTATGAAATAAAAGTACAAAGTACAAAATAAAGGAAAATCCTAGGACAGTGTCCTAGTGGTACCACTAGTACTAGGTGTCATAAGACACTAAAAGTACTAGGTGACCTAAGTGCCAGTAACTAAAGCTACATGGCACATACCAATGCCTGGAGGGCATCAATACAACCAAGAGATGATGGCCTACATTTGTGACTAAGCACACGCCACATGCCCTTTTAAGTCCTTCAAGGCTAGTCTCATCTTGGTACTCTTGGTTGTCACCAAGTCATTACACGAATACACTAATCTTGGAATCAACCCCAATAGGCACTACTACTATACTCTATAAAACATGGTAGAGACCTAGACCTCACACATCCCATGGCGAGAACCTCAATCAGAGTTCTTTTAGAAGTGATTTTAAAACCATAGCCTAACTAATCACGTTACAATACACCCCCACATGTTTTCACATATAAAATCCATGCATATGTGTATTATATACATCCCTAGCTAGATAAGCTATATTATGGTGAACCTATGCATCCAATGCCATAATATATACATCCCTAGCTAGATAAGCTCTATTATGGTCAACCAATGCATCCCATGCCATATCACACATACCTTTCCTATTCCCAAATCAACATCCTTGATTACAAAATCTTGGAACACACTCCATATCAGATAACCAAATTCCCAAGCAGCATATGATAGAGGAAATCCATGCCATGCAACCAACATAGTAGGTGTCTTCCAATTCCACATCTACATTTGTCTCCAATCCAAGGCTATTGTTGGTATGCACTCAGAACCATCCTCTATTTCTTGCAATGTAACAATTCATATGAAGCTTGCGAGATTGCTCTAATCAAGAAACAAGAAATTGCGAAAGAGCTTTGAAGCCTTGCTTGATTCCAACTTACAAGCTGCCTTGCCTACTCTTTTCAAAATTAGGTATGGACCACAATATTCTGGCTAAATATCGTTAAACACCTTGTCCTACTATTAAGGACTTTGTGACGGAAGAATTTTAAGGACAAATCTTCTCTTTTCTCGAATTCTCTAATAGATATATTCGTATATGAACTACTTTTTTATTAGCCTTCTTAAATATTAGCCTTACGTCTACTTTTCACATCTAAAGCTATAATTCAAATGTAGAATGATGGTGTGAAGTCTCTCTTCATTTGAGGGCTTTTCTTCATAGTCACCTAACCATGGGTTTTCCACTCAGCTCGTTTCACCTTTATGTTCATCCTCATGTGAGATCTCCATCACGAGACCTCCTTCTAAATTGAGCTCTCTCTCTCTCTCTCTCTCTCTCTCTCTCTCTCTCTCTCTCTCTGTGTGCGTGCCTCTATGTGTGTGTGTGTGTGGGTGTTGGGGTGGGGGGGGGGGGGGAGTTTGACGCCCTCAAGGTTCCGTTTGACGCCCATTTTTTTGTGTCCATACGCTCTGTCAAAAAATTCGAATATATATATTCGAATTTTTTGATAGAGCGTATGGACACAAAACGGTATATATTCGAATTTTTTGACAGAGCGTATGGACACAAAACGGGCGTCAAACGGAACCTTGAGGGCGTCAAACTCCCCCCCCCCCATATATATATATATATCGTAATGTCAAAAATCCGTACGATTTTGTCCATACAGCCGGGAAAATCCGTACAGTTTTGTTGTCAAGAAAAAAAATCGTACTGTCAAAAATCCGTACAATTTTGTCCCTACAGTCAAGAAAAATCCGTACAGTTTTGTACCTGTTGTGCTTTCCTCCTTGTAAAGCGTTGCTACTTCCAAGCCTTTTCCTTAACTCGAATGGCGAATTATTCCTATGAGAAAACCTTTCACAAAGACAAGTTGGTTTTCAACAAGCAACAAACACAGGTAATGGATTCAGATGATTCCCTTCATGACTCTGCTGAGACTCAGCTTGTTTATGAGGTTATGCATGAAGGGTTTGAACACACCCACAAAGGTTGGAAAGATCCACTTCCCACCAATGGCATTATGGTGGAAGTAGATGATATATTTGATTCAGTTAAGGAGTATGCAAAGCATGCCATTATAATGTTCTTCCCAGGACGGATGCCTGTTGCAACAGATGTTGGGAATTGGTTGACTCGAACCCTAGGTGGTTCTTATGTCAAAAAAGTTCATTATGCAGCGAGGGGCTTTTTTGAGATCATCATGACTGATGAGGAGCACCATCAGGATTTGCTGGAGCACTCTCCTCTCTTCTATGGCCAGCAGATGGTCCATGTCCTGCCCTGGTCTCCCATCCAAGATTATCAGGCATTGATTCGGCATCATTGCCCTGTTTGGGTAGAAGTTGTGGATTTTCCTGAATACTTGTCTTCTCTTCTACCTGAAATTGCAGCTTTCCTCGGTAAGGTGGTATGTCCACCACGACCCAATGGAAATTCGAAGCGCTTCTGCATTTTGTGGGATACGGATCATCCCACTGCAGCTTCATATTCAGTTACTGTGAATAATGTTTCCATGGGGAGTGCCTTTTACAAGCTCAAGTGGGGGTTGTTTGCACGTGCTTGCTTTGAATGCAAGCAATTTGGGCACCTGGCTTCACAATGCCCTTCCCAAGCTCCATGGATGCCAGTGCAAGCTAAAATGCTTCAGCCTTTGAATAAGAATGCAAATGCCTCTTCTATGGTCAAAAACAAAGGGGTCAAACAGTTTTTCTCTATTCAAGACAAAGGCAAAGCCCCGGCTGTCTCAAATGGTAATGCTTCTTTTCCTATGCCTTTGTCCTCTCCACCTCAGGGGAAGGGGGAAAAGACTTTGACTGATGGATGGCAAACTCCTTGCAAAGTGATCTCCCCCATGCAACCTTTGCCTTCTCAGACTTGGAGTGGTGCATCCTCTCATGGGAAAACACCTGCTGAAAACTCTAGTGTTGGCTTGACCTAGGCTGCTGTGACTGCAAATCGGACCTTGTTTCCTCAAGAAGAAGTTTCTGCACTTTTGTCCTCTCCGGCTGATGCTTCATTCCAGGACAGAGGCCCGGACATTGAGGTGGAAATGCAGACGTAGACAGCGCGTTAGTTGCTGTACATACCTGTCCCATAACTATAAATATGCTTGATCATCTGAAGTGTGTTACTCTCAATGTACAGGGAATATGTGATGGTCGCAAATGGAAACTAGTCTAGATGTATATCAGGCAATTGCAGCCTGATATAGTTGCTTTGCAAGAGCATTTTCGAATCATGCTCCTCTTTGGTTGAGGGTTTCCGTACATGAATTTCCCACTGACAAATTACCTTGCCAAAGGCTTTTGCTAATTAATAATAGTTATCTGGAGCATGCTGACTTTAAAGCCTTGGTCTCTCCTGCTATTCAGCCTCTCTCTCGTCAGATACACATTGGTTTGGATTATGCCTGGCAAGCTTTTGTTGCTCGGATGCAAGCAGTTATTCGAGATTATGGCAAATCCTATATGCAAGCCACAAGGCAAACTGTAACACATGCCAAATTTACTTGTCAGACTCTAACTGAGCTTGCTCATCTTCGCCCTTTGTCTTTAGAGGAAAGCATGCTCTTATGTCAGGCTCAATTCTCTCTTCAATCCAACGATCGCAGAAAGATTGCTAAATGGGAAACTCGATCCATACAACGAGCATTTTTGGATAAAGGCTGCTCTTCCAAGCAATTTTGTAAGAGTTTACACTACAAAAGACAAGCTGCCAATATCTGTCGGATCTGGATGCCTGATGGCTCTTGGTCAACATCTCGTTCAGAGCTTGCTGATTTATGTGTGCAGCACTTCTCCACTCATTTTGGGCATGTGGATACTCTTTCTCCTCGGGTCGTGTCTGCACGTCAGCTTCTTTTGCAGCATATTCATCCAATTCTATCTGATGCTCAGGCTTTGGAACTTGAACATCCCTTAAGTGCAAGGGAATTGTCTGATGCACTAAGATCCTGTGGCAAATGGAAATCTCCAGGATGGGATGGTCTCACTGTTGAATTTTTTCTTGCATTCTGGGATCTTCTTAAATTCACCTTGCTGCAAATGGTAAATACGGCATGGCAAAATCAGCAGAGGCCTCTCATGGAAAAAGGGTCTTCTCAAGCTAATTCCAAAAAAGCAGCTATGTGATTCACTTGGTGATTGGAGGCCAATCACGCTCATGCCAATCATTTACAAGATCATTGCCAAAATGGTGGTTGATCGGATTAAAGGTTATTTGCATGATGGGTTGCATCCCTCCCAATATGGCTTTGTTCCATGTCGCCATAGCACAAATAACATTGCCAATGCTTATATTAGGATTGAATATGCCAAATACACGCAGCAGGATGTTCTACTCTTACAGGTAGATATTGCAAAAGCCTTTAACACAGTTCAATGGGATTTCATCTCGCAAACTATGCGAGCTTTGGGGTTTTTACCAAAAATGCAGCAGGTTATTTACTGGCTTTACAGAGATAGCAATGCGGCTTGCATTCTTTCTGGGGATATCTCTGATGAGTGGACTCTTCGTTGTTCGGTCCGCCTAAGATGCCCTCTCAGTGCTTTACTGTATGCCATTGCTACTCATCCTATGCTGCAATATATTGATCATCTTGTGGCTAGCTTGGAATTGGATGCTAATCGCAGCATGGTTGCTCAAGCTTATGCTAATGATTCTTTCTTTACCCCGAAGAATACGCCCCATGATCTTGGTGCCTTGATACAGGCCCTCTCTGTTTATGGTTTGGCAGCTGGTCTTCATGTTACTTTTCAAGAGTCTAAGCTGCTCCCTTTGCATTCCAAAGACCAGAGATAGCAATGCGGCTTGCATTCTTTCTAGGGATATCTCTGATGAGTGGACTCTTTGTTGTTCGGTCCGCCTGGGATGCCCTCTCAGTGCTTTACTGTATGCCATTGCTACTCATCCTATGCTACAATATATTGATCATCTTGTGGCTAGCTTGGAATTGGATGCTAATCGCAGCATGGTTGCTCAAGCTTATGCTAATGATTCTTTCTTTACCCCGAAGAATACGCCCCATGATCTTGGTGCCTTGATACAGGCCCTCTCTGTTTATGGTTTGGCAGCTGGTCTTCATGTTACTTTTCAAGAGTCTAAGCTGCTCCCTTTGCATTCCAAAGACTGACATAGTCTATTATGGCCCGGGGATATCATTCCACCTACTCAGTTTGTTCGTCATCTTGGTTATCCTTTGGGGCGGGAAGTCACTCGCCGACAACAAACTCATTGGGTTTTTGCTAAGCTTCGGAAAAAGCTTGAGTATTGAAAACTGGCGACTTGGCCTTCGCATGTTCGTCTTCGAATATTGCAATCCATCCTTGTGGCATATATTCAATTTTACTTGCCATTGATCATGTTCACTAAGGCATATCTTACAGACTTTAACTTCTCCAGGGTCCTCTTCTCGTCCTTTGAGGATATCTCAGATTACTGTACCTGTATTATATAAACTCATTTTGCCTCAAACTTGGGTTTCAGAGAGAGGTGATTCTATTTGGCGAATGCATCGCCCAACCAAGTGGTGGAGGAAAAGATTACAGCAACTTTGGGCCTATAAAGTACTGCTTCCGCAACAGGTTTTCTTTTGGCGAGTTCTTTTGGGAGTGTTTCCATCTGGATAGCTATTAGCTCATCGACACATTGCTCCTGCACTTTGCCACAGATGTTCTGCTTCTTCGGAGACTGTGCCTCACTTGTTTTGGCATTGTCCGTGCTCTCATGAGTTTTTTTATTTGCTTCACAACACCTGCGAGCGAGATTCCCATCTGTTCCGTTTGGGAAGTTCTTCTAGCTATTTGGGTTTCATCTCTCTGTTTGGCTTTTTTAGGCATTCTCTGCAGCAACCTTTCTTTGATTGCTTGCAAACCCGCTGCATAGATCATGAGGTCTTTTTGGCATATACTGAAATTTTCAGTTGATGTAATTGTAGCACCTTATTTTGAGGTTGCTACTCATAATATAATCAATCAAAGATTTCTCCCCAAAAAAAGTGTGTGTGTGTGTGTGGGGGGGGGGGGGGGGGGGAGGGGGGTAACCCTCCACCATGCCCAGTGCTTGCTACTTGGCTTACTTCTTTGGTGCCATCTATCCAACAAAGGACTCTTCCACAACTTCCCTTTGCACATCTTCATTAATGCTTACACCTAGGAATAGCCTCTATACCCCAACCCTCTAAGCCCCATTAATACAAGGATGTGGTCCTAGGCCAAGAATGGCTTCATCATCTAGCACACAGCTTAAAGCAGAGTTATTTAAATACTTCCATCATATTTTAAGGTCTTCCAGATTAACAGGAAACATGATGTATCTTATTGTCCACTTATTTGTTCAATGGAATTGGAATGACTCCTACACCAACAAGAATGCGAGGAAATTTAATTTCTTCTTCAATTCAAGAAAGTAAACTTTTACTTGATGTTATTGGAAAGCATAAAGTTTCTTTTAATGATTTAATGGTTGAATTTAAAGATGTTTTTCCTTTAGATTTGTCTGATGGTTTATTTTCTCAGAGAGAAGTAGATCATAAACTAACGCCTGTTTGTAAACCCCCTTATAGAGTTAGTTAAACAGAGGACGTCAGGTAGAAAGGGTCAAATTTAACCACCTTGGCCTTACCAAGTTTATGGGTAAAGAAAAGGGAAGGAACTTTTCGCTCAGGCATAGATTACCGTTGTTTAAATAAAAGAAAAGGATGGAACTATATGCTTAGGCATAGATTACCGTTGTTTAAATAAAATCAACAAATTTCAAGGGGCTAAACTTTTTGCTAAACTTGATTTAAGACCAGGTACAGATTAGAGAGCAATGAAACCAGCCTTCAGATAGACTAAAGGGCGGTGAATGAATATTAACCAGCAAGTACTATTATTTCAGCCACTTAGAGAACAATTTCAGCACACAAAGAGAACATAGGAAACACGACAGGAAGCTAGATTGCTCCTGCTCAAAAACTAGACACCGATTGGCCCCAAAACTTGGAACCCCTTTCGGTATTTCTTTATTCTTTTATTCAATAGTAAAAGATACAACAGGTGAAATTACAGCAAAGATGATAAACACCCTTGCACCTGTCATAAACCAGCTCAACTAACTTCTGAAACTGGTAGGCATCCAACCACCTGAAACTCTAGCCAATTCTTGCAAAAAGAGCATCCACTTCCAGTACAGCCCAACTCAGCCACACAGCTCTCACAGGCTGTCACTAATGCCAAATCTCTTGCTGTCTCCACCTGAATACTATAGCTGAAATTCAGCCCTAGAGTAGATGACCATCCCTGAAGTCCTGGCAGAATAAAAGTCTAAGTTTCTCTGTCCTTTCCCAAGCTGGCCCAGCATGAACCCAAAAGCATCTGGGCATGCACACAAGCCAGAGTTCACCCAGAGGAATTCGTACAGCCAGGAGCTGTTACTAATGCTCACTGCTCCTTACTAGATGCTTTACCCTCAACTTGCGGTGAATGAACATTGACCAGCAAGTACTAACACTTAGAGAATGTTTTCAGCAACACAAAGAGCACATAGAAAACAAACTGGGAGCTAGATTGCTCCTGCTCAGAAACCAGGCACCCGATCAGCCCCAAAACTTGGCGCTCCTTTTGGTATTTCTTTATTCTTTTATTCAATAGTCAAAGATACAACAGACAAAATTACACAAGGATAAACTCCCTTGCACCTGTCATAAACCAGCTCAACCAACTTCCGAAACTGGCAGGCATCCAACTACCTGAAACTCTAACCAATTCCTGGCAAAAAGAGCACCCACTTCCAGTACAGAAACTCTAGCAAGCTGCTCTGGAAATCCACAAGAAGGCAAAGGGTAGCCACTTTTCACACTCCGATCAAGTATTTTGAATCATTTTGGCCATGATATTACACAAAATACCATTGGTCTTTTCCACTCTACCACTGCATTGAGGATAATAAGTAGAAGAGAATCTGTGCTTCACAGATAGCTTAGATAATATAATTTCATTCTCCTCGATTTCCCGTTCTGCATTCAACAAAGTAACCGGCCTATCATTCTCTTTTTTTACTTGCAATATAGGACAGTCATACTTTACATGTCCTTTTTCATGGCATTCAAAGCAAATGATGTTACTACGATCCCGTGGGATCCTTGGTTCCATCCTAGGGATACTCACTGGTGGGACTTGCACAAAGATGTAGCTTCAAGTCATTAAACTCCGCCATCATTCTCTCCATGTTCTTTTCCAACGGGGTGCCACTTGTAAAAGGTATATCAGCTGCTTGATTCACCACTCTTGTTGCATTGGGACCCTTTGAATGAAGTGATGCAGGCACAATTGGTTCTGCCTCCAACATTTTCTTTTTCTCCTTGGACAGGGCCACTTGCAAAGCACCAGCATAGTTCTTTGAATTATTTTCAAAGTATTTGAAGCACTTTTAAGTACTTTGAAGAACATTAAGTACACTGCTAGACATGAAAGAACTCTGATGCACTTTCAAGTACTGTTGAGTAGCCTCCAGTACTTTAAAGTACTTTCCAGTACATTAAAGTACTTTCCAGTACTTTAAAGTACTTTCCAGTACTTTAAAGTACTTTCCAACTCGTTAAAGTACCTTCCAATTCTTTAAAGTACTTTTTAGTACTTCTATGAAGTTTTAAGCACTTCTAAGTGTTATTAAGTATTCCCAAGAACTTTTAAGTACTTCTAAGTTATTTTTAGTACTTTTAACCTCCTTTAAGTACTTTGAAGTACTTTTAAGTACTTTGAAGTACTTTTAAGTACTTTGAAGTACTCAAGTACTTTTATGGAACTTTAAAACATTCTCAAGTACTTTCAAATACTTTTAAAGTACTTTGAAGGACTTTTCATTACTTTCTAGTTTTTTAAAGTACTTTCCATTTCTTTAAAGTACTTTCCAGTACTTCTAAGAAGCTTTAAGTACCTCTAAGTGCTTTCAAGTACTTCTAAGTGCTTCTGAGTTTTTCTAAGTACTTTTAAGTTCTTCTAGGTGCTTTGAGGATCTTTCCCTTGCACTTTCTTCCTTAATTGGGGATCCAAGCCTACCATAAACCTGTTCAGTTTCAAGTGCTCTAACCCATAAGTTCTACTTGAGCTCATTGAACTTATGATAATCTCATAAATTCTAGTTGAACTCATTGAGCCCACATCTTTACTGCATGAAATTCAAGATAGAAAATAAAAAAGAGCTACATATAAAATATATCAAAATGCACCTATGGAGAGTTCAACATGGGAAAGGGTAAGCAGTCTCCAAAAGCGGTTTTTCAATTTTGTTTTTTAGGACGTAAGTATTTCTTAAGGGGAAGGGAATGTTATATCAACTATAATACCGAGATCACTATATAGGAGGGAACCATAAGGGCTTCTCAATGGATGACTTTGTAGACAGTGCTTCAGCTAGAGCTTTTAATGAATCATTAATTGACTCTAGTTGAGTTTCTAAAGAGTACAATTTTCTAGTTTCATGAATTTCAAATAAGGAATTCCATGATCTCCATAATCTTCTTCCTCCAAATCCATAGATTCCTCGTGAGTATCTTATTCAACAATTGCTTTTAATCTCCTCGCTCTTAGCTCAACCTTTAACACTCTGGACTCGTCATGGAATGAGTTTTTCAAAAACAATAACATTTAAACCTTTATCTAGAAGGAACAATGCAATATCTACTTCACTATTATTTGATTGAGGTCTTGCAATTCATTTCTTCTTGGAAAAAAAAAAAAAAAGACAAGTCAAATCAATCTTTTTTTGATACATGAACTTGCCCCTCGATCCTGCTTTCCAAAGTCAATCCTCTCGATCCCAATCTCCAAAGTCAATTTCCGAAATCCACATGCTCGATCTTAGTCGAGGAACAAAGAGATTGGGATTAAATAGATCTTTGTTAATGCAAAGAAAATGGAGAGGGGTAAAAAGGAGTCTATGATGTGGCTTCCTTTTACAAAGTTCTCTAGCTTTGATATGGCATGACTTTCTTTGTAAAGCTTTGTCTTGTCTATGCACGTCGACGATGCTGGATGACGAAGCCGTCGGTCACCAAATTGATACAGCCAATCAATACCATTACTTGTAAGAAATTTTAGATCAATGTTGCTCATAGTAGGATCCAAAACGTGCCCATACCATAAGGTATGTTAGGGGCATTAGAGGCCATTGTGGCACGCCTCTTAGGGAAAAGAATTTTGGGGGGGGGGGGCGGGGGAAGGGGGCAGTTAGTTTTTTGTGGTGTGTGGGGGTAGGGCATTGGGTTGGTGGGATTTTAAAGGAGGGGAAGTAGGGTATCGATGTTGGTAAGTTATAGTTACCAGTTATAAGAACACTAGTCATGCTCATCTACACTCAAGTTCCCAATTTATGCGATGAGTTATGAGTCCTATCATATGTGATATATCAGCTCTCAATTGTGTTCAGTCGGGGCACACGGCAATTTAAATTTCTATAATGCAAAAGATTTATAAAAACATAACTAACGCCTCTTACACCTCTAAAATTTAAGAGTCTTGTGCCTTGCAGTTCTCTACAGCATGCCTCATACCACCTTGATGTTGCTGTAGTCTGTTGATGCGACAGTAAAAGAAAACAACAATCCTACTCTCCTAAATTCCACGCCATCACCATCTGTTACAGTTTCTAAATTATGTGTTGCTATTGTTTAAGAATTGGGAGAGGGGGGTCTTGTAGTTTCTCAATAGCGTTGGATGGACAAAAGCAGTAGAGCCAAAATCGCCTTCACAGCCACCCTCATCCACATTTAAAACAACTGAATAGCACAATCACAAGGTAAAAGGCATTCATTCAACATCCTTGTCTCTACACCCTTTTACATTCAATTCATACATTTGCCACACTTCCTCCCAAACCAACAACATGCTATGAACCCACACCCCACAAGAGAACTTCTTTCAACCATCATCATGATCATGAAACCAAAAGGGATTGTCCCTTCAACATGAAGTAAATGCACCAACTTCGAGTAGCATGATCACAAAATCATAGGATGTGCAAGCCCTTCATACATGTTCTCAAGGTCTATACGCCAACTCTTTGATCTTCAAGCGCTACTGTCACATCTTTTAGAAACCATCCCTGTGAGCGTAGTGCACAACTACAATTATTCACCATCCACAACCACTTAAGGCCTTCACACATCTCATATACAAGGTTCGCTATCCATGAGTTCTCATCTCAATTATTTGAATCTGAAGTGAACCAAGCTCACGTGTAATAGCTCGCTATCCCTAGCTAAGGCCTCTCTGCCTTCAACCCGCAACTAATGCAAGCCCATGCTCTCTTTACAACACTTCCGACACCTTCCTCCTTCATGCAATACCCAGCTCATCCCACACCTTCTAGTTCAAGGCATTCCTAGCCTCTAAGCCATCAACCATACCAAGAAGCTTCCCCAATACATAACAGTCGACGTCTTCAGCTCATATCTCCACTGTCGTCTTCCTCTTTTCAGCAGCTCTCCCTGTCGCCCAAGATATTCCCCTGAAAAGATTCTCAATATCCCTCCCTTGTAGTTACATGCGTCCCCCCCGCCACCAAGCTCAAGTCCTCCTTCTTGCACTCTAGCACGCATCTCCTTCTCCTTGCCATTTCCAAGGTCCTTTGGCTCCCGGCCGCCACCGACTTCTCCAGCAAAACCACCTATTGCTCAAGATACTCCCTGCTTCTCCCTACTAATGGCGCACCTCTTAGCGACCCCCAACTCCCGGACAAGCAACCATCCGTCCCTCGACTCCTTCCTTCTCAGAGATCCCCGGTCTCTTATCGCCCACTATCCTCCCTGCGCTCCATTGTATCTGTCCTCCAGCTGTAGTCGCGATGTGCACTCCATTCTCCAGCCACCCAAGGCAACAGCTCCGTTGTCCTCACCCTTCTCATATACACCTGCAATTCACAATCCTTCCTCTTGGTCCTCCCTTCCGCCTAGTCGTGTTTCCCAACCCAGTATCCCTCCACGAGCTCCCCTTCAACAGCGCGATCCCCGTGTGGCCACGAACTCCTGCTCCCATGCTCCTGCCAACCCCCCAGCTCTACATGAAGTCCCCCTACCTTCCCTGCAAGCCGCCATCCCACGTACATCCAGCTCTCACAATCGAGAATCTCCAAGATTCCAATCACGTAGCCACGTTGCATGCTTCCTTTTTTATCATAGCCACGTCATCACCTTATTTTCACCACTCTTCCACCCTTCACAAAAACTATACCAAGGCCTCTAATGCCCAAAATCCCCACCTTTGACACCACGCTTTGCACGTTACCTTAAACTAGGCATTTAATGCATGCATGCCACACATGGCATCACTTACTTCACGCTCATGCATACATCAATGTCCATGTGACATTACAACGAGACTACAACCACACATGCCCAAATGAATACTCAACCAACCAACACCGTAACAATGGATACTATGTGCTCTGGAGTGCCTGCTGCAACCACACTGCTTTTCATCATCTCCCAAAAGTCCCCATAGAAGTATCTACCATATACCTAGATGAATCCAGGAACATTCCCAAACTCATCCTCTAAAAACACAACATAGTGCAGTTTCAATCTCATGATAGTCACTCACAAGGTTGAAAACCATAAACTCCAGCATGCATAGCAGGGACTAGCTACTATGACATCCCCACTGACGTCATCAGCGCCCAACAGTGGGTGTAGACCATAGTATAAAAATATGCTCTCACACATACAAATCCACACACCCACACATACTTGAGCATCCATTTATACAAAGTCTTCGTACTGAGTTTCTGTCGGCACTCCGGAGGTGAAGGGCAAACTCAACCATGATGAAGGCTAGCACTAAAGGAGAAGGCTAATCAAAAGGTAGTCCAAAATCTCTTCATTCAAGCTACAACTGCTTGTGAAGTCTAAACATTTTCATTTTAGTCTCTCCCCAACGAGCATCTAAATCTAAATCTAGCTGATAGGGCAACGCACCATTTAAGATAGAAAGAATTATAACAATACCAGCAGGCCGCAACTTGGACGAAAACTTCACAAGGTGAAATTTGCATGTCCGCTAATACGGCAGAAGCATATACCTAGATGAATCCAGGAACATTCCCAAACTCACCCTCTAAAAACACAACATAGTGCAGTTTCAATCTCATGATAGTCACTCACAAGGTTGAAAACCATAAACTCCATCATGCATAGCAGGGACTAGCTACTATGACAGCCCCACTGACGTCATCAGCGCCCAACAGTGGGTGTAGACCATAGTATAAAAATATGCTCTCACACATACAAATCCACACACCCACACATACTTGAGCATCCATTTATACAAAGTCTTCGTACTGAGTTTCTGTCGGCACTCCGGAGGTGAAGGGCAGACTCAGCCATGATGAAGGCTAGCACTAAAGGAGAAGGCTAATCAAAAGGTAGTCCAAAATCTCTTCATTCAAGCTACAACTACTTGTGAAGTCTAAACATTTTCATTTTAGTCTCTCCCCAACGAGCATCTAAATCTAAATCTAGCTGATAGGGCAACGCATCATTTAAGATAGAAAGAATTATCACAATACCAGCAGGCCGCAACTTGGACGAAAACTTCACAAGGTGAAATTTGCATGTCCGCTAATACGGCAGAAGCATATACCTAGATGAATCCAGGAACATTCCCAAACTCATCCTCTAAAAACACAACATAGTGCAGTTTCAATCTCATGATAGTCACTCACAAGGTTGAAAACCATAAACTCCATCATGCATAGAAGTATCTGCCATCTCAAGAAAGTATATCATCAATGTGGAGTCTTTTATGAGAGTGTCCATAGCTCATTTCCACCACCAACTAGCTATGTACGTAGCTATGCACCTACCATCAGCATGCAACAAGTGAAAAACATTTTTTCATTTTTATCCACACAGCATGTCTACCACTTATAAACTCTAGGAAAGCCTCCCGGATAGTGGAAGGAACCATGTTCTCTGGCTGTCTCCACCTCTAAAGTCTCAAAGTGTTGCTAGATAGTTGCGACTACATGAAGTTCTTGTCCCAGAACCTATGGTTCCAATGAATTCAGTAATCATAATCAAAGCCCCAATAAACATGCCACCAAATGCCACTATTGTGGGTATGTAGTAATTGAGTTTCTTCCACAATTGTGAAAACCCGGATGAAATTTTAACTAGAGTTGCTTTAAAACATCCATGCCAACACGGACGGCAACAAAAACGTGCTATTACACCTGTCCAATCTCCCCTCATTTACTTCCATATTGACAGGCGCACTACCACAAAGGTCAAGGATCTTTGCTCTCATACCAATCTGAAACCTCTCTTCATGTCCACCTAGCCATGAAGTTTTAGTTGAGCTTGCTTCTCCTTTATGCTCATCCTAATGTGAGATCTCCATCACAAGGCTTCTAAATTCACCTCTCTCTCTCTTTGGACACCCTCCCCCATGTCTGGTGCTTGCCACTTGGCTTTCCTCGAATGGCTTCCATTAATGCTTAGGCCAAGGAATAACCCTATACCCCTCATTGATGCAAGCACTAAAGAAACGAACTGTATTACAAGGGTGTGTGTTACCAAATGAAAAACCCTCTAGACTAACACAATAACCAAAAAGTAACCCTAGCTCCTTACTGGGGGGGAAGTGCTTTCAAATCACATACTCGTAATCGTATGCATGTACGTCTGAAAAGATGGTGATATACCCACCCACAGAAAACATGAGCCCTAAAATTAACATCATGTAAGACATGTAGCTACAATGCATTAATCTTGGCTTAGTACACTTCACTAACCTGTGCTAATGCATACAGCATTCTTGAAGAAACTGCAGTTGTATGAGTCCGCAACAGATTCTTCTCAGCTTCTTCCCGCTTCCAGTCATACCCATAGCTATGAAGTAAAACCACAGTCAACAAGTGTTCCATCATGAGCAAGTATGACCTCATGAGACTGCAGATTTCCTCACAATCATCTTCTTGCACAAAAAGAGTAACCAACACATGTTCCATACCCTATGGATTCGTAGCCACCAACTTCATGAACTTTCTTCACCCGTTCTAAATAATCCTCTGGCAAACTTCGGGTGAGTGCTGGATCTGCAAGTGATGGAAATGTGATAAGAACGTAAGCTCAACCTAGGATGCTATTTGCTTCAAGAAGGACAAGTGTGTCTGAAACCCATGCATGAGGGCCTAATTACAACTGCCAAACTCAATGACAGCTGAGCCACTAGTTTTTCAAAAAAATTTGAAAGCCACAAAAGAGTCAGCAAGTTCTTTACTTCTTAGAAAGAAGGTATCATGCGAATCACGAGCAGGGTGCTGCTGTGGCTGGAAAAGAGCATCAAAATTCCAGAAACTGAAAGAAAGAACAAACTTTTCTTTCAGTTAAATTGCAAACTTTCGGTCAGTACAGATAAAAGTATGCATCATCATTAAATATACAGTGCTTCACACAATTGAAACTTGCAAATACTAACACAGGCCGTCATTTCAAAGACCTGAAATAACCAGATCCAAGTACAACTCAGGGCAGACATTGTTTCTAAGTACCTGCTCTCCACAAAATTGTTAGTTGGCATTTCCTCAAACCTGTACAAACAGAATACATATGAGCTCATTTGATCAGCATCCCCCGCATACATTGACTTTGCAAAAGAGATCATGTAGAAACACATTGCAAGGTCAGTCAGTTACTTATCTATAGTATAAGTTGGCACCAGTAACCAAGAACATATGGAGAATCATCATTTAATGCAAAAGAAACACTATTCGTGGAAAGCCTGGTATTCCATATCCAATCTGAAGGCTAAGCCCTAGCAAAGATCACAAAAATCTGCAGGGGTCCAATAGCCCCATAGCTGCTGCCAAAGTTATTGCCACCTACTTCTTATGCATAGTCAAATAATCTTGTGACAAACCCAATTCAAACTCAGCGTAGATGTGGATCACAAGCCAATTCATCTTTTTCTGACACAACCACTTTTGGAGAAGTGGGGCTTGCATTGCATGGGTCACAGGCTACAGCCACCTTGCGGTGAGAGGCACGCAAGCTATTGAATAGTTGCAACCACATACTATCTAACCAAGAGAGTGGTGTACTTTGTCGATGCCTGAAGTACATCAAGATTTATTTATGTAAAGAGGATGAACTATGGCTTACTGACCACGGCACAACGTCAATTGGCAGAAGCGCACCAATGTTACAGTGCAGCGTAGGCCCTGGGTGCTTTCTATGGTGCCTAACCTGATCCACCACAATGACCCTCACCAACCACAAGTACTTGCAGTTCTTGGACAAGGGTGTGTAGCCTTCCCCTCTGTTCTTGTTTTAGGGATTCATGGGCAACTGCAACCCATGGCATGGCTGCCTTGCTGGCAACCCACAGCAGCAGCAGGACAGCAGACCAGGAGCAGGACTGCTGCACAGTAAGCAGCAGCAGCAGCAGCAGCACAGTCAGGTCCATAGTTATACTACAGGTTGTATGGTAACCTGCACACAAGCGCAGACACCAGGAATAGGCACAGGACACATGGCAGGTCAGCAGTCTGCCACATCAGCAAGTCAGCAGTCAGCAGGCTAGTCATGTGCCATGTTGGTCACACAACAGTAGTTGCAACAACAAGTCTCCTCAGCGGCAGACTCCACAGCATCCCCAGGATTTATTCTCATGTGGACACATCACCCACAGCCTTTACAGCATAACCTCAGCCATAATCCAATCAAGAAGTTAGAGGGAGAAAGATGGAGCTACTGTCCATGGACAGTTAAAGCTCAAAGAAGTCCAGTTTGATGTCTTCTTCAGTAGGCGTTGATTCAGCATAGACAACTGTGAAAGGCATTTCAGGGATCTGAGACAACTATAAACATTTCGCCCAGAATGAGTAGTTCCCAGTGTACATGTGGTCTCCTGCTTCGTGTATGGGTACAATGGAGGTAGTGCTCCAAGTAGATGCAAAGCCGTGACAAACAGCGTAGTTGATCTCCTGCCCATGTGTTAAATGCTCAGTCCGTAACCCCTCATGATCCTAAGCTATGCGGTTATGAACCCAACAGAGTGCAGCCCGTACAATCTATGTAGTAAACAAAACACATGTGGATGGCCTGGGCATGGACATATCAACGGTGTCTGAATTGGGATGTCATAAATTGAGCTCACATATGTGTGCCACACCTCTAGATTTGTGATGGGAATAGGCGGCTTCCCCTCAAATAGAAGCCCCCACCCAATGGTAGGTAGGGTCTCTCCCTCGAAAAGATCGTATAATCTCCTCCATCCTATGTGTGAGGAAGACCCGTCTCTTACGACATGTCAATCGTCGTGAGATCCGCTACGCCTCGTGTGTCGTCAAATGGCCCAAAGTGTAATCATCACTCTGCACTCGTCATCATACCAAGGGTTCCGAGACATCTTCCCATCTGGGACACGTGCTATGGATACATCGTGCAGAAGGATCTAGCGGCAACTTCCTGCACCACTGACAACGGTCTGAAGCATGGGTGACATATGCATTATCTCCAAGTAGATCCCGAAGCTCAAGAGCTAAGTGACTCACATAGACTGCATCAAGAGCCTAGTTAAAGTGGATCTAGACACGTATGGGTGTGAGAGGGGCTCTCCTTGTGACTGGCATGGTAGCCGAGATGTGTAAGGCCAGGTATGAGTGAGTGGTTGGCGCCGAGCAGGGGGCGGGGGGGGGGGGGGAGGGGAGGCACAACAAAGTCGTGTATCCATGATACAAAGGCCAGGGGACCCATATCATAATCCATTGTACTTTGTCCCACTAGATGGCCATCTCCCGAGTTCATTAATATAATCAAGCTGTGGATAGCTCCCATCTCAAGTAGATGTCGCCCATACCCTATCACATGTGGTGCATCTACTCAGTGTCTTACTATCCCAAGCTCTGCTGAATCTAGTTCCAGTGCTATGAGAGAGCACTGAAACTTTTGCTAAGAGGCCTAATAGTGGGAGACACCTCAATGGTAGATGCTAAATTCTTGTTCACCAAGATGGGATTAATTTCACATGTGAGAGATTGGAGAGTGGGCAAGGCGGATACTCAAACAAAACCACTCTTCAAGAAGCTTCAGATTGCCATGGATAGGTCTATCCTCATGAGCATACGGGCAACTTTGAAAGGGACTCGGATATACCTGGAATCCTGAATGATGACGTCACTCTCTTACAGCAAGAGCACAGGAGGGAGGGAATGGTACGTGTGATGGCAGCAAGAGAAGGAGGGACATGGGCTGTCTATAGGGACGGTAGAGTGATTATCCCAAAGAGAGTAGATAGGGAGGAGAAGGAAGATGGAGAGCTACGACAGTGTCGGGCCACTGGGATCAGCGCACTCGGTGGTTTGAGCATAGTAGTATGGAATTGCAATGGCATCCTTTGGTCCAATCCGGGAGGTTTCTCGGAGACCTACTCCGACGGAGACATGATCATCTATACTGAGACACACGACAGCCTAGCGAAGGGCTGCCCAGAGTGTCAGGATATACTTGGGATTCACTCATAGGAGCAAGATCAAGAGAGACAGTGGGATACAGTGCTCTGGAGGTGTAGCTGTCCTCTTCAGATCATGCTTGAGGCCATTCATATCTGTAGTACAGACAGAGGATAAAATCCAGCTCCCAGATACATATCTGTAGTACGGAGAGAGGATATGAATCCAGCTCTCGGATACACATTGCAATATGGTGTTTTTCCCCAGATACGTCATCCTATGCCCATAGGTCAATACAAAGGGACACAACCATATGAGACGATACATGATGACATCACAAAGTTCTCCAGGCAGGAAGATATCCTCCTCGGTGACTTCAATGAACGTACATGAGATACACAGGTGGTCTTGCTAGACTTTGAAACTGACTTACTGCCCTTGTCTTTTCCTCTTCCAAAGCTTTAGTGATGAATTCCTTCTTTGGGATTGTTGATCCACTGTTGTTCATTCAAGCATTTCCTCTTTTCTCTTGGTGAGATGTTGTGTAAATTCAGAGTGTTTGCAATTCATGGTAGCTCGCATGGCTGCCATCTCTTTCTTCAGAGCAGCATTTTCTGTTTGAGCACTTCCATGGCTTTGCAACTCCCTTCTGAGGTCACTCTCATATCCTTCACCTACTGTAGTTCAATTACCAATGCATGTACTTTATCTTGGAGGTTTGCCTTCTCAGTTTCCCATCCTACTTTCTCCTTTTCCCAATCCTCTCAATTTGCCTTCTCTTTCCTCCATTCTATGAGAAGCACAACACATCTAGATAGAAATGGAGAGAGAGAGAGAGAGAGAGAGAGAGAGAGAGAGCAAACCACACACAAACAAACTGGAGAGGAGAGAAAGAGACAAGAGTACAAGGGATCTCAAGACAAAACCCCACAACTACTGGGGGAAAACGCTGCTCAACAGTGCACAAACGGTGCTCCAAGAGATGCTCTACAAGTATTGGGACCTCCATTGGGCACCAGAAAGCCTGTTGGCAACGCATCTTGCCTTGTGCTACTAGAAGGCAGGAACAATCGATGTGATGGCCGCAAAACCTTCCTTCTGCTCACTAGTCCCCCTCACTGATCATTTGAGAACACTCCTGCCAATAATGACCTTTCTGGCCACAACGATTACATGTATTTGAGGCCTTTAGTGCTTCCCTTTCCTCATCTCTCACCTTCTTCCTTCCCTTCTGCTTAGCTGACAAATCCTTAGAGTGATTGTCATAGGTACGATATACAAATCTATCCTCCTGGTCAAACACCATCGGGACCAATTCCTCCCAAGTCAACGTATTCATCCTTCCACTGGTTATCAAGGACAAATAGAATGCAGAGTAGTGAGAAGATAGTTGGGACAGCAATGTTATGACCATGTGCCTCGGAAGATATCTGCTTCCCCACCAAGAGATCTCTTGCTGAAGTTTTTGTAACTTGTTGATGTGCTCCCATACCAAGGTAGACTCCGTGGGATCCAACAATCTCATATGGACTTCCAAGGAGACCCTCTTCAAGGGAGAGGTTCGATTGTACAAGGACACCAAATGCTCCCAGATACTTTTGGCCACCGTCATATGCTTCACGTGATTAATCCCCTGAGTAGTATAATTTAGAAATATGGACGACCTTACCCTTGCATCGACATGGTCCCATAGCTAAGACACGGTCTCGGCCTGCAGAATCCCTAGATTGGACGCAAGGAAATCATGCCTATCAAGTCCCACCAATATGAAGTCTACCAAATCATACGACTGTAGCAAGGACTTCATCATGACCCGCCAGACACCCTAATTGGGGCCATTCAATTAACGGTCAATCGCGAAGGTCGGCAAAACTGGAATTTCTGCCTTGCTCTCTGCCATCTCAGCCAAGGTAGACATGTCGAGAATCGAACTTGAAGAGACTGTGGATTGAAAGAAGGTAGAGAAGAGGAGTCACGGAAAAAAGGAGAGAAGAGCGCTGAAGAAGATGATGAAGAGGCTTGGCGACTAAGTACCTTCACACCGTTTCTGCCCCGAACCCTCAAGAACTCCTCCTTTCAGATCTGAAAACACCCTTCAAAGAAACCACGCCTTTGTTGTCACCCGTACAGTCCACACCTCTACACACTCCTCCAAACAGCAGCCCTAATCCTCCTCTTCCTTTGCTGGCTCAACCACGCCTCAGGTCTCTAGCCACCCGTAACTCTTATACCATGTGAGAAGTGCAGCGGATCTGGACAGAAACAGAGAGAAAGAGAGAGAGAAAGAAAGAAAGAAATAAATTTTATTAAAGTCTTCGGAAGACCGATGGGTCTATGAGACTGTGAGACACCTGATACAATGAGTTGTGGTAGTGGAGCTACTAAACGAGCATCCATACACAAACAAAACAAAACTGGAGAGGAGTGAAAGAGAAAAGAAAGACTGCAAGAGATCTCAGGACAACCCCACGACTGCTCGAAGAAAAATCTGCTTCACACTGCACAAAAGATGCTCCAAGAGATGCTCTACTAGTGTGGGGAGGGGGGCCCATATATAGGCAGCCATCCCCCCCCCTGGTCGGTTGGTACATATGGGCCGATTTTTGATGTAGATGAGCTGACCCCTGCTGTAGGTGAGCCGACCCCCTCTCCTGCCCATAATGGCTGGCACACAGCCCTATAAAGGGGCTGCCCCTGCCATGCACAGGCCGACTAGGCTGCCTCAGCTTCCTGTCCTATAAAGAGCTGCCATACAGCCAAATAGGGGCTGAACCTTTGTCCCTCTGCCTGACTGAACTGCTCCAAGGGGAGGTCGACCCCTCACCCCCTCATGGACCGCCACGCAGCCATATAGAGGGGGTGAACCCCTCCTACAAGGCCGACCAACAAAGCTAGGTGGCCGAGCAGCAGCTCCACCCACCTCAGCCTATAAAGGCCTCCTAAGGAACAAGTCTGCATCTCTAGGGGCAGCCACACAGGCTCCCAACACAGACCAGCAAGATGTGCCATAGCAGGTGCTGACCAAGATGGAACCCCGGATGGGAACTCCTCCAGTGAGCGGATCTGCCCTCAGCCCTACCCTGTTCTGCCCTCCGAGGGTGGGCACACCCATAATAATGGCCCTAACCTCTCACTGGGCGGGCACACCCACAAGCAAGGCCCTCTCTCCCTACCTAACCTAGCCATGTGACATCATGAGATGTTGACCTCCAACACATTCATCCTGCACTTTCCCCCATTGCTTCTTGATTTCATTGAGTGTCTTGTCGACGTGAGCTTTCTCAACCAGTAAAGCCATATTTGTGGCCTCCACGCTGTCAATCTTCTCGATTAGAGAAAGAAAGAAAGAAGTAGCCTCGTGGGCCTATGAGACAAAGTACAATCACAAAAGTAACTCATATAAGCCACTGTGGGCTGAAACAAGGGCTCACTAAGGCCCTTGCTGAGTACTAAGCAATAAGCTAAAACAAACGCAACAAAAACTAGTACTCAAACTCAAGGTCAAAAATACATAGCCCTATGCCAAGGTGGCTCTCCTATGAGCTGTGAAAATATCTCGTATCTGTGTCTACAAGGTCGTCTCTCTCGGCGGTGGGGGGTGTCGTCTCCATGATCTCTGTATCCAGTGGGCCATGTCGATAGTGACCCTCTGGTCGGGCGATCCCCTCCTAATATGGTTGTGATGGGATGGACCTCCATCATGCGTGCCATGGTCCATCTCTGCATCTTTAGTTGCGTCTCTCCACATCATTGTCTCATCCCACTGACCCACTCAGCCCTCCTGTCATCTATCTCCTCCTCCTCAATCCCACTATGTCTAGGAACAGACTCAAAAGTGTAAAAATCTGTAGCATGTTGCTGGGCTAGATCTAGCTTGGTCACACATGCCACTATCTCCTCCTGCTCTTTGATGCGGCGCAACAAGGTCTCTCTATGTTGTCACATCTCCATCAAATAGAGACCAATGCAGACCTGATCTTGGAAATGAATCAGCCACGCAAGAGATCCAAACCCGTGTCCCTCCTGAAATAAGCAATGGTATCTCCCTCAGATCGCATATCCCCCTCGGATCTCATACATACACGGCGAGTACACAAGAAGTGCTCCTCTATCTCCATCTCCTCCAAGAAGTGCAGCGGACATGAATGGAAGAGAGAGAGAGAGAGAGAGAGAGAGAGAGCACCTCACGCACACCCCACATTGAGAAGGAGAGAAAGAAGAGAAAGGCACAAGAGTGCTGCTCCAACTGGGGGAAAACCCTGCACAAACAGGCTGCTCGAGAGCTCAACCGGACAGCTCAACAACCATGACAAAAGGAGGCACAAGGAGTGGAAGGACTGCTCCTGCTGCCCACCAGGCACCGGAATGAGATGAGAGAAACACGAATGGGGGGGGCCTATATATAGCCCCCCAGCCTCCTAATCAGCTAGCACAGGGCAGGGTCGACCAGCCTGCTAATGTGGGCCGACCCACATCCCTGGGGACAACCCCTACAGCCCTACAAAGGGGGCTGTCCAGGCCCTCCAGCCGACCAGCATGTGTCCTATGGCCGACCCCTCCTGCCCTATAAACAGGGCTGAACCTCCAGCCTATATAGGGGCTCACACAAGCCAAGGTGGCCGACCTGCAGGTCAGCCCACCCTCTACTCTCCAGCCCTCTGCTAGGGCACCTATAACGGCAGCACCACAGGGCATACCTGCCCACACACCTCCGTACCCTGCCTGGGAACCTCCATGGCCTACGTGGCATCACATGGGCCAGCACAAGGCGCTGGAAAGTCACACTTGTCACGAACCTACTCTCGGGGGGGGGGGGGGGGGGACACCACAAGCTCTCACTCATCTACCCTAGCCTCACTCAATGGGCGGGCACACCCACAAGCAAGGCCCTCTCTCTAGGTGACATCAGGAGATGTTGACCTCTACCAGAGACATGCATCTGTCCAATGGCAATCCTCAAGGCATGAGACTCGTCTGTCCTCCAAGTACGAGGGTTTGATAATCACTCCATCCACCGACACTTTCACGAAATGATCACGGTAGAATCGGATCTTGGTGGGGAACTCCTAGTCCCCTCCCCCAAGTCCGCGACGTGTGGAGCTAGAGTAGGTCCAACCATATGGTACGGTTGATCTCATCCCATGGAATCATGTGGTCGAGAGCATCTAAGATGTACTGAAAGGCAGGGAGACGATCCATCTAGATGCCCTAGCTGCGAAACCATTTGGAGGAGGGAGACGATCCATCTGGATGCCCTGGCTGCGAAACGATTTGGATATGCAAGCATACCAAGCCATGGTAATTCCCCTCTTAGGTAGGCATATAGACGACTCTAGTGTGAATCTCAGTAGTCTCCCTCTCGATAAGGCCCAGACCCTGTGGAGATGGCATCAACTTGGAGCAGTGTCATGCCGAACTCTATCTACATGATCTGGTGGGGGGCTGAGGGCTTGCTCCGAATTATCCTGGATCCCATCGTCACCTGCAACCTCTCGAAACGCCGCCACTCAATTGCTGATAGATCACCCCCCCCAGAAGGGTGCTGCGTACATGGCCATCGGTCTCACTAACGTGTCAAATAGCCATCCCTCTGTGGGGGGTCCTAGAAATGTGCCCGAAAGCATAGTCTCTCTAGTCGAGCTAGAGCTCCCTGCCCTTGCATGAGTCATATATAGGGACCATTGCCTAGCCTATAACTTATTATTTGCAATCAAACGTGTTTGGTAAATTACCGTGCACCCAAACATTTGGACCTTTCAAAACGACAAACTTTTTTTTTATTGTTCCCATAAAAGAGGGCAAATTGCAATTTTGGGTCATTTTCGACATCAAAGAAGCCACCTATTGTACACCTCATGGAAGACTAATCCAATTGCCATCCATACAGGGACTCCAATCAAAGATTTGAAGAAAATGGACTGCCTCAACTTGCTAAAACTTTCTAGATCTGCAACTCTACCTACCAAAACTAGGAATGCTTTAAATGCAAAGGCATGCCTTAAATAACAAATTCGACCTTCCCATCACTAGTGCTGCTTCATGCAAACTTTTAGCTCACTATCAACAATCCAGAACTACCAACATTCCATCCACTTTGTGTGAAAGAAAACTATCAAATCACTACCTTTTGTACGTTCAGAACCATGGCATCTTAAAAGTTAGACAAGCTTAAAAGGTACATAATTACTGATTAGTTGACAATCCAGATTTAAACGAGTTCACGTCCAAACATAAGATAGAAATGATACTGAAAAAAATAACAAGTATCTTAGTGCAGATTGGATTACCCCATTTCTACAAAAATCTTCCGAAATTGAGCTCGCACCTGCATACCAATGTACACAGAACACAATAGTTCAGTAGGAATGTCAGACAGCATCAAACAGCCCAGAAAAATTTTCTTAAGACAGGAGATGAAAAGCCTTGCATTCTGAAGTGCCTTTTGGACAAGCCATATTTTTTCTCACTACCCACAATGATGATGCCAATGGGCATTCAACTGCTCTTCAAAGATGCCCTAATCTATCAAATATACATGTTTTCTAGGCTGGTGAGATCAGGCACTATGGAGCTTCGGGTTTCAAGTTACCATATAGGATGTGTTTTCATGTGCGAATGCCATAAGCGATCCAGGTGTATTGGACGAACGAAAAAATCTTCCCAGATAAGTCAATGGAGAGCGCAACACACTTGGATTTAAGTTCTGAATGCAATCCATTCTAGGATATCATTAAGTGCACAATCTAATCTATAAAGAAAAGTCTCTTCCTTGAGAAAAGAAAACTCACTCACTCCTATATGGAAATTCCACAAAATGAATACTCTTTGACCATCTCTGCATTGCAAAATCAAAGAGCCTCTGATCACATTAGCCTCTCACATCAAAAGAGTAAGCAGACCTCTCAAGCAGTAGAGCTGGCATAGTGGGGAAAGTTATTTGCTTATGGTGAGAATATTTTCATTACTCTAGAGTCGAGTAGCAGTTGGTAGCTATCTGTTGCTTTTGATTAGCTTACGATTCATCCAATAGCTCACACCTGCCAAGTACATAGCAATGGAAGCTATGAAGATGGCCACCTAAAAGAGTGCAACTGACCCTTGAAAGGACACAAAGTCTATCGAAGAGCACTAGCTATGTTTATTCATTTAAACATACATAAGGACCTTGCTTCATAAGCTGGCCATTCCCAAGTTCTAACATCTGTCAGCTACTGCGAAATCAATTGCTGGAATCTATCACCCATCCTACATCACTAGCCTACATCACTCCTAAACTTGGAACATCAAATCCAGTCTACTGCGAGTTCCTTCATTTATCCGAGCACAGTCTCTGCATAGGTTGTTGGAAAGGTCATCTCCCCATCTGTAAGCCCCCAAATGAGGACAGTACAAGCAGAACATGCCCAAAGAAGAGAGAGAGAGAGAGAATAGGATTGTACCTCGAGGGACCATCATGGCTGCAAAAGTTGGAGCATGTGGAAGAAGCAGATGGTGGGGACATAAGGCCCTGGATCTGGCTAGACAAAAGGCGAAACATGAACAGCAGCATGGCAGGTTAACCAGGAGCAAAGCCACCTACATAGAGGAGTCTTTGGCAAGGTATATGGGCAGGGTAATGACCTGCAGCAAGCACCTGCAGTAGGACTAGCACATGGCGCAAATAGATGGCGGGGAAGCCTGAAGGAGAGCCGACTAGTAGGTGGACTGGTAGGGCTCGTCAGAGCCAGCCTAGCAGGTCCGGTACATGGCTGGACTATGGGGGCTGGACCCCGCAATATATATGAGGGCATTTGTCCTAGTTTTGTGGGCCAAGAGACCCTTGTTTTAATCGGCTAGAGGGGGCAGGTTGACTGACCAGCAACTTCGCCATTTTGGGCCTGCTGGGTCTGAAGATTTACCAGCCCTTGGGGCCTATAAAAGAAGAGTCTATTCAATCATCACTTGCAGCAGCAAAGGAGCAGACAGGAGCAGCAGGAAGCCCTCCCTCACAGGAGGAAAAGGAGGCGGACATAGGGCTGCAGACTGAGCTCGAGGAGCTGCCCACCTAGGCTGGCTTCCGGGCAGCAAGATGGAAAGGATCTGGACATAGAGTCTACATACGCTTGAGATGGATCACACGGGCTCAGGTTCTAGAGATATCTAGCAGATAGTAGAAGTACATGGTGGTAAGATCAAAGGACCACAATCTGGTGGAACTTTCGATCCATCTCTTTTGTATTGTGTCCATAGCTTTGTACAGAAACATATTCTTTTGGTAGCTTCTATATTTGGCTGGATCATTGTCTATTTATGAGTCTGCACATCTATTTGAAGCACATAAGTTAAGAAGTTTATGATTCCATACCACACACACACCGTGTGAGCTCCTATCAGTCTTCCATTGTGCGTACCCTCTGTTGGTTGATTTCTAACATGGTATCAGAGCCCAAGTAGGAGGCTCACAAGTGTCGAAGCTTGAAGGCATGTGATTCCACACCCCACACACACTGTGTGAGCTCCTGGGCTATTCTATCAATCTTTCGTTGTGCGTACCCTCTGTTGGTTGATTTCTAACATGATATCAGAGCCCAAGTAGGAGGCTCACAAGTGTGGGAGCTTGAAGGCAAGTACCTTACTGAAGGACGATCCTAATTTAGAGGCTCTAGGGAATGGACTTCCACGACTGGAGGACTGTGCCCTTGTGAGAAGGAGGGTGACTCAGGTCAGTCAGGTGTTTGCATCGTTCTTGTCTACAAGCGGTTGAGTTTGCTTTTGATTTTGCAGCAGAGATGTCGATTTCAGGCCTCTTTAGTCCCTTCTCTCCCTTCCTCCTCAATCGAGTTCTTTCTTTCACCATCCCTAACTTTGGAGAGTCCGGGAAACTAGATGGGACTAATTATCCAATCTGGAAGGTGAAGATCTAGAGTCATTTGGTGGCTTGGAAACTGTGAAAACTCACAACATGAGCGGAGGCGAAGCCGGAGGATGTGATGGACAACAACGTGAGGATACTTATAGCAGTAGATGGAGAGGAACTCGAAGCATGGGAAGATAGAGATGCCCACACCCTACCATTGATCATAGGGACTACGGCGGACTTTGTGCTTCGTCACATCCAAATGACCGACATGTCAATAGGGACGTGGGCCATTTTGAAGGATCTATATGAGACAAATAATTCATCCTGGATCTTGCTTCTTTAGCATCAGCTCTACAACTTGGATATGGATGAGGGAGATTTGGTACATGACCACTTGATGAAGTTCAAGGTGATGAGGGATCAACTAGCATTGGTTGGTCAGAAGGTAGACTCCAGCCTTGATGGTGCTTCGGAGGCTACCACAGAGTTTCAAAAGCTTCGTTACAACTATGGCAGCAGGGCAGAGGACCAAACCTCTGACTTTTGAGGAGTTGGGTCTATTACTGCTCCGGGAAGAAGCTAGCGAGAAGCTCTACAATAACGACAAAAATGACAAGGCATTGCTTGCAAACGATACTACTCGCAAAGGAAAGGGCAAGCCTAACGGTGGAAAGCCCAAGAAGGATGACTCAAAAGATAACGAGGACACTTCCTAGAATAGGAAGCAAAAGAAAAAATGTTTCTATTGTGACATGCCAGGCAATTTTGCGAAGAATTGCAAAAAGAAGAAGGCGACTCAGAAGAACAAGGAGTCCGACTCATATTCAAATGGTGATACAAAAGCCAGAGCTAATGTGGTAATCGAAGAACTATTCTTGGTGACATCTCCAAGTGTTACTGAGGTTAGACATGCCGACCTACAAGCCACAGTGAAGATGTCTGACACTGAGATCTGGACCCACGAGGAGTCAGAGACCTTTGCGAAGGTGAAGGATGGCATGAAGTGCTTGAAATCTTCCAAGTGCGTGGTTGTTGCTACTGACACGAGGCATGGAGTGCCCTAGGGTTTCACGTTCAAGTGGTTGCTGTGATTAAGAAGGGGGCAGTACACGATTACACGGGGAATTGGTATGTGCCTCCATGAGATGCACGGTTTGCTTTCAAAGCAAGCACACAAGCAGTGCAATGTTCTGGTATGTATGTTGTTAAATTATATATTTATAGCATGCTGTGGAGACAATCTGCTCTTCATATGTCTCAAGTAATGCAAGATTGAAAGGAATGGGCCTTCTTCGAAGGAAGAAGATAAAGTGTGGGCGCTTCTTCAAATCTCTGACACAGATTGCTGGAAGGTGATTATGGACAAGGTGTACTGAAGCCAGAAGAGTACTTGCTTGAGAGCTCAGTGAGAATTCGTGGTCCAAGTTATCTGGAAATATTCTTGAAGTTTCAATTCTCGAGATGGTTCTTCTATTACGGACCTTTGGCGGTTCTTCTATTACGGACCTTGCCAAAGGAAGGACAGGTTGAAACAAATCTTGAGAGCATGGTGCTTGGAAGACTCGCAGTTGTTCATTCATTATGAGGGGGACAACTGAAAGATGGTGGCATCTGGATTACTCAAGTTCAAAGGCAAGAACGTTACTGAAGGTGGTGGTGCCATTTGGTACTACCTTGGATGGACCTGTGTACCAGGATGGTTTGCTCGTACAAGACCAAACCTGGAAGAGCAGAAGCCACTAGTTGAAAAGCCAGGAATCAAAATCGACACCGAATTGTTTCAAAGGGTTTCATCATGGGAGTTGCTAGGGCACGTCATTGATATGTTGGCATTGGGCCGAGATGTGTCGGTGAGAGGGGCTGTTGGAAAGGTCCCCTCCCCATTGGTAAACCCCCAAATGAGGAGAGCATGGGGAAGGGAGACCTAGGGCAGAACATGACCAAAGAAGACATAGAGAGAGAATAGGATTGTACTTGGAGGGACCATCATGGCTTCAACAGTTGGAGCCTGTGAAAGAAGCAGATGGCGGGAACATAAGGCCCTGGATCTGGCCAAACAAAAGGCGAAACAAGAACAGCAGCATGTCAGGGTTAACCAGAAGCAAAGTTACCTACATGGAGGAGTCTATGGCAAAATATATGGGCAGGGTAATGACCTGCAGCAGGCGCCTACAGTAGGACCAGCACATGGCGCATATAGATGGAAGGGAAGCTTGAAGGAGAGCCGACCAGTAGGTGGACTGGTAGGGCTGGTCAGAGCTAGCGAACCAGGTCAGCTACAGGGCTGGACTATGGGGGCGGGACCCCGCAATATAAAGGAGGGCATCTGCCCTAGTTTTTTGGGCCACGGGGCCCTTGTTTTGAGCCCCAGAAGGGGTGCATTTAATGGGCCACAGGGGGCAGGTTGACCGACCAGCAAGTCGGCCATTTTGGGCCTGCTGGGTCGGTAGATTTGCCAGCCCTTGGGGCCTATAAAAGGAGAGGCTTGATGCATCATTCAATCATCACTTACAGCAGCAGAGGAGCAGACAGGAGCAGCAGGAAGCCCTCCCTTAGACCTACGCACAGGAGGAGAAGGAGGTGGACATAGGTATAGGGGCTGAAGACTGAGCTCAAGGCGCTGCCCACCTAGGCTGGCTTTTGGACAGCAAGGTGGAAAGGATCTGGACGAAGAGTCTACATACACTCTAGGTGGATCACGCGGGCTCAAGTTCTAGAGATATCCAGCAGTTAGTAGAAGTATGTGGTGGTGGATCAAAGGACCATGGTCTCGTGGGACTTTGGATCTATCTCTTTGAAGGGTCAGTGAGACTGAAAGGAGCACGTACAAGGTACAAAAAACAAAGGTTGATGAGAAACGCCGTCATGTCAAAACTAGGATGATGGAAAAAATATAAGTACAAGGTACTTGTACCTAGACCTAGGACTAAGTGTCCTAGGTGTCGCATAGGACTAAGTGTCCAATGTGGCCTAAAAGGCACTAACACTACAAGTGCCTACACTTATGCCTACAAGGAACATACCATGGCCTAAAGGGCATCACTAGAACCACCAGAAGATGGCCTACAAACCCCCCTCCATGAGATGGGCTGAAGTACTCTGGAAACGTCTCAAAATACCTGGTATTTTCTGGTCATGGTGGCACATATTCATCCAAAAGGATATAGCCACATATGAATGTACAAGGGATGTCAAATCATGTAACAAAGGGAACCAAGTGTAAAGCCTGTCAGAAGACTTCGAACTTGGGACGAGGAAGTGCCTTTGTAAACATATCTGCTATGTTGTCCTCTGTGGGAAGATAGGACAACTCTATGTCTCCTGCTGACAACCACAGGCATCCAAAAGCCTGTTGATAAAGAGTGATATCACATGGTGGGCTCCCATCATGAGCTGAGAATTTGAAGCCAGGGTCCACTGGAGTAGAGATTGGCTTGCAATCCTCAAACTGAAAACGATCAAGGAGCTGTCCAATATACTTGGACTGAGACATCATGATACCCCCCTCAACATGAGCAAACTGAATGCCCAAATCCCCAAATAATAATGGATTCGTCCCATGTCTGACATGTCAAAAATCTGCTGCAAATCAGCCTTGAAAGCTGCAATTTGCTGAGTATCTGGGCCCGTGATGAGCATATCATCCACATATAAAATCAGCACTAAAAAATCAGAATCACTCCCACGGACATAAAGAGTGGGTTCTATGGGACTATTCTGAAAACCAAGGCATAGTAAGTGTGCATGAATTTTGGCATACCATGCCCTGGGTGCCTGCTTCAAACCACAAACCATAAAGGGCTTTTCTAAGCCGGCATACCTTATTTTCAGAATTAACAACCTCAAAGCCAGGAGGTTGTGTGACATAGACTTCTTCCTGCAGATCCCCATGAAGAAAAACGGTCTTGATGTCAAGTTGGTGCACATGCCAATGATGATGGGCTGCAATGGCAATGACACATCTAATGGTAGTAATCCTGGATGTGGGAGCAAATGTCTCCTCAAAGTCAATGCCTTGTTGTTGAGCATACCCTTTTGCAACAAGACGGGCTTTGTATCGATCTATGTTGCAATCAGATTTCCTTTTTAAGTTGTAGACCCACCGCGTTCCAATGGCATGCTTGCCGGGAGGGAGATCTACTGATTCCCATGTGTCATTTTTGGCAATAGATTGTAACTCAGCTCTCATTGCATCCATCCACTCTTTGCTGCCAAAAGCATCTTTATGGCACAGAGGCTCTTCATTGCAAGCTGTAGCAAGGAGTGCAAACTCAAGAAAGTGACCATGCTGTCTGTTCCCTGATCTTGTCCGGGCAGGAAATCTTGTTTGCTGTCCCTCAATGTATCAAGAAGCCATCTGGGAACTTGCCTTTGCTGTCTATTGACAGCTCTTTCTTCAATGACTGCATCATGAATAATGGGATCATTTTGTCCTAGAAGAGAAACCTGCAAATCAGCATGAGGTAGTGGCTGATTATTGCTTGGTGGAGGGCTTACAGGAGGCTCATGTTGCTGGTCAAAATCCTCTTCTAATGATGGCACAGGTAACCAAGATTCAAAGGCATCAAACATGTCAACATCTGGCTTTGCTTTGCAATCCACAAGAGGAGAAGCTGAATGTTTAGCGAAGATTACATCTCACTGACAATAATCTTCCCAGTATTTGGTTGATACAACCGATACCCTCTGCTCTCCTGGCTGTAACCAATAAATATGCATTTGATTGCCTTCTCATCAAGATTATGTCTCATCTGAGATGGTACATGAACATATGCAAGAGACCCAAAAACTTTCATGTGTGAAAGAGAAGGCTTCCTGCCTTTCCATGCTTCATAAGGTGTAATAGTCTTCAATGCCTGTGTAGGTCATCTATTCAGCACATAGTTGGCACACATTATTGCATCAAGCCAAAATTTATTGGGCAAAGACTTGGCCTTAAGCATGCATCTGGCCATCTCCATTGTGGACCTGTTTTTCCTTTCAGAAACAGGATTCTGCTGAGGAGTGTAAGGAGTAGTGCATGAGTGAATAATACCCCGTGAAGACAGAAATGCATCAAACTCCTTTGACATATACTCTCCCCCCCTATCTGTGTTAAGGGTGACAAGCTTGCATCCTGATTCAATCTCAACCATATTCAGCCATCTCTGAAAGCATAAGAAAACATCAAATTTGGCCTTTAAAGAATATACCCAGCAATATCTTGTGAAATCATCAATGAGAGTCATGAAATACTTATACCCCCCAATGGCATTTGTCCTCATTGCGCCACAGACATCACTGTGTACTAGCTGCAATTTCCTTTGTGAGAGTTTTGGACAATCTTTTGAAAAGGAAATCGATGCATCTTACCCAAAAGACAACCCTCACACACATGTTTGGAAACTGTGTGAGTCTGAGGTACATCATTTGCCATCTGCTGTGAATGTAGCTTTGCAAGAGCTCTATAATTGAGATGGCCCATTCTCTCATGCCAAAGATGAGTTTCAGCAAGCTGTGAATCTGAAATAGCCAATGCTTCAATAGAAAGTGCAGCTGAATAATGATCAAGGTGATAAAGCCCTTTTTGCAAAGTGCCAGTGAGAACTATGGCATTGTCATCACGAAGATCATAAACTAGACATCTGTAGCCATCAAAAATTACTCTGAAACTTGAAGTAGCAATTGCTGAAATTGAAATCAAGTTGACTTCAATGCGAGGCACAAAAAGAACATTTGTCAGAGTGATAGGATGGCTTGAAATAGATGTGAGCTGCACATCTCCAACTCCTTTTACAGCATATGAAGCATCATTAGCACATGTAACAGTCCCCCTTCGAGGTGCATCAGCTAAAGAATGAAACAACTATCTGCAAGAAGTGACATGCTTGGAAGCACCACTATCAAAGTACCAGGACTGAGCATCATTAGCAGTAAAGAATGCATCAGCTTTGGATGGATCAAATGAGCAATGGACAGCCCATGCCCAATCATCCTGAAGAGCATGTGCATGTGAAGCATCTGCTAGCTCATGGGATTCAATAGCATGACAGGCATTAACTCTCAATCCTGCTTTCTTTTTCTCTGAAGCAATGCGCTTTCTGCATTCTGAAATGTCCTGTCCAGGCTTGCGACAATAGTTGCATCTTTTCTTCTTTGACTTATCTCCTATATTTTTAGATGCATGGGAGGAATTGCAGCTGCTATGCGCAGATTTTGGCTTGCCCATAGGCTTGGAAGCCTTGCCTCTTCTTGTCTGCTGTGAAGCAAATGCATGATCAGGAATAATGGCTTGCCTATTAGCTCTACTTTGCTCTTCTTGCAAAAGCAAAGTAACTAGCTGATCAAAAGAATAGTGGTCTGGATTACCCATGGCCACTAATCGAAGGGTTGTAGCAAACCCTTCATATGTATCTCGCAGTCCATTCAATGTGGTACTCACAAGCTGTGAATTTGGCACCACCTCATCAATGTTGGCAAGCTGTTCCATGAGGTCCTTGACCTTTGTCAAGTATGCATCCATTGACTCACCTTCATTCATACTGACTTCCTGTAATTGCCTTCTCAAATATGCAACACGAGCTTCATTGCGAATCTGGGGCAAATAGGCCAAAAAGAGGGCAAATGCAGAAAAGCCCCAAATTTTGCTGAAATTTTTGCAAATGTGACCCAATGAAGGATAATCTGACTCAATGTCTTGCAAAAGTGACTCAATGTCTGATAATCTGACCCAATGTATAGCCTCAAGGCTTTAAACTGAAAAAGTATGATTCACTGTCCCAAACACCAGCTGAAATTTAGCTCCCAACACAAAAGCCCCAAATTTTGTTGACCTGAGTGATGACGTGGCACAATGTCACAGTCCTGAACCTGAAATTAACTGAAAACTTCAATTTTTGGAAAGATTTCAGTTGTCAACCTTGTCCAAAATATTGTATTGACAGGTGGAAGGTCCAAATGTCAAAGCCCTAAATTTTCCTGTTGGAAATTAGGGTTTGACAGTCATATACTGTCCAAAAACAGTAAAAGACTGCAAAGATTGATTGTGTATTATCGTCTGGTCCCCTAAGCATAAAGCTGAGACTGAAAAGACCTCAGTAGATAGAATATAACAGGCCACGAAGCTGATGCAGCAGATTGAAGTGCAAAAACGACTGGAGCGTAACTGGAACTGCGCTTAGGCCGTAACTGCAGGTGTTTTGTGTGGGGATCTGAACAGGTCGCAATAGCAGAACGACTCCTGCAGATGACTGTGAAGAGGTGACTGAAGGTTCACGGAAGCTGGGCGCCTGGATTCACTGAAGCGTCGCTTGAACTAGGCGTCTACTGAAGGGAAGTACAAAAGTGACGACTGATGGCCATGGTACTGTGTAGAACCTCGAAACTGCTGCGGCTGGAGCCTACGAGGAGTCGCCTCAGTCTGGGAACAGCAAAGAGACGCTTGGTGGCGACGAAAGAGCTCTGGAAGTCTTGGACAGCAAACAGAGAAAACGTAGGTGATCCGTACGTATCTGTACGGAAGTCCGTACAACTGTACGGACAGTACGAAAAAAGGAGGCGCAGGAAGCAGATCTCGCTCTGATACCACTGAAGGGTCAGTGAGACTGAAAGGAGCACGTACAAGGTACAAAGTACAAAGGTCGATGAGAAACGCCGTCACGTCAAAACTAGGATGATGGAAAAAATCTAAGTACAAGGTACTTGTACCTAGACCTAGGACTAAGTGTCCTAGGTGTCACATAGGACTAAGTGTCCTTGTGGCCTAAAAGGCACTAACACTACAAGTGCCTACACTTATGCCTACAAGGCACATACCATGGCCTATAGGGCATCACTAGAACCACCAGAAGATGGCCTACACTCTTTTGTTTTGTGTCCCTATCTTTGGACGGATATACATTCTTTTGGTAGCTTCCATATCTGGCTGGATGAGTCTATTTATGAGTCTGCACATCTATTTGAAGCACATAAGTTAAGAAGTTTGTGATTCCACACCCCACACACACTGTGTGAGCTCCTGGGCTATTCTATCAGTCTTCCGCCCTTTGTTGGTTGATTTCTAACACGGTCTGTCAGAGCTTCCAGGTGTCAACGCGCAATTGGCTGTTGTTCTGTTGTTCTGCCAAGATCTACAGCAGCATGCTCAGACCGTGGCTCTGATACCATCTCAAATTATGTAACTTATGCACAGTTGCCACGTAGGGCCCGCACTGCATGTGAGGATCCCACAGCTCACTGCCTGGCCACCCATGCAGGTCCCCCAACTGCAAAAATGTGCACAGGGACATTGAGGCCGCCTCTCCATTAGGTATTATATGCCTTGTACCTTGGGCCACCCAGTTGTATGTGGGATTGACGCTTGTGACCATTGCCACATGACCTCCGAGGTTGAGGGGCATTTTAGCCCTCCCCTATGTTCAACATTGAGGCATCCATCCACCTCCTTTGCAATTGCATATGGCTTCTCCTCTGTTGGGAGCCTTACAAGTAAGCATCTCACCTACGTGGATGTCCAGAGGGGTAAGCATATATTTCCCAATATGGTCAATCAGTTATATGCAGGTGTGGAAGAGCTTGCAGAGTTGAAACGGTGAAGAAAGTAGGATCACAAAGGTAAAAAAAGGTTACCACAGCTCAAGAAAAAAAAGTACAGCATCCATCAGCCAACGAGTAACAAAATCAAACTACAGAGAAAGTAAGAGGTTAAACACAAATGAACAAATTGGTACCACCACTAGAAATGAGTAGTTCCAGCCAAAAGTAAGTAGTAGACTGTGCCAGCAAAAGAATACGCAAACCATGAAGAGATACCTAAAGGTTACACAATGGCAGCTGCAGCCTGTCGAAAAATCAGATAAGGGCACAAGCAAAATTAAATGACAACAGCATAGACTGAATTTGAGTTTGGATAAGGCTTATTCAAATTTTAAAAAGAGAAGAAAACACAAGCTCTCAGCACTAGTACTGAGAAAGTACCTGCAGTGCTTGGAATAGGGGAGAACATCTATTAAACACACTCTAAAGCGACTCATAAACTCTGGCTTCGAATACGAACAGGACAGTCATGAATAAAATTAAAGGTGATGAAATTGAAGAGGATAGAGAGGAAATATGAGATACTGATATGAGGAAAAGGAAGCTATGTGTACAAGTGAAGAGAACTTCTAAATTAAACTAGATGAGGACTGTACCTTAGTCTGCTCCTGTATCAAACAGTTTTTCCCAAATAACTTCCAATTCTTAATGGCATGACAATTGAATCAGCATGCAGGTGACGCTAATGCATGAATAAGCTAATTTTGTGCATCTAAAGGATGATCTGCAAGATGATTCTTTCAAGATCAGATTGCAACCACTTACAGAGATCATCCAATAAGTTAGCTTTGTTTCCTGACAGCCAAACATGGTTGTCTTGTTCAACTGAATTTTTAGCTTTAATAAGAATGTCCGTCACATCCGTCCTCAGACCTCTAATCCAACCACTTTGCCTGTCCAGTTGTTTCATTTTGATCATTTGCTTTTCCAGATTGAAAGGTTTAAACTCAGCACCAAAAACATTGTACTGAATTTTAGCTTTAATAAGAATCTCCATCACATGTGTTCGCAGACCTCTAATCCAACCACTTTGCCTGTCCGGTTGTTTCATTTTGACTATGTGCATGGTTGGACCCTAGTCAGAAAACTAACTCCTAAGAACCCTCATTGGCCATATCTGCACCTAGCCTCCAGCTCCCCATCCTCTCCGCTCATGCAGAACTCTTAACCCATTATTCCTAATGTCCAACAAGAATTATAGTGTAAACAAAACATGAAATAAAAACCTTTTTACTGTCGAACAAAATCATCCTTCCAAACACCAGACACGACATTGCAAATAAACACATTACAGAAAGAGCACATTTTAGAATTTGCCTTCAGCAAAGGATGAAGATGACCACAATCAATTGCTTGGCCTAGTGCACTAAAATTGTAGTCCTTGAATTCCACATCGCCCCAAATTCCCCTGCATGGAACAAGATATAAATCTACTCAGAATAAAAGGCCACCAGGTCCTGTTCAAAACAACCAGACTGAACAAGTGATAGCAAATTGCTGCAATCAGCTTACCTCTGTAATAAATCACGTGTAAGATCAGTTTCTGGCTTGGTCCTATGTGGGGCATATTTGGACCCTTTCCTTACAGAAAAACCCTTCCATACTCTGCCATTCACCAACATGGAGACAACAAGTTCAACAATTTTCCATACTCAAACAGCCGAAAACATGCAATATTAGAAAGACCATGGGTACACAATCAACACCATACATGAAGAGTCAAGCATCTGTTGACGATGTAGACCTAAAAGTTATCTTTACTTGTAAAACCACAAAGAAACTTGAACATGATTTCTCTCTCTCTCTCTCTCTGGGGCGCTGGCTGCTCTCTAGCCGGATCCTTGCACCAGATTCTCCTATACACATGACGTTTTCCTACTGTCAACCGGATCAATACAAAAAACAACATACCTCCACTGTAAAAGGCATTACACCACCAACAACAAACCAATTCAACACTTTCAAAGCAATAAGTCGTACCTAGCCTTCACAATCAGTTGTAGCTAGCATTCAAAAACTTATAGAGCTCATTGCGATGCCAACCTGTCCTCCTTGGTCTTCTCAATTTTCATGACAATCTTCTTGCTGGAAACAGCACTTTGCCTCACACCATCATCCTTCACCTGGCTTAAGAACTTTGATAGCTGTGCAGGGCCTGGAATATCTTCAGTCTAGTTCTGTCCTCTAGTGACCTCAATCTTTGAATCACACCAAGCTAAAAACAGCCAAGTGTGGAAGAGAGGCATTACGTGCAGCTAGTAGAGTTAAAAGAGCTCATTGGAGACCTGAAACACTGCCCATCACCAGTAGTAGCAGCTCAAGTAGCTGAGCAAGTCACACAATGGTAGCATCCCAAAGCTGGGAAGAGGGGGCGGGGGGGGGGGCGCGGGCGAGCGGAGGGGGGGGAGGGGGCGGCGGCGGTGGCGGCGGCGGGAGAGAGAGAGTTTATTAATGTCTACAAAAGGCCAAAGGGCCTATGAGATTGGAAAAACCCAAATACAAATGAAAGCTAAGGGTGGGGCCACTGAAGAGGCACCCATACCCCAAGGCTGATATCTGTGATGAGAAAAAAGTAATACATCGCATTGTCGCTGCAAGAGAAACCCAAAAGGTGAGCACCAAGGAGGAAGCACCTACTTGGTCAGCTCTCGACCCAATTGGCTAGAGCCATGTATGTTGTCTATGGAACCAACTGCACCAGACGATTGAGCAGAGACAAGAGGAGCCCATCTGACAGTGGCTCGGGATCTGGTGAGGGTTAGCATTGAGGAAAAAATCACTCGACCTGCCTTGTATCTCTAAAGTTTTTTGGGCCTAAATATCAATCTTTAAGCCGGGCTTGTGAGCCGCTGTAGATGGGTGAGTTCCAGAGTGGGTGATCCGACTATGGACCTCCTCCTCAATAGTCTCCATGATGTAGGCCCCTGTCTAACAAAAGCTATCGTCACACCAATGGTCTACTTTCCCACGTCGAAGAGAGAGAACATGTCCACAGTCCTCGTGTGAGCATCCACCGTCAAGTCATGCACTCTAGCGCTCTGCTACCTCTAATCCCCTACTATCCTTGGCTCAGGTCACCTAAAAAGGAACCAGTGTTTGGTGTACAGACTGTACGGACAGGCCGTACAGCCTGTATAGACCCTGTTGCAAGCATCCGGTGCTTGCACGCAGACCAAGGCTGACTTTTCTTGCTGCAAATTAGGGTTTCAGGCTGTGAAACTCTGTTTTGGCAGAGTTCTGGATACCTCGGGGACCTGTTCTTGTGAGGAGCAGGTGTTTTTGGTTGCAGCCCGTGCTGTGGGCACGCAATCCTGGAATTCCGGCCCAGTTTCTCGTTGTTTTCAATGTGGGATTGATTTCTAGTTCTCTGTTTTGAGACTCTCTACGGGATTCCCTGGGTCTGTTGCAATCTTGCAATCACCCAGTTACAGAGGGTGAACCCAAGTTAAGACCAGGTTGTTGAGGTCAGATGCCTTGCTTTAGCAGTTGGGATGCATAGTTTGCCAGTTTGATGCGATGTGTGCCTAGTGTGGGCCGGTGAACAGTGGTAGCCAATGGGAACAGTTCAAGGTGCGGCCTAGTCGTAAGTTTGCTATTACTTCTTTTTTTTTTCAAAAAAGAGACTTCTATTAAGTAAGAGAAAAAACCCACGAGAGCAAGCTCAAAGCGGAATACATCATGTAACCATGAGGATAAATAAACCCCCTCAAAATGAGGTGCAAAACAACCAAGGCTCAGGCTGAAAGTGCCAACTCAACCCTGTGAGAGTCTAAGAGAAGAAAGGAGAATCCTTCCATTCCCTGAAGAATTAAGTCCTCCTAGCTGAGGCTACACGAGAGTCTCCCTGCATGCTCGTCCATACGACCATCAAAGTATGTATGGTGTTTGTCCAAATACTAGCCAATGTGTGCGAGGGATGAACCTGAGTTCCCTCCAATGCCTCTGTTTCCGTTGATGGGGACCAGCGATGTTGGTATAGTCGTCTTTCCAATTGGTTCACCCGACTGAGCCTCGACTTAGACCGGTTGCCTCCTTTTCAGTACAGCCTCGACACTCCACCATCTCCTCTCTTCCCCACTGACCAGGAGGTCAACCGGCTCATTCGGGCGGATCTGCTCCAGCTCCACACCTGGCGGACATGGTTTCTTTACTCCGAGCTTCCTGTGAAACTCGACTTCTACCGCCGACACTGCCTCCAGATCTCACAGGAGGGCTTCATCACACCTCCGGGTTACACACAACTTCATCTACCACATGCGCTCCGGATCTCCCTCGGTCAGTTTAGGGACTCGTCACACCGATTACGGATCGAGAGTGGACGCGCAGAGGGTATCCCACGAGAGGACCGCCTTTGCCCACTTTGGGACTTACAGGAGATCGAGTAGGAGGAGCATTTTGCTTTCAAATGTCCTATCTATTATGCCATTCGAGGCCGATACCACTGCCTCTTCCGCAACGGATTCGGCTCCCTCCCACACATGCTACAATTCCTGGATCAGCGGTGCCTTGCCGCTTTCTTACATGAGATGACCCGCCACCGAGATACTTCTCTCCGAGCACGACGACACGAGCAGCACACACAGCGTGAGGACACCCAGCGGCCTATCACTAACTTCTTTCAGCCACAGGATACCTCTTCTCAGTCTAGCCGACGACGCGGACGTGAGCGAGAGCCAAAGTCACGACAGCTGCGTCAGCGGACAGACTCACACATCCAAGTCCATGACATCTCGTCTCTGCTCTCGGCCCGCCCCATTGGGGTTACCGTTGCCCTCATCCACAGGGCCACCCGCCGCCCCCGACGACCGAGCTCGACTAGGCCGCGTGACGTCAAAGGCCAATCATCTATCGCAGGGTTTTTTTCGACTTCCCATTTGACGGCCCCTCTTTGATTGGTCTCTGACGATCACCACCTGCACATGTATACTGTATCTCCCCCCTCTACCCCACTTTTTTGTGCCCCCCCCTTCTTCTTCTTTGTATCATCTGGAGGTACACACATATTTTTTGTATCAGGACTAGACACATAGTCCTTCATAACCTCTTTTTTTGTAGAAACGGTTGGTTGGCCCGTTTTGAGACCACCACCGTTATGCTCATTGTGTTGGGGTAAAGGCACAGTGCCACCCTTTTAAAGTTATGACACCTATGACTGTCTTAAGACAGTCATAGGGTGAAAAACCTAATCCTAATAAAACCTATGAGTTTGTGGTGTGGCTCAACACTTTACACACCCACACTTCTTGTGTCTCCCTCTCTCTCTCTCTCTGTCTCCATCGTTCCACTCCCCCACTCTTTCCCTCTAAACTGGTATCAAGGCCTCTACCTCTACCTCTCCCTCTCCACTCCGGTCTACCCCTCCCTCTACCCCTTCCTCTCCCCTCGGGCATCGCACCCTACAGCAGCGGACAGCGACAGCAGGAGCTGGCAACGCGCGCGGGCAGCACGGGGCAGCGGGCGCAGCAACCGCGCGCAGGTCGCGCGCGAGCAACCGCAACAGCAGCAGCTAGCAGCTACTAGCTGCTACCCGCTACCAAGCGGGCGCAGCCAACGCGCAGCACCGGCGCGCACCCAGGCTACACACGGGCAGCCGTACCGGAGCGACCCGTACAGCCAGCCGTACCAGCTGTACGGAATCCGTACATGCCGTCGTACCGACTGTACGATCGCGTGACCAGCAAGGCAACCGTACCGTACGGACGCTGCGACAGGAGGTTCAGGTCAAAAAAAAAAATTTGGATTTCGTGCCCTCGCAGGTACAGGGTACAGCAAGTACCCTGTGCAGGTACAGGAGGTACAGCAGGCACAGAAATTTTGTTTTGGGGAAGAAGGAAAAGAGAGAGCACTCTGCTCTTCATTCCCGGAATTTGTTCAGTTCTAAAACTGTGTGTTTGAGGTACAGCATGTACACTCGTGTCCCTCGTGCTTGAGGTGACCAGTGCCACAGTGTGTGGTGGTTGCACAGTTATTTTGTTTCGGGAAGGTCAAATGCCTTGATTTTGCAGAGGGCTTTTATGCTTTTGCTGAGTGCAAATCTCAGTTTTCGGGTGACAATTTCAAAGGGCTTTTGCCTGGAATTTTATGCAGTGTATGCCTTGAGGCAGTGTGGAGCCAGGGTGCCCACATTGGTCTTGTTTCCGCAATGTATTCAGTGACATTTCTTGCAGGTCACATTCTGTGTACGACACTTTGAAAAATCTCAGTTGAGCCACGCTTGGCCAGGGCGCATCGAGTTTACTCGGTCCCTAACTGTCCATCGTTGACAGTGCTCAAAAGATTTTCTCTTCAGTGTTTGTACATTGGGATCTGTGTTGCTATTGTGTACACAGGGCCGTTTATGCATTACATTGTCAGGTGAAAGTGCCAGGAGAGCGCTGTATTTTGTATGCTATCTCAGTGTTGAGGGTGTTTTTCACTTGGTACAGGTGTCAAATCAAGGGACTTTTGCCCAGATTCTGCTTGTGAGCACTTGAGTTACTGTTTGAGACCTCCAGATGCCTCTTATCCCCTTGGCAGAAGGGTGATTGTTTGGGATTTGTCCCATACTTTGTTGCAGGTTTTGTGACAGGCTGAGGTGTTTGGAGCCTTTTTTTCAGTGGACAAAACAGTGCATGACAAGTGGTTTATGCATATAAAATCAGTGCAATACCTCATCTGAGGTGGGAGAAGTGTCCAGGATAGTAGTGTTTTGTGCTTCGTCAGTTGATGATGCACTGATAAAGCACTTGTGGAGCAGCTGCAGCATTCTGAAGTTACTGTTTTATGCCTATTTGAGCACGGTACAGTGTGTCAGAAGGTACAGTGACTGGAGGGAAAATTTTCTGTTTTGCTGCAGATTTTTTGACAGTAAAAACAGCACTATTGTGAGTGCTCCTGGCTCTTGATAGAGCAGGTTTTCTGAGAAATCAGAATTTTATTTAGTCATTTTTTGACTTACAGGGAGTCAGGTACTTTCCTTATCTGATATGGCATCAGGGGGAAGTGAATCTTCAATTCTGAACATAAAGAAATTGGAAGGGGCACACAATTATGCATTATGGGCAGAACAGTGTTTGAATGTACTTCTGCAAAAGAAGATTTCTAAGCCCATAAGGGTGAAGGGTGTCAAGCCATCTGGGATGTCAGATGATGAGTCGGAGGAGCTTGATTTGTCCGCTAGGGCTGCTATCATGCTTACTCTCAGTGATTCTCTTGTGTTCAATGTTCAGGCTGAAAAGACCTCTTATGGCCTATGGCAGAGGCTAGAAGAGTTGTATGCCCAAAAGAGTTCAGCCAGTAAGGTTTATTGGTTGAAAAAGCTTGTAGACCTTCGCATGAAGGAAGGTACAGCTATGACCTCACACTTGAGTGAGTTCAATGCCATCTTTACACAGCTTATTGCACAGGGATTGAACCTTGATGAGGAGTTCAAGGCTACTTTCTTGTTGTGTACCCTCCCTGAGAGTTGGGACACTTTCAAGACCACCCTGTCTAATTCAAATGTCACTCTTATGTATGCTGATGTGGAGAGCTCTCTCCTTATGGAGGAGATGAGCAGGAAGAATAATATGGGCAGCAAGTCTTCCAATGCTTTGCAGGTACAGGAAAGAGGTAGGACTCAGCAGAAGGGGAGATCTGCTGGCAAATCCAAATCCCGCAGTCAGTCCCGTGGCAAAAAGGATATTGAATGCTTTTACTGTGGCAAGAAGGGACATGTGAAGTCTAAGTGCTTCAAGTTTATACGGGATCAGAAAGCCAAGAAGGCTGAGGCAAAGGATGCAGGCAGTGGAAGCAAAGGAAAAGGCAAGGCCAAGGCAAATGACTTGGATATAGTGAATGTTGCAGCAGAGGACAGTGAAAGTGACAGACATGATGTTTTATGCTCTTCTGCTGTAATTGCACATACATTGGTTATTGATGGCCATGACATGCACACCTGGCTCTTGGATTCAGGTGCTTCTTTTCATGTTACTCCTCATAGGGAGTGGTTTACTTCCTACACAGGTACTCATGGAGTTGTTCACCTTGGGAACAACTATGCATGTCAGATTGCAGGGATTGGCAGTATACAGATAGTACTCCCTGATGGACGCATATTTATGCTTGATGGTGTTCGCCATGTGCCGCAAATCAAGAAAAATCTGATTAGCACTGGCTTGTTGGATGACAGTGGTTACCACACCACATTTGGGGATTCCAAATGGGTGATTACTGATGGCCAGGGTGTAGTGGCTGAGGGTTATAAGAGTGATACCTTGTACCCTCTTTATATTTCCAATGTAGGTAATCATGTTGTTGCCATAACCGAGCTGCCAAAGGTTTCATTGTGGCATAGCCGGTTGGGACACATGACCGTTAAAGGAATGCAAGAACTGTCACGTTTGGGTTATCTGCCGTCTCTTTCATTTTCAGATTTGCCCACTTGTGATCATTGCATATTTGGAAAGCATTGTATGACTCCTCATAAGAGGAGAACTCCCCAAAATAGAGCACCACTTGATCTAGTGCACACTGATTTGTGTGAGATGCCACAGCTATCACTAGGGGGTGCAAAGTATTTCATTACTTTTATTGATGATGCCACACGCAAAGTGTGGGTCTATTTCTTGAAGCATAAGAGCGATGCCTTAGATGCTTTCAAGAAGTTTGTCGCTCAAGTTGAGAATCGGACAGGACGCAGGCTGAAATGCCTCACATCCGATAATGGGGGTGAGTATGTGTCACATGCTTTTGTACAGTTTTGCAAAGCGAATGGCATTAAACAGGACCTCACAGCCCCTCATAATGCATCTCAAAATGGTGTGAGTGAGCGGATGAATCGAACTATTCACGAGAAAGTTCGATGTATGTTGTCTTATGCTGCATTGCCCCATGGCTTTTGGGCAGAAGCCGTGCAAACAGCAGTTCACATAATTAACAGGTCGCCGAACAAGGCTTTGGAGTTGAAAGTGCCAGAGGAGGTGTGGTCTAGCAAGCCACCTTCATATAAGCACTTACGTGTGTTTGGCTGCGAGTGCTTTGCTCATATACGCAAAGAACTGCACACCAAACTGGAGCCAAAGTCTTTCAGATGCATCTTCATGGGTTACGGTGACGAAGGTGAAATGGGGTACAGGTTATGGGATCCCGTCAAACGGAAGATTATACGCAGCAATGATGTCATCTTTAAAGAGGATAGTGTACACAAAGAACCCGTGCAACCTGTGGAATACAGGAGGGTTGTTTATTACAAGAAGTTTGATGCCTTCATGCAGTCCCAAGGGTATCATAGGTGTGAGACCGATCACTGCTTGTACACCAAACGGGCAAAGGATGGCAGTTTGATGCTACTCATTCTATATGTGGATGACATGCTGATTGCCAGCAAATCTCAGCAGGAGATTAGTGCTTTGAAGAAGCAACTGCATAAATCTTTTGACATGAAAGACTTGGGTGATGCAAACCATATTCTTGGTATGCGGATTATTCGTGACAGGTCCAAAGGACTTTTGTTTCTGTCACAGAAGGAGTACATTAACAAAGTACTGCAGAGGTTTAAAATGGAAGGGGGGAAGTCTATTAGTACCCCGTTGCCTCCACATTTAAAACTCAGCAGTAAGGACAGCCCCAGATCAGATGATGATAAGGCTGAAATGGCCAAGGTTCCGTATGCATCTGCAGTTGGTTCTCTGATGTATGCCATGGTTGCCACTTGTCCGGATATTGCTTTTGCGGTGGGAGTCATCAGCAGGTATATGGCAAATCCAGGCAAGCGGCACTGGGAAGCAGTGAAAGGTGTCTTGAGGTATCTCAAGGGTACCAAAGACTTGTGCATATGCTATGGTAGGCAAGATGCATTGGTGCATGGTTTTACAGATTCAGACTATGCAGGGAATGCAGATAACCGGAAGTCTACTACCGGTTATATTTTCACATTTGCAGGAGGTGCTATATCATGGGTGTCTCGGTTGCAGAAATGCGTTGCTCTCTCAACCACTGAAGCTGAATATGTTGCAGCCACTGAGGCTTGCAAGGAAGCAATATGGCTTACTCGGCTGGTGGGAGATTTGGGCATTACAGGAGATATGCCAGTTTTGCATTGTGATAGTCAGAGTGCTATCATGTTGGCAAAGAATCCGATCTTTCATCAGAAGACCAAGCACATAGATGTGAAATACCATTTCATCAGGGAGGTACTGGAAGACAAGTGACTTGAGCTTGTGAAGGTGCATACTGATGATAATCCTGCAGATTTGCTGGTGTGGCTCAACACTTTACACACCCACACTTCTTGTGTCTCCCTCTCTCTCTCTCTGTCTCCATCGTTCCACTCCCCCACTCTTTCCCTCTCACATTGTATCAGTTATCTTTAGTCTCATAGACCTTCACGGTCTCCCGAAGACTTTAATAAACTTTCTTTCTCTCTCTCTCTCTCTCTCTCTCTCTCTCTCACACACACCAGTCCCATAGACCTTGAAGGGTCTCACACAAACTTTAATACAATCATATCATATCATATCACAGTCATATCATATCAATACCATATCATCTCTCCATCCCTCCCTCTCTATGAAAGAGATGGGGAAGAAAAGATCAACCACAACTATATTATCAAAGCAACAAATGGAATCATGACAGAGGAAGACATGGACAATGGCCTGGAAAACCTAGCTAATGGGAAAGCTCCAAATACACAAGGACTAGTAGCAGAACTATTAGCATGGGGAGGTGAGAAAAACAAAGAAAATGCTTATCAGGCTTATGAATATGGCTCTATGCAGGAAGGCACATTGGAAAATGAGAATTTTTATACACCATGCTTGTGCAGACCATAATCCTTTACAGGCTCCATCTTGAACTCCCGGACTCACATACTATCACAAAGAAGACAATGCTCAGAAATACATAAGCACACCCATCCCTATCAATGCAAGGCCGAACTCGGTCACACTCTCTCGAGATTGAGAGAGGAGCATGGAATGATGTCCCAAGAGAATCGGCTATGTGACGGAGAAAGAAAGAAAGATGTATTAACATCTACAGGAGGCCTCGCGGGCCTATGAGACAAAGTGCAAAACCAAAAGATAACTTATACAAGACACTAAGGGCTGAAGCAAAGGCCACACTAAGGCCCTTGCTGAAAGCTAAAGTACTAAGCTAGTGAACAAAATAGTAGTGTAGCAAAATATCTAACGCTCTAGTACATATACCTAGATGAATCCATGAACATTCCCAAACTCATCCTCTAAAAACACAACATAGTGCAGTTTCAATATCATGATAGTCACTCATAAGGTTGAAAACCATAAACCCTATCACGCATAGCAAGGACTAGCTACTATGACATCCCCACTGACGTCATCAACGCCCAACAGTGGGTGTAGACCACAATATTAAAATATGCTCTCACACATACAAATCCACACACCCACACATACTTCAGCATTTATACAAAGTCTTCGTACTGAGTTTCTGTCGGCACTCCGGAGGTGAAGGTAAGACTCAGCCATGATGAAGGCTAGCACTAAAGGAGAAGGCTAATCAAAAAGTAGTCCAAAATCTCTTCATTCAAGCTACAATTGCTTGTGAAGTCTAAACGATTTCATTTTAGTCTCTCCTAGTACATGCCCAGGTTCCATATATCCCGATAACATGGTGGATCTCTGATGAGATGTGAGGAGCTCTCGTATCTGAGTCTGTAGAGCTCTCTCTTGTAGGTGTGTGGAGTATGGAAGCAAGCACAAGAGTCGAAGCTAGGAGCTGAAGGCTGTCACGTCAACCAAAATAGTGAAAATGAAAGTACAAAGTACATGCAGATAGACCCTAGGACTAAGTGTCCTAAGTGTCACATAGGACTAAATGTCCTATGTGGCATAAAAGGCACTAAAACACCAAAGTGCCTATAACTATGCCTACAAGACACATACCAGGGCCCATAGGACATCACTACGATCGAGAGAAGATGGCCTACAAACCCCACGTCTCAGAATACCCGGTATTTTCTGGTCATGGTGGCACATGTTCATCCAAAAGGATATAGCCACCTATATATGTACAAGGTATGTCAGATCATGTAACAAAGGGAACCAAGTGTAAAGCCTGTCAAAAGACTTCGAACTTGGGACAAGGAAGTGCTTTTGTAAACATATCTGCTATGTTGTCCTCTTGCCAACTCTATGTATCCTGCTAACAACCGCTATCGAACATAATGATAGTGAACTTCAATGTGCTTGGTATGCGCATGAAACACTAGATTACGCGCAATGGCCAAAGCACTCTGACTATCAGTGTAGACCATAGTGGAGGATGTCTGGCGAATACCAAAATCTGTAAGTAACTGTCGAAGCCAGACACACTCTACAGTAGCAGTGAAGGCTGCCCCGTACTATGCATTTGTCTATTCCCTGATCTTGTCCAAGCAGCAAGAGGTTGATCTTGTTTGCTGTCCCTAAATGTGTCAAGAAGCCATCTGGGAACTTGCCTTTGCTGTCTATTGACAGCTCTTTCTTCAATCACTGCATCATGAATAGTGGGATCATTCTATGCTAGAAGAGGAACCTGCAAATCAGCATGGGGTGCTGGCTGATCATTGCTTGTTGGAGGGCCTGCAGGAGGCTCATGTTGCTGGTCAAAGTCCCCCTCTGAGGAAAGCAGAGGTAACCAAGAGTCAAAGGCATCAAACATAGCAACTTCTGGCTTAGCTTTGCAGTCCACAAGAGGAGAAGCCGAATGTTCAGCAAAGATTACATCTCTACTAACAATAATCTTCCGAGTATTTGGTTGGTATAACCGATACCCTCTGCTCTCTTGGCTGTAACCAAAAAATATGCATTTGATTGCCTTGTCATCAAGATTATGTCTCAACTGAGATGGTACTGAACATATGCAAGAGACCCAAAAACTCTCATGTGTGAAAGTGAAGGCTTCCTGCCTTTCCATGCTTCATATAGTGTAACAGTCCTCAATGCCCTTGTGGGTGATCTATTCAGCACATAGTTGGCACACATCACTGCATCAAGCCAAAATTAAACCTGGCCTTAAGCATGCATTTGGCCATCTCCATAGTGGACATGTTATTCCTTTCAAGAACAGGATTATGCTGAGGAGTGTAAGGAGTAGTGCATGAGTGGACAATGCCCCAAGAAGACAAAAAGGCATCAAACTCCTTTGACATATACTCTCCCCCTCTATCTATGTTGAGGGTGACAAGCTTGCATCCTGATTCATTCTCAACCATCTTCAGCCACCTCTGAAAGCATGAGAACACTTCAAATTTGGCTTTTAAAGCATATACCCAGCAATCTCTGATGAAGTCATCAATGAGAGTCATGAAATATTTGTACCCCCTAGTGGCATTTGTCCTCATTGGGCCACAGATATCACTGTGCACTAGCTGCAATTTCCTTTGTGGAATTTTTCACAATTCTTTTGAAAAGGAAACAAATGCATCTTACCCAAAAGACAACCCTCTCACACATGTTTGGAAACTGTGTGAGTTTGAGGTACATCATTTGCCATGCCCTGTGAATGTAACTTGGCAAGAGCTCTATAATTGAGATGACCCATTCTCTCATGCCAAAGATGAGTTTCAGCAAGCTGTAAATCTGAAATAGCAAATGCTTCAATAGAGAGTGCAGCTGAGTGATCATCAAGGTGATAAAGCCTCTTTTTCAAAGTGCCAGTGAGAACTATGGCATTGTCATCACAAAGATCATATACTAGGCATCTGTATCCATCAAAAATCACTCTGAAACCTGAAGTGGCAATTGCTGAAATTGAAATCAAGTTGACTTCAATTCCAGGCACAAAAAGAACATTTGTCAAAGTCACAAGATGGCTTGAAATGGATGTGAGCTGCACATCTCCAATTCCTTTTACAGCATATGAAGCATTATTAGCAAATGTAATAGTCCCCCCTCAAAGTGCATTAGCTAAGGAATGAAACAACTGTCTGCAAGATGTGACGTGCTTGGAAGCACCACTATCAAAATACCAAGACTGAGCATCATTAGCAATAAAGAATGCATCAACTTTGGAGGGATCAAAGGAGCAATGAACAGCCCATGCCGAATCATCCTGGAGAGCATGTGCATGTGAGGCATCTGTTGTCTCGTGGGATTCAATTGCATGTGAGACATTGACTGTCAATCCTGCTTTCTTTTTCTCCCAAGCAATGCACTCCTGCATTCTGAAATGTCATGCCCTGGCTTGCAACAATAGTTGCATCTTTTCTTCCTTGATTTATCTGCTGTATTTTTAAATGCATTGGAGGAATTGCCACTGTTAGGCGCATATTTAGGCTTGCCCATAGGCTTGGAAGCCTTGCCTTTTCCTGTCTGATGTGAGGCAAATGCATGATCAAGAATAGTAGCTTGCCTATTAGCACGACTTTGCTCTTCCTGCAAAAGTAAAGTGACTAACTGATCAAAGGAGTAGTGGTCTGAATTACCCATGGCCACCAGTCGAAGGGTTGTAGCAAACCCTTGACATGTATCTGGCAACCCATTCAATGTGGTACTGACAAGATAAGAATTTGGCACCACCTCATCAATATTGGCAAGTTGTTCCATGAGGTCCTTGACCTTTGTCAAGTATGCATCCATAGAGTCACCTTCATTCATGCTGACTTCCTGCAATTGCCTTCTTAAATATGCAACACGTGCCTCATTGCGAATCTGATAAAGAGAAGCCAATTTGTCCCAAGCATCCTTTGCTGTCCTACATGACCGGATGTGTGGAATAATGATTCTCTTGCATGACAAAGCAATACTACGTAGGTCAGTCTCTCAGCCTTAGGTCAAGGAATGTGCATTTGCATCTCTTGCATCCCATCTTGTTTGTTCCTGAGTTGGAGGAGCAGCAACAGGGGTGCTAGAGGATAAAGCATCAGGAGGGGTACCCTCTGCAGAGAGACCGGCAGTAGGGGCAGCCACTGTAGCATTGGCTGCCCTCATATCAACCCCAAAAACAATGTTCCAAAAGTGCCTTGCAACAAGAATATGTTTCATGAGATAAGACCACATCGAATAGTTGGTGCCATCCAACTTATCATCTTCGCGAAGAATGCCAAATAAATCATGATTGTTGCCAGCCATTGCAAATGGGATACCCTGAAAAGAAAAGACCTGAAAACACAAAAGGCTCAAGGCTATCACTACAAAGAGCTGGATGTCCAAAAATGACAGCAAATGTCTGCAAGTGAATGTCCTGCAAATTTCCAGCCCAAATCAAAGGGCAAATGCAAATTTGACCCAAATGTGACTATGTCAGGCAATGACCACTGCAAAAGACAGCAACTCTCGCAAAAGCCCCAAATGTAATGAGGGCAAAAAGGCCAAAAAGAGGGCAAATGCAGAAAAGCCCCAAATTTTGCTGAGATTTTGCAAATGTGCCCAATGTCTTGCAATCTAACCCAATGTCCTATAAATGTGACTCAATGTCCTGCAAATGTGACCCAATGTCCTGCAATCTGAACAAGAAATTGCAATCCAAATCCCAAAGCTCCAATGTCTTGCAAGAAACTGCAACCAAAAGAAGGGAAATGAACTGAAAGCCCCAAATTTGCCAATGTCCTGCAAAAGCCCCAAAACTGCAAATGTCTGTAGATGACTGCAGTGAAACCCAAAATGGGTTGTAGCAAGCAAGAACTTGGTTAACAGCCAATGCCAAAACAGGTACGGAACCTGTAGGTCGATTTGCACGTGCGGAGCCTATACAGAACGCACGGAGCAGGTACAAGCTGTACGGACAGCTGATCTGAAGGTATACATGTATGGAAGGTTGGTACACCTGCAGGTACGCTTGCACGAAAGCAAGTGCGCATGTACGGAGCATGTACGATGCATGTACGCCTGTACGAGACAAGTACAATGCAGGTACGTCTCAGGTACCATTCTACGATGCATGTACGCTTGAGGTACATTTGTACAACGCAGGTACGTACCATTGTACAGATGGTGTAGGATTGCAAGCAAATGCGATGGGCAGAGCAATAGGACGTGAAGCTGTACGGCAAGATGCGTGACCTGTACGAAAATTGTACGGGTGTCAGTACAGTCGTATGGACTGTACGAATGGGGCGCAACTCGAGCTGTTGAAGGCTAGGAGCAATGCAGGTCCGGAGGCAAGGGAGCAAGTCCTAGGAGCTCTGATACCACTGTAGGTGCATGGAGTGTGGAAGCAAGCACAAGAGTCGAAGCTAGGGGCTGAAGGTTGTCACATCAACTAGAATAGTGGAAATGAAAGTACAAAGTACATGAAGATAGACCCTAGGACTAAGTGTCCTAGGTGTCACATAGGACGAAATGTCCTATGTGGCATAAAAGGCACTAAAACACTAAAGTGCCTATAACTATGCCTACAAGGCACATACCAGGGCCCATAGGGCATCACTACAATCGCGAGAAGATGGCCTACATCTCTCGATGAGGTGGAGGACGTGGTCTCCTCGATCTCTGTATCCCATGGGCTACGTTAAGGGTGACGCCTCGTCTCTGATGGTCACCACTAAGGAGGTCTGTAATAGACTAAAACTCGATCGTGCATGCTCTGGTCCCTCTATGTGTCGCATGTGGAGTGCGTCTCTCTCGTCTAGTAGCATCGTGACGGAGACTCCCATTGCTAATCCATGATGCTCTTATCTCATCAACTCAGCCTCACCGGTAGCTGACTCAAATGCATAGAAATCTGTAACAGTGTCTATGCTCTGTCAATCTCGGTGACCTGTGGCATCAATCCCTGCCACTCTTTGGTCTGTCGCATCAGTATATCTCTCTGTCATCACATCTCAATCAAATAGAGCCCAACACAAACCTGATCGAGAAAATGGATCAATCATGTAAGTGGACCAAAGCCATGCCCCTCTTGAAAGAGGCAATGATACCGCCCTCGGATCTCATAGTAGATTGGGCAAACACATAGAAAGTGATCCTTTATCTCGATCTCCTCCATTCGACATAATGTGCAGATCCTCTGCTCTCTAGGTATGCCTGCAGCTCTCCCTGCCTCGATCCTCAACTGATATGACGAGACTCGCAACAATTGGCTGGCCGATGGCGACCCTCAATGCATGTGAGACACTCCTATCCTCGAGGTACTGAGGTCTCATGACGAGACCATGCTCCGAGACCCTCAGGAAGTGGTCATGGTAGAACTAGATCTTGGTGGGGAAGAACTCTCTCCCCCAAGCCCTTGCTGTATGGAGCTGGAGGAGGTCCAACCATATGATAGGATCGATCTCATCTCGTGGGATCATCTCGGAGGGCTTACTCCGAATCTGATGGGGGACTGAGAGAGGAGCATGCCCTCTTCACATGCCCACAATATGCGCACATAAGGAAAGATTTCAGCACCACTTTAGGACACACTGGCTTTGTGAGTTTGTTCTCAAACGCCCACCTTGCTGCCCTAGGCATCTACATCACCAAGATTCTTAAGCACCGTGACTACCTTGTAGCACAATTGGCCACACAATAGTCTCACTATCCCTCCCATGAAGGGAGAAGCTTTGTCTTACAGCTCTATACTTGAGTTGCGAGGTCCCATGGGCCGTCTTCGGCCCCCAAAGGAGGATAATATCTTCTTCTTCTCCTTCTTCCATGGATCTTGTACTTGAGTTGCGGGGTCCCATGGGTCGTCTTCGGTCCCCAAAGGCTGATAATATCTTCTTCTTCTCCTTCTTCTTTCATGGATCTTGGTGTGTGTGTGTGTGTGTGTGCGCGCGTTTTCAATCCCTGATCGATGCCTGATGAGTTGTTTCAGCTCCTAGTTTATATCTTGGCATAAGAACTATGTTTGATTATATCCAATACCTCCAGTTTGTCAATGCACATGGAAGTCAGCCTACCGACATGAGACCAAAGAGGCAGGAAGAGTATGTAGATCAAGCAAGGTCGAGACCAAAGAGGCAAAAAGAGTACGTAGCTCTGGCAAGTTATCGATCGTCTCTCATTGGGATGATCACTGTGGAACGATGGAATCCACACGCCAAATACCTCTGGATTCGGATTAAGAGCACATCATCACCACATCTCAACCCTCTCTTAGGATGATTCCGTATTTTAGGGAAAATAGATTAGTGATTAGAGAAAAAAATTCTAACAAATCTCTAGCTTGAAATCCTTGACCCTAGAAACCTCCAACTTTTATATCAAATCATGGAAAGAATTCATCTCCAAACCCTAAACCGTAAATCATAAACCCGAGATCCTAAAACCTAAATCTAAATCGAAACCTAAACCCTAAATCGTATACCCTAAACCCTATATCCTAAACTCTAAACCCTACTCCTTATACCCTATGTCCTAAATCCTAAATCCTAAACCCTGTATCCTTATATCATAAATCCAAGCCCTAAACCCTATACCTTAGGGAGGCAAAGGTAGGGGATGACAACAATAGATCCTCCTCCATGTGGAAAACAAGTGAGCCCACCAAAAGAAGGCCATCTCTAAGGACCGTTGTAGATGATAAAATCATGCACTCTATGAAAGTGTGACCATATGAAGTGACACGGGATCATCAAACTGCAAAGACTCAAGAGATACTTGCACCATTAAAATCAATGTCAGGCAACATAATCAAGTGTTGGGAAGTGGGAGAGAAAAGATGCATCATGGCAAGAGGGGAGTGAGAACACAAATGAGCCGAAGAGTGTGTGTTCTATTGATTTGAGAGGGAAGCCTCTCTTTTATAGAATGAGAGAGAGTGTGGCCTAAATCATAGGCACCTCCCCAAGTGGGGACATTGTACTGCATCACCACATGTGTAATGGTCCATAGCACTAAGTGTGCTTCTCTACACACACACACATAATCAGATGATTGCTACTAGAGCAAGCCCTTGATCACACATATCCTAACATACCCCCCTTGAAGGGTTTGCCTCATGCTATGTCAAGGATACATCTAGTCACATAGTTTCACATGCCATCTCATGGCAGTCAAGGATAAATCTATGGCTAGAATCTCATGCTAGCAAAGGTGCCCAAGCGTCAAGGTTTACAAAATGAGATCAACCCCCCGCCCCACAAATGGTTATCTCCCTTGCATGTATAAGGATTAATCTTACGCCTTTGTGTGGACCGAGTTTCTCATGTCTACAAGAGGTACCATGTAGGCAAAGACATATCACATGGCCTAAATCATATGGTGACCAGAGGTGATTTACAAAGACTATGAACACATAACCATGACATTCTTTTTGGAGTACTACTCCAAGCAAAGAACCTCAAAAGTGACTACATGACCAAGCGACATCATACGGGCCCCCTCCTCTCAAAGCTCCTAGGAAAACTGTGAAATCTCTTCCCAAAACAAGCCAAAAAACAAGCCGTTGATAAATTGTACAAAACAAGAATACTCACTACTTGGGACACATTGCGTAACAGAACTAGATCCAACAAATTTAAGGCAATGTAAAACTAGCTAGAACTAAAAAGTTTTCGTCACATCAGCCACACCTTAGCCTATGCCCTACAATTTGCTCATAATCCAAGACTTCACTAAAAAGATAAATAAATTTCAAATATAACTGCTTTGCAAAATATGCTTTTAAAGCTTGTAGTCTCAAGGCTTGAACCCTCACACCTTTCTTGTCTCGAAGGCTGCAAAGCATACATGCATAGGAGACCCCTTTAATAAAAAATCTCACATGATAGTTTTTTAAAGAAAAGGTTGCTACCTTGTATGCAGACATTTGCAATCTACAAAAACCGTTTAGTGAATTATGAATTCAAATAGTCGAAGCATTATTTTTTGGGCTATGAGTTCCTTGTAAGCCTGACCCCTAAAAAATCTTTGGTCAAAGGCTTGTCCCAAAATCTTTGGTCAATCCCAAAAGTTACATGCCATCTCGAGAGCATGCATGAAGATCTCTACTTGATGTAGTGTCACCAAGCTGTAAATATTCCAAAGTCAAAGCATAAGTCGACCATTTATTGATCATAATTAACGATTTCTTCATTTATTTAATTATGTTCAAAGAGCTACTTTCATTTGGTCAAAGTCTTGACTCCGATCAAAGATACTTAACCTCGCTTAAGTAAGCCTAAGTAATTAAAGTGCTGACTTCGGTCAAAGAGTGTTGACTGCGGTCAACGAGACTTGGCTCATGCCAAGAGAGTTAACTTCGTTAACCAAGGTGCGCCAACTTCAGTTGGAGAGACTTGGCCATAATTAAGGCGCTTTGACTGATGGTCACGCCCCTTAATTACGACCAAGAAGGTTGACCTCGGTCGATTAAGAATTGCTATGTTTTGTTCATGTGTTTTTGTTCAATAGGGACGCCTACAAGTGACAAGGATTAGTCTATGGTCTAATCAAATGCAAAAGCGCTAACCATTAATGGGTACCATGGTTGTGCGCTTTAATTGTTAATTGCAGGTATCAAGTGGGACCGAAAACACAAGCACTATGGAGCCTGACAAGCATCTAGCAGAACGTTCGCGTGACCAAGTGCTTCGAGGACTCTAGAAGTTGCCCTTTAGTGGTATGTAACTAGTTTTTAGTTGGGAAAGTTGACTAGTGGCATGTTGCCAAGAAAGAGATCATGAGAGCTCATGTAATCACTTCACGTTTTGGATTTTTGTAACAGTGCTTCCACGCTGATCTCTCTATACTCAAATCCTTCAAGTAATAAAAATACCTCGGGGGGGGGGGGGGGGGGGGGGGGGGGGGGGGGGGTTCCAACCTAACAATTGTCCTCGGCCCTAGTGCATTTGCAGAGAGAGATAGAGTGAGAGAGAGAGAGAGAGAGAGAGAGAAAGTGTATGCTGTTATGTGATGGTTCCATTGAAGAGATAAAGAGAGATGTCGTAGTGACGAAGTGAGGCAGATTGCAATCGGTATCAGAGCCAAGGCTCAAAGTCTTTTCAGGCTTTGACGATCCGGCTAGATAGGTTAGTGACATCAAAACTCCAGAGAGTGTCAGCTGAAGTGTCAGCTGATTGACAGAGATTCAAATTACGTGATACGGGAAGCTTTGCATGGAGCAAGCGACTTCTAAAAGTTTTGAAGAAATTCTTGGTCGTTGATGACCGGAAGCTTTGTAGGTGAATCATGACGAAAGCGTAGCCATTTTTCTTATGCCAATCCATAGGTGTAATGCCAACGTAAGGCAAAAGACAAAGGCGGTGACGAACGTCTGGAAGATTGTATGCAGGAACGTGTGACGACCCCTAATGCTTTCACGCCGAGTGAGAGAAATATTCACGCGGGCACAGAACGGTTGGCAAGCGATGGGTGCCGCGCTGGTTAACGGCAAGAGAAGAACTTCCGTGGCATTCGTCGTGAAATTGATGCGAGCAAAGTGTTCCGTCGCTGTTATGCGCACTGACGTGGTGCACGAGTCGTTGACGGAGGAATTCCAACGGGATTGCGCCTAGAGAAAAGGTTCAGGCTGTAAATGGAGATGGAGTGGTTTCTATGATCGCGTGCGCCAACGAAAATTGCAAGCCAGGAAAGCTCCACCTAGAATGTACAAGATGTTGACGTGGCGGGGAAGCTACCGTGCTAACGTGTTACCCAAACACGTGTCAGATGATGTGGCATGGCAAGAGCATATCACTGATGTGACACTTGTTAATGCGTGCTAACGTGGCACTTACACGTGACAAATAGGCCAGTTGCTGATGTGGCAGCCAGCTGAACTGCTGAGATGGCAAACCAGTGAACCTTGGTTAAATGGACTCTGGTTAGAGGTTCAGTTAGTGGGCCAACCAAACCAAACTAGTTGGTGTAATCTTGGTCTACCTAACTGCATTCAGTTCTGGAGTTTAGTCACAGACTAACCCCTCTGTTCATCTAGCCAAACTAGAGCCCGTTGGTCTGGTTTGTGTAACTACTCATCCAGTTACTGTCCCCAAAAAAAAAAGACAGTTGCAAAGACAATTTCTGCCATCAGTTTCCACCTACTTGTCAGACAAGTTGCAGAGATGACTTCACAACAGCATGCTCAATCATCCCATGAGGGAATGGCCGAGTCTGATCAAGTACAGCAGGCAGAGGCTATACAGATGAATAAAGAGAATGCCTACAAAGAGCTGATTACTCAGTTGGGGGAGGTAACAAGCGACCCTTGTTTCGCAGGATGGTACAATCTCTCTTTGAGGAAAAGCCAGAGAAGCCTCCCTCTAGAGCAAATCAGAAAGAGATGGGCAAAAAGAGATCTTTGAGTTCTACTCCTCTTTCCACAGATGAGGTATCAGGAATGTGAAGCCTCCCTCTGGAGCAAATCAGAAAGAGATGGGCAAAAAGAGATCTTTGAGTAGAACTCTCTTTGAGGAAAAGCCAGAGAAGCCTCCCTCGACAGCAAATCAGAAAGAGATGGGCAAAAAGAGATCTTTGAGTTCTACTCCTCTCTCCCTCTTGCACTTGGATTATAATCCATAGGTATGGGATTTTGAGTTAAGGGTCTAAACTCAGCGACTTGCTCTTGGATGGACTCATTTCTCCCTTCATTTCTGAAGGAAATCTCCCTATCAAGAGATTCTTGAAGGAGAGATGAAGGTAATTCTATACATGGGTTATCATACTCAATATGTGTGTAACTCTCATCTACATTTTATCCATTCTTTCCTTTTAGTAATACAAGAGAGAAAATGACTTGCTGTAATTTCATGTAATTTCAGAAAAAGGGGTTTATTTTACAGCAAAAGTCAAGTGTTGTAGAGTTGGTGGTACTTATCCGACTCCCGCTTCCTTTGTGTCGAGAAAACACTTGAAATGACCTCTTCTTCCTTCTCTTTTAAGCTTTTCTTCTTGTATTTCTGCTGTAAACTGGTGTCCGTTTGGACTACTTATTTTAAGTGGATTGGAGCTCTAGATACCGTTATAAGGGGTACTTAATGAGGGGATCACCCCCTTAAAATCTTGTTCCAATCCGACTTACCGTTGGGGAGAACGGGGGGGTCTCTTTTCCTCACAGTTTAAGGGTTTTAAGGGTCTATTCGCACGGCAAGAAAGGGGGGGGGGGGGGGGGGGAATCACCCCGTTTCCCGTCCAAAGACCCAAAAAATTAGAGAAAGCCCTTACCTCAGAGACTCTATGATTCAGAGATTGCATTCCAAAAGCCCCTTGCTTCACATGAAAACCAGTAGTCCGATCTTGCGTTGCAATTTGCTGCCACCCTTCTGTCAGATTTCAAACTGCACTTCTCGTGCACTACTGGTCAAGCCGTTGCCTCATCATGCATCGTCGTCAGAGCGTGGCGTCTCCCCGTACGTCATCTTCTAAGCGTGTCGCCTCTTCCGTCCGTTGGTCTCTCCCGTACGTCGTCTTCTGAGCGTGGCGCCTCTTCCATCCGTTGGTCTGCCCTTCGCACTCACGCCTTCTCTCACACCAACCTACTTGCACGTGGCCTGTCAGTACGGGCTCTTCTTCTACGTTGTGCTTCCAACCCGCGACTTTGTTTCGCATGCTTTCGCCCTCTGTCTCGCTGCACTCTTCCTCTTCTCCTGCTGTCCCTTTCGTGGATTGTCGTTGCTTTGATACCAAATGTGAAGAACCAGCCCTCTCAACAATGCAAATGTGTGCAATGCATGCAGAATTTGAATGCCGATTGGCCCTCCAATGGGGAAGAGCACCCTCGTGAGAGTACTTGTTTCTATTTTTGACCTACATGCAAGGTGGGAGAGAATTGGCGGATGAATGCAATGTGAATGAAGAATGCTACGTGAGATTCACAATGAAAGGGTGATACCCTTTCATTAATGTCCCTTGAGATCACTCAAGTTCCATCTTCCCATTTACACCTACCCTTAGCCTATGACCAATGCATCTACCATTCAATGCACCTTAATGCACCCTTCCCTTCCTATTGCCCCTAGGACCTAGACACGTGTGTGCACATTTTTATTAATAGAATAAGTATCACATGTCCAAATTCGATGCCGTCTAAAGCAGTGGCTCCAACTCGACTAGTCCTATCTACTAAGATGATCCACCACCATAACAAATCGGTCGGTATCCATCATAAATACATATACATGTTACACCATTGGTGTATAATATATAATAAAGTTTTAATGTCTACTAATCACATATTAGTAATTTCTCTTGTCATGATAGGGAAAGAGTAAGAAGTCTCGCCATTAGGACAGCAAAAAGAAAAAGAGAACAGGTCCTCTTCCCAAGAAGAAAAAGGTGAACCATCATCATAGTTCATCTAGTTCGTCTTCTTCTTCTAGTTCTACCTCTTCATCCTCAACATCATCTTCTTCCGGATCTTCAGAGCCAAAGCATAAGAAGAAGAAGAACAAGAAGAAGAAGTCTGACAAGAAGGCAGAGACTAAAGAGTTCAAAGATGTTGGGAAGTCAGTGAGATTTGCCACTTACAATGGCCTGTATGGCCAAGCTGAAAAGGCAATGCAGTTCATAAGGCAATTTGATGCTGCCTTCAACCTGGAAAATTTTAGTGAGTCCTCGAAGCTCCATATGGTTGGTTTGCACTTGACTGGTACGGCCAGTGCATGGTGGATAGCTAAAACAGCTAATTATGTAGCCCCTAGGAAATGGAAGGACTTCAAGAATTATTCAGCATTGGATGCCAAGTGGATGGATGAAGACATGTTGTCTGATCATCGATGTTTACGAGGAAGCTTTTCACTTGAGGTCAACTGAATAGAAGCCGAGGGGCTGTCACCAAGCTGTAAATATTCCAAAGTCAAAGCATAAGTTAACCATTTATTGATCATAATTAACAAGTGGATGAAAGAAGACATGTTGTCTGATCATCCACAGCTTTTGGATGTTTACAAGGAAGCTTTTCACTTGAGGTCAACTGAATAGAAGCCAAGGGGCTGTCACCAAACTGTAAATATTCCAAAGTCAAAGCATAAGTTAACCATTTATTGATCATAATTAACGAGTTCTTCATTTATTTAATCATGTTCAAAGAGCTACTTTCATTTGGTCAAAGTCTTGACTCCGGTCAAAGATACTTAACCTCAGTTAAGTAAGCCTAACTCCGGTTAGGAAGATTTGGCTTCGGCCAAAAAATTTGACTCCCTTGTAAGCTAGGCGGCCAAAAAATCTCTGGTCAAAGGCTTGTCCCAATCCCAAAAGTTACGTGCCATCTCAATAGCATGCCATCACAGTAGCATGTCATGAAGATCTCTCCTTGACAGAAGGTTAGGCACTATGGTAATGATGCTCACTTAAATCAACAAGTTATTACACACAAGAACTTCAGGAGATAGAATGCCTATCTTACACCAAGAGAAACCTTTTCTCACAAAGGAATTTAGGCTGCCTATCTTACACCAAGAGAAACCTTTTCTCACAAAGGAATTTAGACTGCCTATCTTACACCAAGAGAAACCTTCTGTCTCTGATCCACACAGATAAGCCAAGCATGAGTAGGACATGTGCGAAAAGTACAATTTGACTAAGAGTTACTGACTTATGAACATCTTTGATCTCACTAATGCAAAAAATAATGTTTTGAAAAGAAATGCTCCCTTCTTAAATTTTACTGACTATTTGATAGGCCTCATAATACTATATTTGAACCAGTTGAACTTTAAAGCAATTATTAGGAAATAATATACATTACAACACAAAAAGGAGTGAAATTCTATAAGACTATCTTGAGCATCAACTATGAAATGCAACTAGTAAATCGTGAACAAAACAGAACCCAATTCCGCCTTTCCATCAAACTATCATAGTCCCTCTATTTAGTAACCATTCATAACCACAGGACAAATTAGGCAAGTTCACACAATATAAATTACAATCAGGAAGTAAGAATTGACATCCCATGAAATCACCTCAAGCATCGCACTAAGGAATGCCAGCAGATTAGTACACAGTGTAGTTAAACCAACAAAAAATAAAGCCCGCAACCCACTTTCCATTGCATCCTTTTCCTGGTATTGAATACCTACAGGACAATTACAAGATTTCACATAAGTAGCGCTGAGCTAAGAGAAGCATTACTGAGGTTTGATTAGCTTCCTGGCTTTCAAGGCCGCGATGTCTTGTATTTCCTGCTACCACATTGCAAAAATAAATAATTAATTGGCAAGCTCAGCAACCCCAAAAAAAAACAGCCCATCCACAAGATAAGAGATATTTTAAAGTTAGACTGATTAAAAGCTTAGGACATCTCCCAAGCTTAGCATTACCAAAAATACACAATGTGTTCTTCCATATATATATGTACATAATGAAAGGAATTCTAACAATGTATGTATCTAGGTACACAACAAAAGGAATTCTAATAAACAAAGGGTGAGGGTACCTCTCCATTTATGATAGCAAGAAGTTGTGTATGTATATACACAAAGACAGAACTTGTATGATGTATGTACACAATGAAAGAACTTGTAACAAAGGGTGAGGGTACCTCTCCACTTCTGACAGCAAGAAGTTGTCGTCTGATATTGTCAACCACTTGTGTAACCTGCATTATAGAGAGGCAATGTCCCAAAATCTCTCTCTCTCTCCCTCTCTCTCTCTCTCACACACACACACATTCACAGACGAAAATCCCGAGTCTTAAGATATGCACATCATTCATTTTATTTTTACTGCATGTCCTTATTCACGCTCGTGCACACCCCATCACAATCTCATAGCATGCTATATTTGCATGGTAAAAGGTGAAGCATGTTATCCAAAATGGCAATCTGATCTGCAAGTTGATGAACATGAGAGCCTCACCTAATCTCCAAGATGGAGAAAGAATGGCTGTAACAGACATTCAGTTCCATGGTTATACATTTTTCCATATTTATTATCTGTGCATGTACTTAATAATCACACATGTGAATTTTTGTGTGAGTACGTGTTACAAGACTTTACACACCGACCGGTTATCTACAATAAATCCACCACGTTGATCTGTCATCAGTTACAGACATCTTTTCCATGGTGTTCACCATGAGACTAGACCAACTAGTTAGGATAGTGACACCTTTCACGAGGGTAGCCACAGCCAACACTTGTTACACTGCTAAAGATGTTGGAAGCTAGTGCATGAGGTGGATCCCCACTAAGTGGAATTATTTCAACCCATTGAGCTTATTTAGTTTACGTGATCACCCTCCACCTGATCTTTGTTTATCAGCATGCCGTACAAGAATGAGATGCTTCACACATCTTAAACTTTCCATACCCACTAGGGTTTTGACACTCTTCGGTTAGTTCCTAACAACTTCATACTCGCCTTGGGGGCGAGCCTTGGTGTATTAAGCCATGATGCTTAGTTAACAAGGTCAACATAAGTTACCTTGTAAGGTTGACGTAATATCTGAAACCACGTGTTTCCTACATTGTATACTATTACCTTGACCACTCTCATGCACACTAGACAATGCAAAGAATCCAGATGTATGACAAGATCTCGCATGTGTCCTAGTAGGCATGGGATTCTCCATCTTGATGTCATGTAATGTATCCAACAATCAGCTGGGCACCTGCTTGGTCAACTGCATCCTCCATAATTGCCTCATCCATAGGCTGATCTGTGGGCACAAGAGCTGGCAGAACATCAGTCGAAATAGGCTGATTTCCTGCTGTTACCAGATGCACTTCAGCACCCTGATTGAAACCTGATGTCTCCGCAACTGATTGACTAATATTGTACAGGGCAGCAGAGAATCTAACACATCCTGGGGACATCACCCATTATGTTTTATGCATGACAGGAAAGGCTGAACTGAGTTCTCAATAAATACAACATCTCTACTGACTAAAATCCGCTTGGTGTACGAATAGTCAGTACCCTTTGCTTTCTGAACTATAACCCACAAAAATTCATTTGATTACTTTGTCTCATCAAGCTTTGTCCTTTGTTGCTTAGGCACAAGAGCATATGCAAGGCAACCAAACCCTCACAAATGAGCTATTTAGGGCTTCTTACCAAACCAACCTTCATAAGAAAGAAAGAAAGAAATTTTATTAGAGTCTTCGGAAGACCGATGGGTCTATGAGACTAGAAGAAAACCTGATACAAATCACAGTAAGGGTGGAGCTACTGAAACGAGCATCATCACCCGTGTTGAATCCTAAGTCTGATCATACATCTAAGGAGAGTTGTCTGCAAAGCTTTAGTAAGGGCAACTGTTGAAGGGGAAGAGAAAGTAAATCGTGACTTTTCCATCAAAGCAGCAAACATCATCATAACGGAGGAAGACGTAGGGAAAGGGCTGAAAAAGCTTGCAAATGGAAAGCTTCAAATACACAAGGGTTAATAGAAAAGATGCTCACATGCAAGGGGGAGAGACGACAAAGGAAATGCTCACCAGGCTTATGCCTATGGCCCTAGACGAAGGGTTTCCCCTAGAATGGCAAGTCAGCAGAATTGTACCAATCCACAAGGGAGAAGACAACAAAGACAAAAAAAAACTACTGTACAATCATGGTGAGGAGCCGAATGGCCAAGCTATATGGCACTACTCTTGAGCAAAGAATCAGCAAATGGTCACAGACACTAGGGGTCAAGGCACCATCCCAGGCAAGGTTTTGCCCCAAACACTCGACAGTAGACAAGCATTAAAAAATGCAGCTGCATTTTGTTGCTTAGTAGATTTCAAGAAAGCCTTTGACATGGTTCCACGCAAGAAACTAGCGAAGAAAAAACTGGAAAAGCATCAAGTCCCTCACGAACTTGAGAGCTACACACCATCTATATGAGAAAGTATTAGCTGAGCTAGCACGACCACTTGGGGATGAGTCATGCTCCAAAAACAAAGCTGTCATAGGCAGCGACATAGGGATCGAACAAGGGCTGCCCCTTCTCACCAACCCTTTTTTGTCTTTTTATCGCAGATTGGGTGAGAATACACAACAGAAAAGGTGTCCAAATTGCAGATATACTCTACTATTGCTTATTTACACAGATGATGTAGTATTCTTTGCAAAGAGAGAGCAAAAAAAGCAAGCACATTTCAATACACTAGGGAACATCTCACACACTCGGGGATGCAGGTCAACATAACCTAAAAGTCATGGTGACTGGGAATGGCAAACAAACAGGTGTCACATTCGAAGGGGAACCTTTGGAATTTAGTCGACTCATATAAATATCTAGGGCTGGAGTTTACCGACAACTATAAATGGATTCCTAGGGGGTTTGCAAGCTTTGTACAGCTTCCAAAATAAGTGTAGGAAGGCACACCCATGGGATTGAGAAATGAGAAAGTCTCTATACACTATGCTTGTACAAACATTGATCCTTTATGGGTGTCCAGCATGGGCTCCCGGGTTCTCGAGGACCTACTGAAAAAGAATAGAACTTTACATAAAATATTTCTCGTAGGGGAATTGGGAGTTAAGGCGCAAACACACTACCCCATCCTACTAGCTGAGACGGGTATGATACTTTCGAAGGAGAGGCATTATGCCAATTCAAGCCTTACCTCAACAAAGTTGAGAAGATGGATGCCAATACGATACCTCCCAAGGCATTGAAAGCTACAAAAAAGCACTAGATGGCACCGAGATGGCCTGAAATTGATGGATTTATGGGGTATAGGTTGCTAGATCTTCAATTTTGGTTGTGGTGTTCACATTTTATTCCTACAATGGTTTCTAATAGATTTTCACGATTCAATTGATGCTATTGGCACATAAAGGGAATGTGTGAGTGTTTATATCACAGGAATATTATTGGTTCAGCCATCTTAGTTTCCTGACATATAGTAGAATTTTGGGTGGAGATTATCATTCTCACATTCACCAAGGATCTCTTGGAATACTTGTACAACAGTTTTGGTTATTTTTTCCTCCTACTTTCAAGGATACAAATGTAAATGATGTTTTATGTTTAGAAACTTTTAAATTTTTGTGGCTTTGTCCAAAATTATCATAATCAAACCAAATAGAGAGTTGTTCTAGCTGGAGAGCGTCATTCTTGCACCCACCCCATGCAATGAACTCAAGGGTGCTCAGTTTTTCACGAAGATAGATTTGAGGTCTGGTTACCATCAAATCAGGGTGAAAGAAGGAGATGAGCACAAGACGGCCTTCCGCACAGAACGGGGCTTGTATGAATTCAAGGTGATGCCTTTTGGATTGACTAATGCACCGGCCACCTTCCAGGCGCTGATGAACAAGATATTGCAGCCACTTCTTTTCATACGCGTGCTGGTTTTCTTTAATGATATCCTCATTTACAGCAAGGATAGACAGGAGCACATTAAGCATGTGAAGCAAGTGCTGGAAATTTTGAGGATGCATCAGCTTCATTCCAAAGCCAGCAAAGGCACTTTTATGGCAAAGGAGGTTGAGTACTTGGGGTATTTTCACAAAGGTGAAATGCATCAAAGATTGGTCAGAGCCACCTAGTTAAGAGGACTTTTAGGTCTTGCTTCCTTCTACAGACGCTTTATTCGCAAATTTGCCAAGAGGGCAACTCCTTTTACTTGACCTCTTGAAGAAGGATGCTTTTTGGTGGTCAAAGGAAGCACAACGCAGCTTTGAAGACCTCGTATTTACTCTCACTCATGCACCTATCTTGGTATGCCCTGATTTTTCACATTCTTTCATTGTGGATGCAGATGCCAGTGGCAAAGGATTGGGGGCTGTTCTAAGGCAGGAACACGCTATTTGTACGGGAGTAAAATTAAGGTGAAAACAGATCATAGGACAATCATATTCTTCCTCACCCAACCAAATTTGTCATATAAGCAGAAGAGGTGGTTAGCTGCAGTCCAATCCTATGATATGTGTGCCAGACTGCGGGATCTGTGATGGGAATGGGTGATTTCCGTTCTGATAGGAGTCCCCATCCCGTGGTATGATCTCCTCCGCAAAAGAAACTGATCACCTCATCTATCCTGTGCATTAGGAAAGCCTGTTTCTTACGCCGTGTCACTCCACGTGAGATCGGGTGTGCCTTTGGTGGAGTCGAATGTCCCAGTGCTATCTCACGTGTAAGTGGGCTCTCATCTCTCTACACTCATCATCAAACCATGGATTTTGGGACTTCTTCCCATCTGGAACACGTGCAGATCGTGTCGTGGGTAAGGATATGGCAGCAACATCATGTATCACCGATATAAGAGTGTCTGATGCATGTGCGAGGTCCATCCCATCACCAAGTAGTACTGGAAGCTCAGAAGCCAAGTGGCTCACGTACACCAGGTCAAGAGCACGGTCAAAATGGATCTGAACACGAGTGGGTGGTGGGGGAGCCCTCCTCATGGCTAGTGTCACGAGGACGTGAAGCTATGAACCGTGACTAACTTTGGCTTAGGGGGCTTAGCCCAGGGGAAGCGACACTTCCCAGAAGTCCCTAGGTGCACACACTAGGCCTACTTGCTAGGGGCAAGGCAAGGTTTAGAGGGGTCTTAAAGTTAGGCCCAAAAAGGGGTTAGGATTTTAATGTGAGGGTAAAACCAATGTTCCATTGGTTTGCAAGGGTTAGAGCTTTAATGAGGAGGCCATGTGGCATTCCCTCATGCACACCTACCCTCTTCCTCTTCTTCCAAGGCTAACGTACGGTTTCTTTTTGGTGGCTCATTTTTCATGCATCCTAAGGCACGCCGTACGAATTCCAAGGATTGACTCCTTGCATTTTTTGCTTGCACGCATCTCGAGGCAATCCGTACGGCTGTACAGACTGCAGGAACTGCATTCAAGGTGTCCGTACCTGCTGTATGGTCTCTTGCAATGCTGCTGTATAGGCCTTGTATTGCTGGCTGTACAGAAAGATGCACGCTTTTCTAGGCTGATTGTACATACTCTAATTTGCTGCTGTACGGGATTCCACTGCTGGCTGTATGGATGCCATTAATGTTGCTGCTGTACGGATACCAGGTTGCTGTACGGACGTCCATTCACTGTTGTACTGCCCTTTTCCACTGCTGTACGGCCTGCTCACCTTCTCTCTCCTGCCCGTGATCCTCTTGCTCTCTTCTCTCTCTGATTCCAGCTTGTTATCCCTCTCTTCCTTCCCCTCTCCTAGCTGCCGGTTCCTCCTGCTAGCCTCAACACTAGATGTGTTGCTTCTGGAGGTGTTTCGGAGCTGGATTGAAGTCTGTGGAAGCTGGTTTGAGTTTTTTGTCGCTATCCCTTTCATGTGATTGCATTTAGTGATTTTTGGAAGCTTGTTGTTGCTCCATTTGTTGTTTGGAGCTTCCTCTGGACCTTACAGGCCTAAGCAGACACTCAATTACAGAGGGTGTGCCTTGGAGAGTGCCACAGAGGCAGTGTATTGCATTTGAAAGCCTTGAGGCTGCTTGAGAATTTTGGGAAGTATATGGATGCCTTGTCATTAACAATTGGTTACGGTCTTTGTGGAATGCTTGGACACCTTTACAATTGGTCATGGAAAAATGGTGAATGCCTTAGCTTTGCCTTGGCACTTAGGTACTAGTGTGTGCACTAGGATGGAATGCAGGTCATAGCCAAGGTTTGGCTTGGACAGTGGAATTGCCTGTAGGGCAGAGCACAAGGGTGAGCCCTTGTTGTATGTACAAGTCTCATTCTTAAAGAAATAAATAAATGCCGGAAGGGGCGCCAAGAGTTTGGGGCCAGTGTGGTGTCTTGTACTTGGTTTCATTGAGCAGGGGCACTCTAGCCTCCATCCAGTTATTTCTCAATTTGTTTCTAAGTGGTATTGTTACAGTTAAGTGGTTGGAAATGATGCAATGTGGCTGTGAATAATGAATATGTAATGCAAGTTATGGTCTACTGCCTTTTAGAAAACTGAAGGCCGGTTACAATGGTTCCATTGCTAGGATATCACCATCTTACTACAAAGGTGATCCCTGGGAGTGTAGGGTGAAGAAAGACCCGTTGCATTTTTATTATCAACAATCATGTCACACCGCGAGAGATCATTAACTATCTCCGAGCAGGAAGTAGACAGCTTTGAGGAGGAACACAACACCAATCAGGGTAAAGAAGAACAGAATGATGAGGGACAGCATGTTTCTCCTGAGCATGCAACTGAGGATTCGGAGGACAAGGTAGATGAGGCGGAGGAGCTTGATCCCAATGCCCTTTTTCAATTATGAATGCGAAGTGCAGTGGGACCCCTGTCACAGTTGCAACAAACTTTCACGCAGATTATGCAAGCTTCTCCTGGTAGTAATGCTCCTCCTGGAAGCAAAAAGACAACTGAGAAGAAGTAGACAAAGCATAAGAAGACTCAGAGGCGTGTATCTTTCAGTGGACAGCCACTAGAGATGCCCACAATCACCCCTGTGGCGGGTAATGTCAATAATTTTCATTCACAGGAAGTCCTCCCTCAACCCATGAAGCATCCAGGATATTTTGGCGGAGGATCAGTTTTTCAGTCAATTGTGGGACAGCCCACAGAAGGGCTTAGTATGCCTGGTACATACTTGGGTAGTTTCCAGCCAGGAATGTAGAATTTGCAGCAGCATATGGAGGGTGGAATGCCCCCTGCAAATGCCAATATGATGTATGCAAACATAGGGATGCAGCCCGGTATGCAGATAGGGATGCCAGGAATGATGAGCAACACTTGGAGTGTACCATAGATGCAGGGAATGTGATCTGCAATGGTCAACTCCACCATGGGCACAGGCAATATGGCACAAAATATGGGATCCACGATGCCTCCACCATATTTACAGCCCCCCGTTTTTCATAATCTTACTCTCAAAGGTAAGCTGAAAGATTATAAGGAGGGAGGGGCAGCTATGAAGTTTGAAACTTTCAATGGGATGCAGGACAGATTGAAGGCTCTGACATTTGTGCAACAGTTTGATGCTACCTATTCCGGTGGTCATTCCACAGAGTCTCTCGAGGTACGAAAGGCAGCCACCTTCTTGAAGGGTAACGCACTCCAATGGTGGACCAATTTGCTTTTGCAAGGTAAAGCCCCTAACACTTGGGTTGAGTTCAAGCAAGTTTTCTCATCTGCTTGGCTCACCACCACTTTTGAAGTGGATATAATGACGGCATGGCATAAGCTGGATGCTGCAAACTGTAAGAATCTTGAAGAGTATAACAAAAAGTTCTGGGAGGCCTTATTGCCAATCAGTTTGTATAGGACAGAATCATTGTCTGAGCAGGTAGAAAAGTATTGTTGCGTGCTACCAAAGGAGCTTCGTGACTATTGCACCAAGACAAAGCTCTCCAACATATCTCAGCTGATTGAGAATGCTACTACAGCCTATGCTCTCATACAAGGGATGACTCCAGGGTTCATGTCATGACAAGAGAAATCACTAATCCGTGATTAGTAAACATTGAAAACATTATTATATATTATACGCCAATGGTGTAACATGTATTTGTATTTATGATGGACACCAACCGATTTGTTATGGTGGTGGATCATCTGAGTAGATAGGACTAGTCGAGCTGGAGCCACTCCTTCAGACGGCATCAAATTTGGACATGTGATACTTATTCTATTGATAAAAATGTGCACACACGTGTCTAGGTCCTAGGGGCAATAGGAAAGGAAGGGTACATTAAGGTGCATTGAATGGTAGATGCATGGGTCATAGGCTAAGGGTAGGTGTAAATGGGAAGATGGAACTTGAGTGATCTCAAGGGACATTAATGAAAGGGTATCACCCTTTCATTGTGAATCTCACGTAGCATTCTTCATTCACATTGCATTCATCTGCCATCTCTCTCCCACCTTGCATGTAGGTCGAAATAGAACCAAGTACTCTCACGAGGGCGCTCTTCCCCATTGGAGGGCCAATTGGCATTCAAATTCTACATGCATTGCACACATTTGCATTCTTGAGAAGGCTGTTTCTTCACATTTGGTATCAGAGCTGTGACAATCCACGACCAGGACAGAAGAGTGTGCGGGACAGAGGTACGGACAACAAGCGCGAGCGTACGAGAAGGCTGCGTGAAAAAGAGTCGTAGAAGGAGGCGACGCGTGGGCGAAGACTGCACGCAAGGTGCAGGCCAAGAGAGCAGCAAGAAGGCCACGCGCAGAGAGCTGCCGGCGGAAGAAAGGGCGCGGGAAGCAGGAGGCCTGCATGGACGCGGAAGGATATGGGAGCCTATAAATCCGTGCGCGAAACAAGCCTCTGGTAGGGACCCGTGTGAAAAATCTGTGTGCGGAAAATCTGTCTATGAAACAGACCTCTACAAGGACCCCGTGTGAAATAGGGCTGTACATTTGCTGCAGTCCTGGAAGCCACGATTCCTCGACTTTGGAAGCCATGAGGCAAGGACTTTCTCTGATTTTTGTGGTCTTTGGACGGGGAACAGGGTGTCCTAATGGAGTGACTCCCCCCCCCCCGGTGTGAATAGACCCTTAAAACCGTGAGTAAAAGAGACCCCTCCCGTTCTCCCCAACGGAAAGTCGGATTGGAACAAGATTTTAAGGGGGTGATCCACCCATCAAGTACCCACCCTAACAGTATCTAGAGCACCATTCCTCTCAAAACAATTAGCCCAAACGGAGTATACCAGTTCACAGCATAAAAACAAGGAAGAAAGGCTAAAAGAGAAGGAAGAAGAGGTCAAATGAAGTAGTTTTTCGACACAAGTGAAGCGGGAGTCGGATAAGTACCACCAACTCTACAACACTTCACTTTTGCTGTAAAATAAACCCCTTTTCTCAAATTACAGCAAGCTATTTTCTCTTGTATTACTAGAAGGAAAGAATGGAAGGAGGAGGGATATTTAATAATAAACTTGTCCTTTTTCCTCCACTACGAAAAGGACATAGGGAGAGAACACCATCACCTCCTCTTGAAGAGGATAAGTACCACCAACTCTTAAAGAGGAAGAAGAGGTCAAATGAAGTAGTTTTTCGACACAAGCGAAGCGGGAGTCGGATAAGTACCACCAACTCTACAACACTTGACTTTTGCTGTAAAATAAACCCCTTTTCTCAAATTACAGCAAGCTATTTTCTCTTGTATTACTAGAAGGAAAGAATGGAAGGAGGAGGGATATTTAATAATAAACTTGTCCTTTTTCCTCCACTACGAGGACATAGAGAGAGAACACCATCAACTCCTCTTGAAGAGGATAATGTAGATGAGAGTTACACACGTATTGAGTATGATAACCCACGTATAGAATTACCTTCATCTCTCCTTCAAGAAACTCTTGATAGGGAGTTTTCCTTCAGAAATGAAGGGAGAAACGAGTTCATCCAAGAGCAAGGCGTTGAGTTTACGCCTTTAACTCAAAATCCCATACACATGGATTACAATCTAAGTGCAAGAGGGAGAGAGAAGTCTCCTGTTGATAAGCTGGATTCTCAGCTTAGCCATATGATTGAACAATCCATTATGACAAAATTAGGGACTAAGAGAGTGCTGAATTTTGGGGATGACGATTTAAGTACCCCCTCAAAGAGAGCTAAATTCCAACCCCGAGAGAGAATAGAGTTCCCAAAGTATGATCGAGCAAGAGAGGCGGATAAAATCCTCAATTGGATTCGCCATTTTGAGCTATATTTTGCTCATCAAGATAAGACCGACCATTAGAAGCTTGCTCTTGCCACACTGCATCTATAAAAGGATGCTTTAATGTGGTGGTCCTTATCACAAACGGGAAAAGAGCCTCAAATTTGTAGAGCAGGTTAAGGCCACTTTCATGCCTCCGAGGCATGAAGAAGAATTGACCTTCCACTGGGAAAGGTTGAGGCAATTCAAAAATGAGAGTAACGCTAAATTTACAGCTAGGTTCTGGAAACTCTCTTTAGAGCTACCTGAGAAGAGTGAGGATTGTTAGCACCTATGTGTTGGGAGTGTAGGGTGACACCTTAGGTGTAGGCCCGGGGCACCTTTTTACTCCAACCAGTGGAGGTTTTTTCCCCCGAGCTTGGCAGGCACACTTCCATGTGACCTGCAGGGTGTGCTTAGCAAGCACAACCTTATCCATGTATATGATGTGACTTTAGTCACATCTTTTGAATCTTGCAGACAGATCTGCAGATTTAGTCCAAACATTTGGGGCTTTCTGTTGAAATTGCAAATTTTGGGGCTTTCTGTGCTATTGCCCCTTTCTGGTTGCAATTTCAAGCTCGAAATTTGGGGCTTTCAGTTTTGCAGTACAATTTCTTGAAGAAATTTGGGAAAATTATGTGCAATTGCAATGGCAGAAAGGGATGTTTTTGGATTGCTCTCTGCAGAAGATAAATTGGATGGGACCAACTATCCTCTCTGGTCGTACATGATGCGACATGTGCTTGTGGCCAAAGGTTTTTGGGGCATTGTGGATGGCACTCAGTTGCGTCCACATGCACCAACAAATGCTCCTTCACCTAGTTCAAAGGGTGAGTCATCTCGGATTACAGAGCAGAGTCGATGGGATGGCCGAGATGCCAATGCACATGCCTTGATTGCATTATCTGTTAAAAGAAGCATTATTCCTCACATCCGGTCATGCAAAACAGCAAGGGCAGCTTGGGAAAATTTGGCAAAGTTGTACCAAGTCAGGAATGAAGCCCGTGTGGCATACTTGAAGAGGAAATTGGAGACTCTTCCTATGCTTGATGGTGATTCCATGGATGATTATCTCACGAAGATAAAGGATTTACGAGAGCAATTAGCATCTGTGGATGAGATTATTCCGGATGCCTCGTTGGTTTCTACAGTGTTGCGGGCCATCCCCGACACGTATCAGAATGTGTCCACTACTATGCAGCTTATGATGAAGGGTAATCCCAATTCAATTACCTTCGATGAGCTTGTTTCTGTACTCTTGCAAGAGGAGCAGTCCAGATATAATAGGACCGTAATGCGTGTGGCTGATCAGGCTTTTATTGCCAGCCAGAAGGGCAAAGGTAAGGCTGCATTTCAGGGGGGCAGCAAGCCCAAGAAAGATGCAGGCCAGCCATTTGGCAAGTATGAAAAAGAGGGTGATAAACCCAAGAAAAAGGGGAAGTGCAACTATTGCAGGAAGCCAGGACACTACATTAATGAATGTCGCAAGAGGCTTGAGAAGGAAAAGAGCAAAGGGGCCAGCATAGCAGTGACGGATAATGTCCCCAAGTCGGATAACAAAGAGGCTGCAAATTACACTTATACATCCTCCCATGATGAGGAATGGGCTTTTGCAGTGTTATGCAGTTACAATCCGTCTATTCCTGATGGATGCCTATCTGTGAGTGATGCCAATGTATGGTATTTTGACAGTGGTGCTAGCAAGCACGTTACCTCACAGAAGGATTTGTTTACATCTTATGCAGCTGGTTCTCATGGAGGCACGGTGACATGTGCCAACAACTCCTCCCATCCTGTGCAAGGAGTGGGAAAGATTGTACTTACCGCAGCAAATGGTGGTGCATTTACACTCTCTGATGTGCTATGGGTGCTTGGCATCAAAAAGAATTTGCTTTCAGTTTCAGCCATTGCCCGTGGTGGCTTAATGGTGAAGTTTTTGGATGACAGATGCACCGTACATGACATTAGTGATGGTGATACAATTGTGGCTTCTGGAACTTTATGCCACGGTCTTTACAGACTTGATCACTATGAGAGTGCTTTGCATGATGCTTTATTCACCACCACCCCATCACAGTTGACAAATGCTGAATTATGGCATGCTCGATTTGGCCATCTCAATTTCAGAAGTTTGCTGCGTTTACACAGCCATGAAATGGTGTCCGAGATGCCACACATACATATTCCGACTCGCCATGTATGCGAGGGATGTATCTTGGGGAAGATGCATCGCACACCGATTCCCAAAGATGGGACTGTCAGAGCTGTCCGTAGATTACAGCTTATACACAGTGATGTTTGTGGTCCTATGAGGACTCCATCTATTTGGGGATATCTGTATTTTGTCACTTTCATTGATGATTTCTCTCGTTTCATGTGGCTCTACCCATTGAAGGAGAAGTCAGAGGTGTTTACAAAATTCAGACATTTTATTACTCAGGTTGAGAATTATGCCTCAGAAAAAGTGGGGACACTTCGCACTGATAGAGGGGGAGAATACATGTCCAAGGAATTTCATGCATATCTTGCAGAGAGAGGCATCATCCATCAGTGTACCACTCCATACACCCCAGAGCAAAATGGGCTCGCTGAAAGGAAAAACAGGTCGGAAATGGAGATGGATAGATGTATGCTCAAAGGCAAAGGTTTGCCCAACAGGTTCTGGATGGAAGCTCTCATGTGTGCAAATTATGTACTTAACAGATGTCCCACAAAGGCCTTGCATAATCTCACCCCGTATGAGGCATGGCATGGTAAGAAGCCTTCTGTTGCTCATCTCAAAGTATTTGGTTGCTTGGCCTATGCACATGTGCCACAACAACATCATACTAAACTTGATGATAAGGCTCTCAAATGCATTTTCGTAGGGTACAATGTTGAAAGCAAAAGGGTACCGGCTGTATCATCCATCCAGCAGGAGGATTATTACAAGCAGGGATGTCATTTTTGCTGAGGATTCCACTCAGCCATTGCTGTCCTGTCAAAAACAGCCTGATGTCTACTCCAGGGATGTGTTTGAACAAATGCTGCCCATGACAACTGAAGGTCCCTCATTTTCAGAACATTCCAGTTTGATTCCCCATGCTATTATGCAGGCCGGTACAGCAACTAATCAGCCTATTGTGGCTGAACCAGATATGCCTATAGATGAGGCAAATATTGACCAGGCAGTTGATGAGGAAAGGACAGCCATTCAGTCATCCAAACGGGGGCCCAGGTGGCTGATTGAAACATTACGGGACAGCAGGTTACGTACTCCTTTACCTGCGAGGACTCGTGCAAAATCTCATCATGCATCTGGGTTGTTTACTGATTATGCCTTTCAGAGCACCCGCAGTGATGAAGAACCTCTGACATTTGAGGATGCTGCAGAGGACAGAAATTGGATGGCAGCCATGAATTCAGAATATGATTCCATCATGCAAAATGAAACATGGCACTTAACTGAATTGCCTCCAGGCAAAAAGGCCATTGGTACTAAATGGGTCTACAAGATTAAGCGGAAGGCTGATGGTTCAGTAGACCGCTTCAAAGCAAGACTCGTTGCGAAAGGGTATGCTCAGCAAAAGGGTATTGATTTTGATGAAACCTTTGCCCCTACCTCTCGCATGACCACTATCAAATGCATGATCGCCATGGCAGCCCATCATGGATGGCAAGTACATCAGTTGGACATCAAAACAGCGTTCCTACATGGAGACTTGCATGAGGAGGTTTATGTTACACAGCCTCGTGGATTTGTGCAGGATGGACAGGAACACTTGGTGTGCAGGCTTCGCAAAGCTCTGTATGGCCTTAAGCAGGCACCTAGAGCTTGGTATGAAAAGATACACACATATTTGGTTGCCCAGGGATTCAGCAACAGTCCAACTGAGAGTACCCTCTATGTTAAAAGGACTCAGGATGTTTTTTTGGTCATTGTTTTATATGTTGATGACATGCTGCTCACAGGCCCCAATGAGCAAAATATTGCAGCCTTCATTTGAGATGAGTGATCTGGGCCCTTTGCATTTTTATTTGGGCATTCAGTTTATACAGCGGGATGATGGTATTGTTCTGATACAAACTAAGTACATCCAGAAGTTGCTTCAGCGGTTCTCTTTCCAAGATTGCAAGCCAGTTGCAACTCTTGTGGAGACTGGGATGAAATTCAGCATTGAAGATTCTGGGGATGCTTTTGCTCAAACATTGTACCAGCAGGCTGTGGGCTGTTTGATTTATTTATGCAATACACGGCCAGATATTCAGTTTGGGGTCTCCTTATTGACCAGATTCATGCATTGCCCAAGAACCAAGCATTGGCAGGCTGTTAAGCGGGTGTTCCGCTATTTGATCGGTACTATGCAACTTGGTTTATTCTTTCCCAAGGGGGCTGATCCACAGCTGCATGCTTTCTGTGACTCCGATTGGGCAGGATGCTTTCACACAAGAGTGTCCACTTCAGGTTTTTGCTTCTACTTTGGGCAGTCATGCATCTCTTGGTTGAGTAAGAAGCAACCCTCCGTGGCCACTTCCAGTTGTGAAGCTGAGTACAGGGCAGCTTTCACAACCACCGTTGAGTGTGTTTGGCTCAGGCGATTATTTGCTGATTTGGGTATGAGACAGGAGTCTGCTACCTCTATTATTACAGACAGTCAGAGTGCTTTGGCAGTTGTGAAGAATCCCGTCTTCCATGCTCGCACAAAGCATATTGAGGTTCATTATCATTATGTCAGAGAGAGATTGTCTGCCTCAGAAATCAGCATGATCTATGTGCCTACACATGACAATGTGGCAGATATATTCACCAAAGCATTGTCTCGTGAGAAGTTCGAAGGCTTTCGCAAGCTTCTGAACTTACTTCCTTTTGGTGATTGATATCACATTTGCCTTGTATACTGTCACCACTTCACTCCAGGGGGGTTTGTTAGCACCTATGTGTTGGGAGTGTAGGGTGACACCTTAGGTGTAGGCTCATACCTCACTTTCGGGGTTAGGGTTGCTAAATACTTCTTCCTTTTATCATCCTTGTTGGTGCAGAGACGAGACACACGAGGAGAGAGCAAGCACACAAAGCTCGAATGATTGATTCAGAAGATGTGACTAAAGTCACATCATATACATGGATAAGGTTGTGCTTGCTAAGCACACCCTGCAGGTCACATGGAAGTGTGCCTGCCAAGCTCGGGGGAAAAAACCTCCACTAGTTGGAGTAAAAAGTGCCCCGGTCGAAACTTGCTCTCTAGAGGATGTGCTTATCTCCCGCTATAGACTAATACATGCTGATGGGGATACCGCTTGGGAGATACTGGCTAGCATCACTACTTGGCAAATTTGGAGGGCTAGATGCACAGAGGCCTTAGATGGATCTTAGGTCCATCCCTCGCACAACCCGGCTAGTATTTGGGCTGACACCTTTCACACATTGATGGCTAGTTGGGCGAGCATGCAGGATTCTTCTCGGGCAGCCTCAGCCAGGAGGGTTATATTCCTTAGGGAATGGATGGGTTCCCCCTTTTCCTTAGAGACTACAGCAGGGTTGAGGTAGTACTTTCAGCCCCAACCTTGGTTTCTTTCCAGCTCATTTTGAATTTTCTGTTCCCTATTTTAGGGGGGGTCTCCTCATGTACAACATGATGTATTTCTGTTGTGAGCTTGCTCACGCGGGTATTTTTCATACTTAATAGAAGTCTTTTTCAAGGGGAAAAAAGAAAGAGAATAGATGCTTTGAAAGGTTAGAAGCTGAAGCTAGGCATGGAGATAATCAAGATCAGCAACAATTGATTGAAGTTAAAAAGAAGGGTGAGGATACAAGAGCAAGTCAGGATGAATGATAGCAAAGTGTATTTCAGAGAGTAGTGGGCAAGGAACATTGATAGACCCACTTAGGAACCTTTATGTTAATCATGAAAAAAAACCAAAATGAAATGGTACCTAATAGGGAGGTAATGAGAGCTAGGATGAAATTGTAGCAGGCCAGAGCTAAAGCTGTCCAAAACTTTGACAATTTATGTTTGGAAACTCTTTAACTTTGAGGGAAATGAAGCAGGCTGTAGATGTTATGGCTGATGGTAAGATCGCAAGGGAAAATGGACTGTGGATGTCAAAATTGCATAGATAGTGGTTTATTTGAAGGTATTGAAAAAATGAGGCCTTGATACTGCTCACTAAATTGGCTGAGATTGCTGAGAGGAAATTGAATCCTCGTTAACCCTGAACAAAGGAAATGAGAAAGCCATTGTACAAAATGTTGACAGCCAATCACATCCTCGATGGATACCATTTCCTTCCATGACTAATGATGACAAGAAAAAGCTAATTAAGGAGGGTAAATGTTTCGAATGTAAGAAACATAAACCAAGGCATCCATGGCATAAATGTCCTACTCTATTAGCCAAAATTGCCAAAACCAATTCTGTAAAAGGAAAAGGCAAAGCATCCAAGCACGAGGGTGAGGCTTCTACCTCCTCATCCCAAGACTCTATGGTGAACATAGAACCAAGAGTAAATGCTATCCATTCAGCCAACACTGGTGTATGGATGTGTGAACTGAATAGAGAGTAGACATATTCATTGTGGAGTATAGACGGAGAAAAATCCGTGTAAAGTGAAATACTAACTCTCTCGTGGAACCTCACGCTCATAATTTACTGTAGAAACACTCTCATAAGAGCTCTCTCTCTCTCTCTCTCTACACACAACTAGGGCCCAAGACAACATGTCGGGCTAGACCCCCCTGAAGGTATTTTATTTCTTGAAGAGAGAATCTGTTACAAGAGTTCAGCGTAGAGCTGCCTGATACAAAATCCAAAACGTGAATGAATGAATCATTACATGAGCTCTCAGGCTCCCCTTCTTGGCAACAAGCCACTTGTCAATTTCTAAACTACTTTCCTAATTACATGCCACTAAGGGCAACTCTGGAGTCTTCGAAGCACTTGGTCACGCGAACCACCTCTCAGAGTCTTGTTAGGCTCCCGTAGCGCTTAGGAAAATCACTCTTCCTAGTACCTGCAACAATTAATTTAAAGCGCACCACCATGGCACCCATTAATTGTTAGCGCTTTGCATGCAAATAACACACTGTGGACTAATTCTAGTCATGGTGGGCGTCCCCACTGAACACATGTGCACACATAAGAATATAAAAATATATATTTATTTATTCTCTTGTTGACCGAAGTCAACGCTCTTGATCATAATTAAGGAGCTTTGACCAAGGGTCGAGGCGCCTTAATTATAGCCCAAGTCTCTCCAACCGAAGTTGGCACAACTCTCCAACCGAAGTTGGCACATCTTGGTTAATCGTGGTTAACCCTCTTGGAGCATGCCAAGTCTCATTGACGGAAGTCAACACTCTATGACCGTAGTCAACTCTGTAGTTCTCTGGTTAACCATAGTTAACCCTCTTGGTAATAAACCAAGTCTCCCCGACTCAAGTCAGGTTTACTTGACCAGAGTCAAGTATCTTTGACCGTAGTCAATTCTTTGACCATTAAAAGAACTCTTTGACCATAATTAACATATATAAAACTCTTTAATTATGATCAAATAAATGGTCAACTGTACTTTTACATTGTGGTGACATCCCCTCGTCTTCTATTCAGTTAACCTCAACTGAAAAGCTTCCTTGTAAACATCCAAAAGCTATGGATGATCGGATAACATGTCTTCGTCCATCCACTTGGCATCTAATGCTGTATAATTCTTGTATTTTACAAGATACCTGTAAAACTCCTTGCCCTGAGGGCCTTTGCGTACAGTATGGTACACAATTTGCTCTGACTGAAGGACCTCCTCCAACTCATCCACTTCTGGTGGATCCTCTGATATTGGCTCTGTAGGCTCTGGCCCTTGGAATTTCTTTAGAAGACTCACATGGAATGCATTGTGAATCCTCCAATGCTCTGGCAATGATAACCTATATGCAACCTCATTTATTCTTTCTGTAACCCTGAAAGGACCATAGTATCTAGGAGATAACTTTGCATACACTTTCTGTTTGCCTTTAAACTTGCGGAGCCTAGCTTTTTCAAACTTCAAAAGTACCCAATCCCCTTTCTTGAGATCTAACTGTCTCCTATGCTTATCTGCAGCTCTTTTATGTTTCTCTTGAGACCTTTCGATTGCTGTCCGGACTTGGCTGTAAGCTGTCTGGAGGTCTCTCACAAACTGATCAGCTGCAAATATTTCATCCTTGGTCCTCAAGATAGGTGGCGAAATCACCTTTCCATAAATGACCTCAAAGGGGGCTTTCCCTGTAGAGCTGTGTACTGTATTATTGTAAGCAAACTCTACCAATGATAGGTACTTTTCCCAGTCTGAACCTTGGTCACCCACGTAGCATTTCAGCATATCCAATGCTGTAGAATTTGCTACTTCACTTTGACCATTTGTCTGGGGATGGAAAGAAGAAGAAAAATTCAGATTCGTCCCCATGTTATCAAATAAAGCTCTCCAGAATAGACTGGTCATTCTGGGATCTCGATCACTAACAATGGACTTAGGCATACCATGATGCTTAAAGATCTGTGCCATGAAAAGCTTAGCCATATGATCTGCCTTTATGGTTTTGCGAATCGGAATGAAATGAGCTTGCTTGCTGAATCTATCAATGATAGTCCAAATCCCATCATTCCCTGACTTTGATCTTGGCAAATCAAAAATAAAGTCCATTGTAATACTTTCCCATGGTGCCTGAGGCACGGGAAGAGGCATAAGTAGGTCAGGTGCCTTCCGTCTATCATACTTCACTTTTTGACACGTAAGGCATTCAATAACAAACTGATGTATATCTTTCCGCATCCCTGGCCAAAAGAAATACCTCTCTAGTGCTAGAGTTGTTGCTGTAATTCCTCTGTGTCCAGCATAGGGAGGTGCATGGCATTCCTCCAAAATCTTTTTCCTCATCTCCTGAGTGATGCATAGGCAATCATCTTTCATTAGATACCCATCTTTCAGGGAATAGTGACTGGTGGATTGTCCCTCCTGCATTTGCTGTAAAATCTCACCAAAATCTGCATCATTCATTTCAGCATGCATATCATTTTCTTTTTCTTTTACAAAAACCATGTACGCGGAAATTGCAGACTTTATTGCTTTACCACATGTAACATCAGATACAATGGGGATAGTCTCCCCTTTATTCCTGGCAACTAAACGCTGGTTTTTCCCCCTATGCACAAACTCCAGCACTCTTTCAAGAAGAGTCAACTTCACTGCCTTGCGATGAAACCAAGGCATTCCCAAGACTACATCATGATGTTTCAGTGGAGAAATGAAGAAGTCTTCCTGATCCACATAACTCTGTACATGAAGACGGAGCTTCCCTATCAAGGGAGTGACTGGCACAGGATTCCCACAGAACATCTGATCGGCATCCAAGGCCCTGCCCAACTCCTCCGTCTTTATTCCCAACCTCAGGGCTAGGTCCTCTGATATGAAATTATCAGTAGCCCTGGATCGAATAAAATTAGCGCTTGCTGGTCTCTGACTTTACCCCATGATAGCAGCAATTCTCGTTCTTCTGGATTTGAAACATGACCCAATATGTCAGGAATTCCTCCTGCCATTGGCTTTTGCGGTCCCCGTGGCTTCTCTGCCTCTTTTCCCTTCGAAATTGAAGGCTTTTCTGGGCACTGGGCAGCCACATGCCCCTCTTTGCCACACTTGAAGCATTTCCCATCTCTACGGAATTCAGCTATCTATTCAGGGGTGAATGGAGATTTGCCTTTATATGACTTTGAAAACTGAGTACCCCTCGGCTTCTGAGGCTGAAACCCTTTCTTTTCAACCTTGGGGTACTCTTTCTTTTCTGATTTTAAAAAATCGGTTTTCTTTCTTTCAGTACGTCCTGCATGCAAGGATAGTACAGTAGATGGATCTTGTAACAGCACAAGACTAGCTACTGAAGCTGAATGCATAAGGTCTTGAATATTCTTTGCCCCCAAAGCATTCACTACTGCCTGGATTCTTTGACTGAGACCTGCTCTCTACTTTCTCATTTGGGTTCCTTTAGAGATCTTTTTGAAAGGTGCAACCTGCAAATAAGCATCCCAAAACTTTTGGTTGTACACATCCACTGTATCTCCTGCATCCATATACATCCACTGTATCTCCTGCATCCATATGTAAACTGTCCCAATCTTGAAGAACATGATCTCTAAACTGTTTAGGCATAAACTGCTGGTAGAAGGCTTTCTTGAAATCCTTCCACTTCTTTGGGGCTGACCCATCTGTGGTCTGTGCACTCCACCATGCACTAGCTGTCGCTGTCAAGTGCAAACTGACCATTCTTAATTTGGAGGATTCTGAAAACATTTCTATACCAAATGCAGCATCAAACTGCCTGATGAACTGCAATGCTTTGTCAATATGACCATACTGTCCATTGTAGGTCATAAACATGACAGATTTACCTCCCTCTTTGAATTCCTTGGTCTCTCTGGAAGACTTACTCTTCCTGAACTTCTTGTGTTTCCTTCTTTTCCTTGATGGTTTATCTGATAAAGAAGAAGATACAGAAGTCGAACTCGAGGTAGATGGTGATGGACTAGGAGATCGGTGATGATGCCTCGATCTCTCCTGCTATGAGACCGTCCCCTATGAGATCTCTCTTTCTCTGGCTGTACACGAGAGTGTGCCTCTAGCATTGGCACGTCTTAGGCATAGCTTCTGCTTGAAACAAATGCTGAGCCCTTGGATCCTTTCTGAGATTTTCCATCTCTTGTATACGAGTGCGTACCATCTGCTCAAATTCTTGCTGAGTTTGTTGCACACTTCTCTGTCTTGGATGTACATCCCTATCTTGTGAATCCCACTGGATAGGTGATTGAGCCATTTTCTTACAACTCGTCTGAGATCTGCAAGTTTCTCACACACACACTATGTATGCAACTGATGCACGCTGCCTTCGCTTTTCAAAGAGAAAATTTACCTCAACAAGAGGTGTCTTGCATTCACAATTTAAGCCAGTACTGGGCTGTCAGCTCAAGGCATATACCCACAAAGTTGCCAAGGCATCAACAACTATATTGCCCCTTTTCTGGCTGTTGCAAAGAAAACATTCAGAATGCATCTGATTCCCTCTTTTCTCTGCCATCTGATTCCCTCTTTTCTCTGCTCAAAGGCATGCGTATTCTTTTTCTGCAAATCTCTGATTTTTCCTCTGATTTCTGCTGTTTCTGACAGTAGATACTTTCTCAGATAAGTGAAAACTGCTAGCAGAAACAGTCTCTGCAACTGTCTTTTTTTTTTTTTTTAAAGGGGTGACAGTAACCAGATGGAGTAACTGGCTGGTTACTCTAACCAAACTAACTGGTTCTGGTTTGGTTAGTCTGCAACTGGACTAACTGGACTGGTCACAGCCTAGTTATACCAACCAGACTGGTCTGGTTAGGCCAGATTAACTGGGCCAACGTTGAACTAACTAGGTACTGGTTCAACTAACCAGAGTTAACTAGCTGTGGTTAACTTAACCAGGGTTTCACTAACCACGGGTCAACCAACCAGGATTAACTGTACCAGGGTTAACTTAACCACTGGCCTGCCAGGCTGGCTGCCATGTGTCTGCTCTCTGCACATGCTTGTGCCACGTCAGCATGCCACGTGTCACTGCCACATCAGCTGGACCTGCTGGCTGCCACGTCAGCTCGCACGTGTGGTTGCCACGTGTAAGCACCACGTCACCTGCCTGCTGCTCATCTGCCACGTGTACTTCTAACTGGCACCTGGCCACATCAACGCCTATGCCACGTAAGCCTAAGGTTGAACCTTGGCTGGCTCACTAACATCGCGCGTCGCACCGATGCATCTTTGACCATAGTCAATTCTTTGACCATTAAAAGAACTCTTTGACCATAATTAACACATATAAAACTCTTTAATTATGATCAAATAAATGGTCAACTGTACTTTGACTTAGGATATCTACATTGTGGTGACAAAAGCATCTGATACGATGAATAGGCTGAAATAGAAGAGTTGGAAAAAGAGATTGAAGGTGTATAGTTTCTATAGACTAAGTAGTTCTCCATCGCAAAATCATCTATAGCCAAAGTCTATCTAGTTCAATAACACATTTGGGTGAGAGAATCGTTTTAATACTAACCGGTTTGTTGAGAATATGTTTCAGCTTATTGAGCAGGTTACTATAAAGAGATTTCGGCAGCTTGGTATTCAGAAGAGAATTCTGAGTATGAAGAGATATTGAAGAAGCACTACAGTGGTACTTCTGCATTTTAAATATTCAGCATCAAGAGGAATCAGAAGTTGAAGATGGGATTTAAGTTTTGATTCAAAAGAGATCGTGTACTGCCAAGAGAAGAATATTTGCAGATTATGAAGAGATGCAAATGCAGAAGTAAAAGAGAAGCGTACGCAAGAGAAAGAGACGAGAGAGGATCCAAAAGAGGACTTCTGCCCATTCAAGCAAGAGGGAGTGTCATGACAAGAGAAATCACTAATCCGTGATTAGTAGACATTGAAAACATTATTATATATTATACGCCAATGGTGTAACATGTATTTGTATTTATGATGGACACCGACCGATTTGTTATGGCGGTGGATCATCTTAGTAGATAGGACTAGTCGAGCTGCAGCCACTGCTTCAGACGGCATCAAATTTGGACATGTGATACTTATTCTATTAATAAAAATGTGCACACACGTGTCTAGGTCCTAGGGGCAATAGGAAAGGAAGGGTGCATTAAGGTTCATTGAATGGTAGATGCATGGGTCATAGGCTAAGGGTAGGTGTAAATGGGAAGATGGAACTTGAGTGAGCTCAAGGGACATTAATGAAAGGGTATCACCCTTTCATTGTGAATCTCACGTAGCATTCTTCATTCACATTACATTCATCCGCCATCTCTCTCCCACCTTGCATGTAGGTCGAAATAGAACCAAGTACTCTCACGAGGGCGCTCTTCCCCATTGGAGGACCAATTGGCATTCAAATTCTGCATGCATTGCACACATTTGCATTCACGAAAATGAAATTTGCCAAGACCAAGTCAAGTTTGATATGGACCCGAGACCTGATAGTAAGCCCAGTACCAGAGAGAGATCGTGTCCTGAGGAACGGCAAGCCCTATTTGAAGCTAGAAAGTGTTTCCTTTGCAAAGAGGAGGGCCATCAGGTCAAAGATTGCCCCAATCGTAGACGGAAAACAACCTATGGGAGCACAAGAAGCAAAAAAGGACAGCCACATGCGGTAGGAGATTTGTTTTCTTTTGGTAAAAAGCAGTAATATTGGTATGAATAATTGTAACAGCCAGAAATTGGAGAGTCTCCTCTTTCTAGGCTGCTTTGTTATTTGAAGGATGTTTATTCCTTGCTAGTTTTACATTGTAATTCACAGGATGATTCTTCCCTGCCAATTTTGTTGGTTTTTGTATCAGTCAGAAGATGGAGAGTCTCCAACTGTGACTAACTTTGGCTTAGGGAGCTAACCCAAGGGAAGCGACACTTCCCAGAAGTCCCTAGGTGAACACACTAGGCTAGGGGCAAGGCAAGGTTTAGAGGGGTCTTAAAGTTAGGCCCAAGGAAACCAATGTTTCATTGGTTAGAAGGGGTTAGGATTTTAATGTGAGGGGCAAACCAATGGAAAATGTGAGGGGCAAACCAATGTTCCATTGGTTTGCAAGGGTTTAGGGTTTAGGGTTTAGTTGAGCTGCTGCATCTGCCGACTGCCTCACGATCCCCAACTCTGATGCATCCATCTCCGGTACTATGAGGGAATCCTCATCGAAATCTAACAGGCCCACCTGTATGTTCCCAGTACGTGCATTGAAGTCAAAAGGAGGAGAGTGTCCCCGTGTCTGGAGAACTCCGTGATATCATCATGAATAGTCTCATATGGGATGTGCTCGTCAGTAGTGACTTCTCGTGCATAGGATGATGTGTCTAGAGGAAAGTAACATACTGCAATGAAAGTCGGCTGTGTGGACCCGAATCCACATGTGTCGTGCATGCTCCTCCTTTCGTATCATAGAAAGGAGTGGCCTCAAATATGATCTGAAAAGAACAGCCACACCTCCGGATCCTCGTACTCCACTATCCCTCCTCAGTTCCTTCCTATGGGCAGACTCCCATGTGTATCTTGTCAATGTGGGTAGACCTCTCTCTAGGCTCTCATGTGTCTCGGTGTAGAAGATTACATCTCTGTTATGGTATGTCTCCAAGAACCCCCCTGGGTCGGATCATAGGGTGCCATTACAATTCCACATTGCCATCCTCAATTTGTTTTACATACTCGCCCCATCGTTCAAACACTGCATGAGGGTGCCATTACAATTCCACACTACCATCCTCAATTTGTTTTGCATACTCGCCCCATCGTTCAAACACCATCATGTGCTGTCCCCTTCTCCTGCTGCATCTCGTACTTCTTTTTCTACCCTCTCTCGAAAGATCACCCTACCATCTCTATAAACTACCCATTTCCAGGCATTATGCATTCATACGTGGTATGTGGATTGCAGGAGCATTCTAGAGTGGTCAATAGCAAAAGTACACTCACGTGGGCACTCCTTCCACCCCATTTGGAGGGCCAATGCTTCCCAATTCATGCATCATTCTTCACACATGTGCATCCTTCGTTGATAGGCAATTTCTTTTTTTAAGAAAAAAAGGAGACCAACGACGCGCCGTGAATTGTGGGTCTTCAAAGCCCCGGCTACAGGAGCCGCCACACGTGGCCTCGTCTCATAGACTCCCCGTCGTCCCTAAGGCGCAGACTTTTGTGTAATAAGGCCTTGTGCTCCGAGGCATAGGCCGTGTGCTACGTGCAGCCCACCAGCTGCAGCCGCCTCCTCTACCTTCTGACAACCGTGACAGACTGCCCGCAAACCTCCATGGAATCCCGCGCGCCGCCATCATGAAAGCGCCGCCAACGGCACCAGTCTGTCTCTTGCCACCGCCTTTGGCCGCCACGTGTCGATGCTACCATGAGTGCAGCCGCCTCTGCCAAACTGTAGTTTGTCGGCCGCCCTGGCATTTAAGGACCATCTCTCAATTCCCCCCCCCCCCCCTCCCTCATTTCAAAAACCCCCTCCCCTTTCCCTAAGTACCTTACTTTGCCATTTCGAAAACCCCTCCCCCTTCCTCCCCTCGTATTTCCAAAAAAAAATCACCCCCCCCTCGTTATTTACCCCTTTAGAGCTAAAATAAAAACGAGGTTAGAAAATAAAATAGAAGACAGCTTTTTTTTTATTTAAAGGAAGATTATTAAGAAAGAAAAATAAGAAAAGGTTAGGAAAAAAAAGGGGGTTAGAGGAAATATCAAAGAAAATAAAAAGAATTGGGATTCAAAAACAATAAAGTAAGAGAAATAGAAAGAGAAAGACCATTTAAAAAGGGAAATGAAGTGGTGATAAAGGAGGAGGCAACATTGGACAATGAGGTAGTGGTGACGTTATGGGAAGGGCAAAGAAGTAATTTGTACGATATAGAACTTATGAGAACATAAAATCAAGGAGTACCATAGATGAAGCGTGGTCGCTTCACAATTAGCAAGGAGGGGATTGCTACAAAACACTACTATTTTTAAAAAAAACACAAGGAAAGAGATCGTGAATCCTAGAAGAAGGAGACATAACAAGTGATGTATCAACTTGGAGGAGTAACCAATTGCATGGTGAACGAATTTGGAGTAGCTAGAGGAAACTCGAATGAAGGCTACAAAAGTGACTCGTCATCTAGAAAAGAATGGAATACACAATTGCATGGTGATGACAAGGGTCAAACGATTGACCTACTTAAACTCAAGATGAGCATTTAGGATAAAGAATGAATTAATAATGCATTTGCATGTAGGACAATGAAGTAGTAGATGCATTTGCATGTAGGATCATACACTAGAAATAGGAAAAACTCAAGAATTGAGCACATGCACAATTATTACCTTAGAAATGTACACAATGGTACCGTACAAAGACGTTGGGCAAGCTGGGCTTTGGAAGACATCCATGGTGCCAAGAGTCTTGAAGTTGGAGTACTTGAGATGGTTAAGTCGTTATCTTAGGTTGGGTTGGTTGATGAGCCAAGGTAGTACTTGGGCTCTTCCCAAGCAAGAGGGTGCTATACATGGCCATAAGTTTGGTAACCTTAAATTGGACTAGGATAGTTAAGTTGAAATCTTAAGAAGTTAGGACATTTAAAAGAATGATTCATTTGGAATTATCACTCGAAGGGTCCATAGTCCTACCTAGGTGTTGGACTAGGCGGTGGATTTTTTAGCACTTAGTAAGGTCTGGTGACCTTAGAGAGATCTCAAGTAATTGGTACGGTCTATAATGAGTACTCAAGCAAGATCTAGTGATCTTGATCTTGTAAGTTAGGCCTATCTTGTAAGTTTTGGGTCTGATCAACCTAAAACTAATGGTTCCAAACTGGTCACTTGGAACTTGGACCAATGCATGCCTATGAGAGAGAGAGATTAGGAAATGGTATCTTATTGGAAAGGAAAAGAAGAACGGATCTGGATTACTACTAGCCCTAATGGATAAAGTTAAATTAGTCTTTGTAGGAATGTCCAAAGCAAAGGAGTACAACACAACATGAAAGATAAGTACTATGTCTTTCTTATTGATTTATTTGGAAATTTGATTTAAAGGAACATACTAACGTTGGACTTGTTTGGCATGAGTACTAGACATGAAAATGAAACATTGAAGATGTTGTATGGAAGTTTATGCAGGAATCTAATGAGTGCTAAAGACCATGAAAACAAAGAAGAATACCTAGTAGATGAGGACATCTATGTCCCAAGCAAGAGGACATGTCACGACATGATTTTGTAGTCTAGAATGTATTAGGCTAGCATGATCAAACGTAATAATTAGAAGGTAGGCTAAGTAGGTTTAAATGGCTAAATGCCATATGGATAATGTATTGGATATGTTAATTGATATGGAATAAAGGGCGCACTCACACATGTAGGTCCTAGGATAGGAATGGGTAGGAATGCATAAATGGTAGGCATAAAAGAGTCATAGCCTAAGGGTAGAATAATGGGGTATGCCCAAGGGATGGATCCCAAGAGGCATGAGAGGTTGTGACCTCTCGTATGCATGGAATGTGTGCATGAGGCATTATGCATTTATATGTGGTATGTGGATTGCAGGAGCATTCTAGAGTGGTCAATAGCAAAAGTACACTCACGCGGGCAATCCTTCCACCCCATTTGGAGGGCCAATGCTTCCCAATTTATGCATCATTCACACATGTGCATCCTCCAACCGGTATGTGACAGAATGCTTGGGGCTGATGGCAAGCTTGATGGCACCAATTATCCCATGTGTTCATACATGATGGGACATGTTTTGGTTGCCAAGAATCTATGGCATATTGTTTCAGGTTCTGAGGCCAAGCCCACACATAGTGCCACTTCTAGTGCTGCACCTACTACCTCTGGTTCTTCTCAAGGTAATGGGTCTTCAGGTGACGGTTCTAATGCTACTTCCAGAACACCTGCACCTCCTGCTACAAGTATTTTTCCTCCTACACACGAGCAGATTCAGTGGGATGGTAGTGATGCCAAAGCACATGCCTTGATTGCTCTTTCAGTGAAACGGGTTATTATCCGTCATATCCGGTCTTGCATGACAGCTAAGCAAGCATGGGATCAGCTTGCATCTCTATAACAAGTGCGGAATGAGGCGAGGGTTGCCTATCTCTGCACGCAGTTGAAAGACTTAAAGAGGGTTGTAACATGGATGCCTATCTCACTAATGTGATGGATTTGAAAGAGTAGTTGGCCAACATTGATGAGATTATGCCTGATTATCAGCTTGTTTCTAATACCCTTGATGGGTTGCCTGATTCATATCAAGGTTTCGCTACTACATTGAGGTTGGTTGCAGGGGGTGATGCCAATCATTTCTCATTTGACCAACTGGTTGCTCTTCTTCTTCAGGAGAGCAAAGTCGTGCGAATCACAATGCTTCTATGGCTAGTGATCAAGCATTTGTTGTCCATCACTAACACAAAGGTAAAAGCAAGGGTTCAGCTGGAAAACCCTCTCATTCCCATGCTGATCATTCACATGGTTCCTCTTCTTCAGGGGATAATAAAAAGAAGAAGAGATGTAATTATTGCAGGAAACCTGGGCATGATATTTCTGAATGCAGGAAGTGCATAGCATCTGAAAAGAAAAAGAAAGAGTATGGTCTTGCAGTCTCTCGTTCTTCTAGTGCAGAAGATCAACATGAGTCCACTAATTTTGCACAAGACCAGCATTGGACTTTCTTGGTTACATGTCAGTACAATCCTGATGTTCATGATGCTTATATGGCAGTTTCAGAAGTTCATGATGCCTGGTTTTTTTATAATGGTGCTAGCAAGCACATCACTTCCTGCCCAAAGTTATTCAGCTCATTAGAGCATACATCTCAAGGGGGCAGTGTCACATGTGCCAAATTGCCAATAATGCATCCTATACCGTGAAAGGTATTGGGCAAGTTGCTCTTACTTCAGTCTCTAGTGGTATTGTTACTCTAGAGCATGTGCTTTATGTTCCAGGCATTTGTAAGCACCTCATTTCTATTTCAGCCATTGCTACATGTGGCTTTCAGGTTCTTTTTTACGGTGTTAGGTGTGTAGTGTATGATGCTACACATGCCTTTACCGTGGTTTTGACTGGCATATTGACTAAAGGTCTTTATAGACTTGATGCTTATGACAAATGTTTGGATGATGATGGTGTTACTTTAGAATTTGACTGACTCATTTGGTTTTTACAAATTAGAACATCTCAAAGAACTTGGCCTTCAATCTTCATACTTCTTGTCGTAATTTGTTGGTACATATTAAGAAAATAGGTCTCAACTGATTAAGGCTAAAAAGAAAAACAAGAATTGGTCCTTACATCATACCTTTCAAACATTAGCACCCTTGGAAATGAAACCTCGGTGGCAATTCTATAACTCTCCTACTTTGCTACGTATGAGAGATGAGCAACTCCCTTCTTTGGCCTCCCAAGCAAGGCGGTCTTTGTCTTCCCTACACTCCCTTACAACTCTTTTCTGCACACATTCTTGCTCTAACTAAAGTTGAATGACTTGTTTAACAATGCCTCCATGACCATTTAGTGGGGAAAGACAACTACTTTTGAGCCTTGCAGGCACCCGAAGGCTATTAAGGATCTAGGTTGTCCTCCTGAAGCATGTCGACAACATGCAATACTTGGGTCCACTAGATCTCTTGAACCTTCCATTCAAGCTCAAGGAGGGGAGGAGAACGCCTGAAGAGGCTACCCTCGGTAGGCAAGACACTTGTGTCCTCTTACGTCCACGCTAAACCCTCATTGCTGCTCCTCGCGATCTCAAGAAAAAATTTTAAAGATCGGATATCAATTTTGCAAACATAGAGGCTAAGAGCTTCTCTCACAAGCCAGTCTGTAATAATTGACTTCATGCAAAAGCGTGAAGACGAGAATACACGTGTGCATGCATCAGACCTCATTGCAAAACCTTAAGTACGCTACCTTAGGCCTTGATAAATCACCAATACACAAAAAATATATCCAAGCCTCACGAACTTGATACAACTGGTTGATCCTCAGAGAAGAGGCTGAAGAGCTGGGGGGGGAGCTGGCTGGAGAGGAAGAGCTAGGGTGGACAGAAGTCCTGATCCACAGGTAGCTGGAGATGCTATTAGAGGCTGGAGCTGTGGAGAGAAAACTACAGAAGGCTGCTGCTGTTGGCAGCCCTTTCGGCATATGCTCATGGGCCTATAGACACCCGTGACACCTAAGGAAGACCCAAAGGCCCCCCTCAACCCCGGGCCTAAGTGGGTTCCCTTCAACCCTGGACTCCATCCAAAATATCAACTCAACAAACAGTGAAAGACGAATTGGCCGATCATTGATCTTCGAGGTTCTTTCCAGGCTAACGAGGGGTTTAGTCAACTTGCAAACCGATTTCGAATTGTCCTAAAAGACATTTAACGGCACAATCCCATATCGACCCTTATATAAACGTTTTCTTGATAAGAGTACCGACCTTCCTCTTAATACAAGATGGATTTTTTTCGAACTGAAGCCATTTGTTTTTCATGGCGTTTTGCCTGCCGATAGCAAACATCTCTTTACCCATCCTCGCCTGCAGTAAAAAAATTACAGATCTGTTAAGATCGCATGTAGCGTGAATTAACTCAAGTTTAAAAAATCCAGCCACTCACCTCCAATACATTCGGATCGATTCCCTCTGGCGGCACGGCCTCGAACAATTGGACCTCGGGAGAACCCGATTCCGCATACTTCTCACCCTCTTCAGTGAGGACCCAAGTCTCCTTCTTGATATCCTAGTGAAAGAGCAGAATCGTGAGGATGGTTGCCAATGCGGCCACGGGTTAACAGAAGAGAAAAATACAAAAGGGTACCTGTGCGTCGACAAGGCAGAATCCGTGGAGGCTTCTGATGACATTAAGAAGTTCTCCATGGTCGATATGAGAAGAGATGGCAAAGTCTTCAGAGTTAGGAATTTCTGGATGAGACTGGAGGTAGCCAAGGAGACGGTCCTCTACAGACAACTCGGGAGCCTGTTGGCTCCCCATTTCAGAACTGAGACACAGTCTGTCTCTCGCTCTCTTCTCCACAGCAATGTAAGAGTATATCTATTCACAAAAGTTGCTCTCTCTCTCTCTCTCTCACTCTCAGGTGGTTTAGCATGGGTTTATCATTCCTTTCTTAGTAGCACTTCCCTCTTTTTACATCCTTGGTCTTCAAGAAAAAGGAAGGGCGTGCACAGAAAGCAACCGTGCATACTTTTTTTTGAACACACCCACTCTACACTCACGCACCCGAGGTCCTATCGAGGGGCACCCCGCCCTGTACCGGTGGTGAGCAATGGGTCCAACTCACACGCACCCAACCCCAAGCTACGACTCCTCTTGAACTTATGACCTCTCTTGAACTTATGACCTGAGGGTTGGTAGCCCAACACTCAAACCACTAGGCCCAAGCCTTGGAGGCACAGTCGTACATACTTTGTAACAAAGGAAAATTTGTAGCAATGATCATGCAAGGAAAGAAATCTTGTGAGAGTAGCTTATCTCAGCAAAATTGCATTACCAATGATTGTGCAAGGAAAGCAATCTTGTAGAGTAGCTTATCTCAACAAAATTGCATTAGCAAAGGCTCTCGTGCCTACCTTCACATAGGGAGAGGTATCATATAGATAGGGCGATAATACTACAAAGCGGTTCTATCTAAACCCATATTTGCAAGTCTCCAAGATGTCGTAATAGCGGCATGTTGCATTGATTGTTATCTAGGTGTCATTGGGTAGTCCAACAAGTAGTGGTCTCGAATCATGGAAGTATCCCAATACATTGTTCTTTCTATGCTGAACTATTGGAGTAGGTATAGGTAGGAGAGAGCTACACTTGACCCATTAAACTTTGTAAACTTATTTTCACAAGTAAGACCATGTCCTTCTTTCCAAGTAACTTATGCATTCCAAACTCTACTCTATTTGTAATGAAAGTTTGTCACCATTAGCATATCCAAACTCTACTCTATTTATAAGGTTCTTCTTTCCTAAGACCAAGTTTTTCATCTAATCCATAATGTTCCATGGCTGCCCCTAAGTCCACAACCCTTTTTAACGAGAATCCAAGAATGTGAGAATTTCCATCTAGCGAATGCCTCCCTTAAAGCAACTTAGAACCATATTCAAATCAAGCATGTGTAAGCAGACCAAATGATATGAGCCTTGACACCTTCAAATGAAATCCAAATGATCTCAAAGACGAGCTTCACTTTGTTAAGCACAGTTTAAGATGCCATAAAGCTAGTAGTTGAGCAATGTCATTCTGTCTAGTCCTCTAAAAAGTTGCACTTGATCCTTTTCTTTGAAAGGAGCCAAGCCCACATCTAGAAGTTCAATTATAGCATCAACTACAATGGCAAACATAAGAGAAACAATGGAGCACCCTTGTTTGATAGACCTCTTCAATTCATATGGTTTGAAATATCTCTATTTATATAGCAACAACACCACAGCTAGACTCAACTAAAATCGTCCGGGTCCTTAATTGGAAAAAGATTGAGTCTTCTTATATTTGGTAGGGAAGGTTCAATCTCATCCAAATGTGAGTTCTTAAATGGCTAATCTTTCATTAAGCTATCGCCACAAATTCTAGTTAAATTATATGAACTCAATGGACGATGTCTATCATATTAGGATTTAAAAGCTTAAATGATCCAATGTGGCAAGCTCAAAAGTTTTGGAGCCAACCTTGCCCCCGAGATGATAATGACCTAACCACCACGTCTTAAGCTTTCCAAGATGAGGACCCATATCTAAACTCAAATATCCAAATTTTGGTATCTCACCTACCTAAATCTTTTGTCTTTGTTCCATTTCCATAATCCACAACCCATGTAATCGCTTCTCTTCTAAAGCTAGAAGTCAATGATCCCATGCTCTTTAGACTCTTCTAATAGATGACTCCACTCTCCAACCTTAGCTCAAAGACTTGGCAACACAATAGACTAGAAGTCAAAGAGAAAGGGTTTTGGCCAATTGCAATCTTCTACACCCTCTTGAAGCCTAACACTGCAAAATGTTGCTCCTAGTCCCACACCCCAATTCTTGTTGATAGTTTTCTTTAGGATCCACTATAGAATCTTGTTCATGGACTTTGCCTAGCCATTCGCAACCAAAACCAAAGGGCCCTCCAGTTTGCGAGTGATCTTGAAGACTCCATTGTAGGTTAGTGATCCCTACCTCATAGAAAAATAAAATACCCTAACAAAAGGGTTTACAAAAGCTTTAAAAATACATTATCGGCTCTTGTCTTTCTAGAATACCTATAGAATCAAAACCAAAAACCAATTTAAGGCCCTACATCATGCAAGTGAGTCTCAAGTATCCATTGTAGGTTAGTACCCCTACTTAATAGAAAAAAAGATACCCTAGAAAAAAAGGGAAAAGTTCACAAAATACATTATCAGCTCTTATTTGCACGAAACACCGCAAAACCAAAACCAAAGGTCCTTTGGTGTGTAAGTGAGTCCAAAGGCTCCATTGCAACTTAGTAACCCCTATCTACTAGAAAAAGAAAAGATCTAGAAAAAAGGGATCAAATAACAAAAGCCTATAAAACACCTCATTGGCTCTTGTCTCCTTGGAACACTTGCAAAACCAAAACCAAAAGTCCCTCTGGTACTCCATTGAAAGTTAGTAACACCTAGCTAATAGGAAACAAAAAGATCAAGACGAAAAGAGATAAGAAAAGCTTACAAAATACCTAATCCTTAGTTGTGGTATACACATCATGGAAGACCTTGAGTTCTTTACAAGCATTCGAATGAAAGTTCTTCAAACATAAGAGCAATGCCACGTGTGTGATAGTTAAGTAGAAGATTGAAAATTAGTTTTTTCAATAGTTTGTGTCCACATGAGTTGGAGTATTCTATGTAGTGTGTAGGACGGCAACGAGACTGATACAACACCAGGATGTGGTGTCTAAGCTTCATTATTTATTGGATTCCTCTTAGGGTGTAGTGGGTGTCTAAGGTAATAAACATATACTAGGACGTGGTGTGATGGGTATCTAATCCCTATTATCATGTCTTCTTGATAAATTTTACGTCTAAGGTACAAGAATTCTTATGAAAGAAATTTTATCTTAGACGACTTCATGAAAGACTTCTCATGCTTTGATTTGCTAATGCAAAGGTGTTTGGCATGCTTATCAATAGAATGGCTATATACCATGATATCATCTAAACATACGGCTACAAAACATGGCAAATAGAGACACGCTCATGTGCTACTTTGCCAGCAAGGATAAAAGACTAGTGGAGGACATGCTTGTGAAGCAGAGGAGTGCACACACTACAGCTTGGTACAACTTGCCGATGGTTGTCCTTGCACAATTTATTTTCAGGGTAAGTGCCAAGGAGACTAATTGGTCTCAAATGATGGAGCGGCTTGTGAGTTGATTGAGCACGTGGATCCATATGTAATGTCTTGTAAGTGGTTTTTCAATCTTGTGGATGAGGGTGGCACTCAACAAGATGCCATAGAAGTGTAACGACCAAGTGGTCAAGAAAGGAAGCACCCCGATGGCTTGTCATAGTGGGAGGTGGAGAGATGCCCATGGTGGTTGGACTGCTCAGGGAACAAGGTCCTTCTCATCGAAAAGAAGCTACACAAAGATATATTTTTCTTGTTCCAAATCAAGTAATGCATATGTTTGTCTTTTGTATATCAAGCCATGCAATGGAACTCACCCTTGCCTTCATGTGTGCTAGACTTTAGGGCATGGATGCATTTGCGGGGAAAGAAGACAAAGGATTTTGGTTCCACCACGAGGAAGGAGAGACAAACAAAGGCCAGGCATGATGAGGGCACTTAAAAGGTGATGAGGACTTTGGACTTTGAAAGTGCCCCTAGTGGTGAAGAAAGGGCAGGTGGGGCAGATGTTAAGGTGGATATGGAAAGGGGAGATAGCATGGATATGGAGAGAGAAGATGATGATGAGGATATGGAGAGGGGAGATGGGATGACAAGGATATGGAGAGGGGAGAGGATCATTGAGCATACAAACACCTTATCTCTTCTTGCTAGTGAGGCTAGTAGGTCAATGTAGTGTGTTTCTTGACAATATGTTTTCCAACTAGTTATAGAGGTGGTTGTGCACCATCGAGTCATTAAAGATGACTTGGTAGAGGTGCACACACAAATTGAAGACGGAAAGCATCATAGGTATCCATTTAGTTAAGCCAAGATATTAAAGTGGTTTGAAAGAAATCATTCATCATCTAGCAAAAGTTGTAGGAGCATTCGTGAGCCCAAAAGGGAGCCCATATCTAGTTTGAAATCCCATCTTATAGATGTATTTCTCATATGTGTATCTATGATAACCAATTTGGGGGTCAATCCTTATAAAATAGGCAGCTCCTTATAACCTATCAATCAAGTCATATTCTCTAGAAAAGAGATGTTGGTTCTTGATTGTGACTTTTTAAAGCTATTTATATCCTCCAACTTTTGTCCTTCTTGTGTTTCAATAGTGCAAAATTACACAATATACACAAATACTCTTCATACATTGCCATCATATTAATAGCTTTCAATGAGTTTACAAGGGTGTAGGGTGGGAAATCACGCTATGATACATAGGCTTTGACAAAAGTTAACCTATGACTCTACCAATCAATTTGGAAATTCAACTTGTGCAACCCTTCTTTCCCCAAATTTACATCAACTCTAGCTAAATTCAATACGATGAAATTTAGATCTTCCAAATAATTTAGTATGGTGAGGGGATTGATGGGTTTAAACACTTTCATAACACTCTTTCTTAAGAAAACTTTGACCTAAGATTATGTAATGTTATATTTGACCTTGGTCAAAGTAGCATTCTTTGATTTGCTCTTCATATTTGGACATTGCATCTGCAGATGCTCCTTTTATCTATGAAGGAACCTCTATCACGTATTGAAGGGTTTGCTCAACTTTCTTTAACTCTCTTTGTAGTTGCTTCCTTAGCCAAACTTTGTGAAGGACTCGAGGCTTGAGTATGTGTAGCCCTAGTAGGACGGAAGTATCTATTCTACCTAGAGTTCTTTCATTTAAAAGCCTATTATACATTGGAGATCTTGGTGTGATGGGTGTCTAAGCACCATGACCCCCATTATATATTCACTTAGATACCCCATTATAACAATTTGAGGGTTCCTTGGTTACAATTCACTCTTGATGCATGCTACTTACCTTCAGAGGACTTACAAAAGCAACCAAAGAAGAAAAAGAACCTCAACTAGCCCTATGCTTAGTCCTATACTTTCCAATAAATAGGCACTCTAAGTAGCCCTTTGCTCAATTTTTTACTTTCCATTTATATTTAAGAGAATTGGCATCCACACCCGATTCAAGGTTTTGAATCCGTTGTTTATATTGAGGGTCTAAACATGCTAAACCATTCATTGTATATAAACACTTTTCAAATTTTCTTTTTAGAACAATAGCCAAAGAGACATAATGCAAGAAAAATAACACAACTTTTATTTTCCAAAGACAATTTTACCATGAATCCATGATCTCAATCCCTTCAGTTCTTTGTTGTCTTTGTGACTCCCTTGTCTCTTTTTTTTTTTCCCCCCTTCCTGTCTCCTTCTCTTCTTTTTCCTGCTTTTCTTTTTCCCAAGGTGCCTCCTTAGGTGTGTTTCCTTTACCCTCAATGTAGGGTTACAAATCCTTGATTGCATTTTCTAAGATCTCATGATCTTAAAAACTTACTCCTCTAGCCACATGTCAATGCTTGGGGTGGCGGGGCAAATATGTGCCCCAAGGAGCATGTACACCTTAACCTCATCATTCATGACCTCATAGGACTGGTAGTGGAGGTCATTCAATTATGCTTTTATGGCCTCTTTGGTAGGTTCCATTGGTAAACAAGATGTACCTATGAAGTTTGATCTAGCTAAGAAATCAAAATCTATCTCTATACGAGTTTCTCACATGTCTATAAGCAAAACAATGGGTAGAAGAGTCAAAAGAATGTGCAGTGCAAATTTATAGAGGTCATGTTTAAATTTCCAGTATTGAAGACTATTTTTAGTTTTGAAAATTGAAAAATATAAAAAACTATGTCGGGAGCTTGCTATCAAGGGATGCATATGATATTCATCAAATGTTGCAAAAGAACAAAAACATACTAGAATAGTCGTGTATGCTAGATCCACTTCTTGCACAAATTTCAGCCTCTGCATGCATCTGACCTAGGACCTAAAAGGAACAAAAGGAAAATAATTGATTTGCTACTTTTCATCGCTCAACGGTTGGTCTAGCTCTCGATTAGCATAGATTAGTTCATCCATAGAGGAGAGAACTCCAAATTAGCCAATCAAAGACATGGCAAAAAATTCCCGACTAGTTCCTACTCGGAGTCAGTCCCTACGCTCACATGTAGTTTCAAATCATCACATGTCTTGAAACTTGACCATCCACACATGAGTGAGCAGACTTCTGAGTTTTTAGAGGTATTGGCAGATTGATCAGTGGGTAGATTGTACATCATTTGTTTTTTGCACTCACATGCCACCATTGTAAAGCCATATTGGCTATTTTCTGGCATTGCACATTATTTTTAGCCTTGTAAAGCCTCTTGGCTATTCTTGACTAATAGCAGAAGTGAGAGAGGGAGAGAGAGGAGTGCACAAGAGATTGACTAACTGTACACTAAGTTGTATTCCATGAAAACTGAGAATATATACATGGAGCCCTTAGGGTTAGGGTTAGGGTTAGGGTTTGTCCCATAACCCTATGGTGCAATTTATACCATTCTCAACACCCCCTCTTAAATGACACTACATAAGAAGAGGGTGCTTTGTATAACACAAATTTTAGAGGTTTTGAATGTTGCAATAATGGCAACAGAAATAAAGATAAGAAAAGATGCATAAGAGTGCAAAAAGAGCACAACGAAAAAAAGCATGTACAAAGGTGTACAACTTAACCTTCACTTCCCCCTCTTAATTTGCAATTGGAAAAGACCAAGATGATGTCGAAAGTGTGCAAACTTATCAAGGGAAAGTGGCTTGGTGAAGATATATGCGACTTGTTCTTATGTTGGATAATATATCAAGCCGATTTCTTCACTAAGGACTTTCTCTTGATGAATTGAAAATGCACTTCAATGCATCTTTTTCTGGCATGAAACACTGGGTTCTTTGCCAGTTGAATGCTGCTCATATTATCTAAATGGAGCACAATAGGGTCTCCAAGAAGTATCTCAATCTCTGAAAGAAGTGTGAACCAAATCGATTCACATGCTGCACTAGTGGATCCTCTATACTCTACTTCGGTGGAAGACAATGCCATTGCTGGTTGCTTCTTGCTTTGCCATGACAAAGCTGTGGAGCCAAGACTAAGGCAGTATCCACTAGTGGATATTTTAGCATTTACACTTCCTGCCTAATCAGCATCGGTGTATCCATGCAGGGGTAAGCCAAATGACTTGGCATAATGTAGTCCATGTTCACATGTACCATAAAGGTATTTGAGTACTCTCTTTGCTGCAAGGAGGTGAGTCTTCTTAGGATTGTGCATGAGCTGACTGATCACAATTGCATATGAGATGTCAGGCCTAGTGATAGTCAAGTAGATCAAGCTATCAATGAGCTGTCTGTACTATAGAGGATATGAAGCTGGAGAAGTGTCAAGTGGTGACAACTTGATATTACATTCCATAGGCATAGGGAGTGGCTTGCAGTCATCTAGGGGAAACTGCTTAAGTACCTTCTGAGTGTACTTGCCCTGAGAAAGTGTTATCCCATGTGTCATTTCTCCATATTTCTATCCCAAGAAAATCATGGAGTTCTCTCATATTCTTCATGTCAAACTATGAGGTAAGCTAGCTCTTTTGTTCTGAGTTGAGATGTCCGTTGGACCTGATGATGATCAAGTCATCAACATAAAGCACTACAAGAAACTGAAAAAACGTTCAACATTTTGAACTTCCAACTGCCATAGTTGTTATCATTGAGCTTGGTACTCTGATCAAGAAATATGACACCATCATGTGATTTTGCCATGGTGCACTAAGAATCAAAACGTGTATACAAATAGCAATGAAGATTTACAATGCTTGAAGAAGTAGTGAAGGGACTAATGCCAAATAGTCAACTAATGACTATATAAGGTGGCATGTGAGTGCAAGTAGGTGCAACTGTCCTCAATCAGTAACCCAAATTGCCAAGTGACTCAACAAGAGTGAATCTACTCTCTATCAAAGACGGAATGGGTATTGATATGTGTGAGATGATACCGATCATAGGTTTCACAGGGACTAACGCCAATTGGGAACTAATTGAGATTTTTTGGGTAGGGCTTCAATTAGCTTGTTTAAGAAAGCTCTACTCTAAGATAGCTAGTCCTATAACTAGTCTACACATCGATCGAGATGAAAAGCAGCAAAATAAAATTTATCTTCATTTGTTGTGTGTTGGGTTTGGAGAGGATGCGATCTGATCAAGAGGGGTTTCGATGAAGAGGTTTTTGTAAATACTACAAAGTGGAAATCCTAGATGTGAAATCTGAGGTGAAAAATGCATAGTGCATGAGATGGCGAGCAATTTTGGTTTTTGGAGTCCTCCAAGTTCCACCTAGATCAAAAGATATGGCCCCCAAAAGAAAGGCCGAATTTTGTCACAAGAGGGCCCAAAAATAATGATGTGGATGCACTTATGATGTGGTAGTATGTGAGCTTGTGAAGAGGTGAATATGCATGTCTTGCACTAAGCCACGTAGCATGTTGGTGAGGTGGCATTGTGAGCTGGCACTGCCACTTGTTAGGTGAGATGGCAATATGGACTAGTGAGGTGGCATTGCCACTTGTCAGGGGAGGTGGCAATGTGGATGTAGAAGCACGATTGCTTTGCCTGAGCTAGAGAGCAGCCTATTGCCATTGCATGGATCATGGCTCATCAAGCTGAAGATTAAAAATAGTGCAATAAATAGCTATGAGCTCAAGAAATAGAGCTGCTCCAACAGCTTGCAATGTTTCCGCAAGAAGCATGAACATGAATCTCTTTTAAAGTGATGGAAATCTAAAGAACTATCTCAAATATGAAAACTCACAAGAAGAGAGCTCTCAAACTTCAACTCTCTCAAACTCTAAAGCTTGAATGCCTCAATAGAGCGCTTATTGCCTTGATAACGTACAAGGGCTTGTGAGCAACATTGGCTCTGATACCATGACAGTGGAAGTGAGAGAGGGAGAGAGACAGAAGTGCACAAGAGATTGACTAAATGTACACTAAGTTGTATTCCATGAAAATTGAGAATATATACATGGACCCCTTAGGGTTAGAGTTTGTCCCATAACCCTATGGTGCAATTTACACCATTCTCAACTTCGGCATCATTTACCACAAGCCTTGTAACAGATGGGATATATATTTTAGTTCTTTCTTCACTGACACTTTAGAGTATAGTTGATTCAAATTGTATTTTTCATAGGCACTTTGAGTACAATCTTGCACCATGTCTACCACTAGCAACCTCAATTTGGAGGCATTTGCTAAGTTGAACAATTCCAACTACGGCACATGGAAATACCAAATGGAGACCATTCTTATGCTTCAAGACAAATGGGAGTATGTCGATGGGTCCACACCTCGACCATCCAGTGCACCAGTAGCAGCAACTCCCACCTTTGCCGCAGCACAAGTAGAAGGGTTTGCACTTGCACCAACAGTGTCCACACCTATAGTAGATCCTGCCATTGCTTGAGCACAAGTAGATTAGGACAAAAAAGACAAATATGCATATCATTTGATCAAATAGAATGTGCAAGTTGTCATGCTTGGACAACTCAACACAGTGAAGACATGCAGAGAAGCATGGGATATGTTTGCAGCTCTTTATGAGTCTAGGAGCACATCTAGGCTCACACTGAGACACTAGATCAACTAGAATGAAAATGGTCATGCTGACGTACTTTGAATCAAGGATTACAACAATCAACTCGCAGCAGCAATAGGAGAGACTATGAATCCCGTAGAAATAGTTCAAGTCATCGTGAAGTGGACTAGGAGAGTGATACAAGAATCTAGTCCAGAGTATTGCCATTCAATGGCAAATTCCAACACTGGAAGAGTTACACTCATTGTTACTTGGTGAAAAACTCATGACTTAGGCATTCAAGCATGCAAAGGTCATTCTTATGATCAAGCATTCACAACTTTAGATAGAGATAAAAGTAGAGGCAAAGGCAGAGCATCTCAGAGTGCTCATCATAATCAAAATCATCATCAACATTAGTATATGTAACAGTAGCAACAAAAGCATCGGCAACAATAGCAACATCAACATCAACATCCAAGAGAAATCATTCCAATATAGAGATTTCAAGGAGGATGGAATGCATCTACCAATGTGTCAAACATTCAGTGCAGCTACTGTCATAAGTTTAGACACTATGAAAGAGATTACTGCAACAAGCAATACGGCCAAGGAGGTCAATCTAATAGCAATTGAGGGAATTTTCGTGGAAGAGAAAATCATCATGGCAGACATTCAAGTCACAATCATTATGCTAATGAACCTCAAAATATGTATCTTGTGAGGATATACAGAAGATTGAAACAGTGTATCTTGACATTAATTGCAATTCAAAAGGGGAATGCAATTATCAAGTCGATCAAGCATATTGGTACGTCGGTAGCGGTGCACCATCACATATGACAAAGCATCAAGAATGTTATCTACATTGTAGATAACACACAAAATCCAATTCAAGGGAAAGGCATTGTCCCTATGAACAATTTCATTGGTACAAAAGGATTGGTGAAAGACGTACTCTATGTTCCCAAGCTCAACAAAAACCTCTTGTTAGTTGGGCAAATGACAAAACACAACTCTCGAGTCATCTTTGATGGAGATGAATGCACAATCAAAGATAAATCCAAAGGATAGCAGCTAAATAGAAAAAGCAATCACAAGGACACGTGTTTAGAATGCTAGCTTCAGTACCAAACTTACATGCATGTCAACTCAGCAGCAACCAATGCCACTTTCCAACGTATGGCATAAGAGAAAAGGAAATGTCAATTTCAAAGCTTGATGCAGTTAACAAACCAGAATATGGCAATTGGAATTTTGAAACTTCAATTTCTTGGAAAGTTTGCGAATGAAAACAAAAGAGAACCCAACTATGGCAGAAGCACCTCTCGAGCAAGAGGTATTCTTGATTTGACTCATATAGATGTATGGGCTTATGCACAGACCTACAGCATCAATGGTTCACTTTACTACTTGACTTTCATCGATGACTATAGCAAATATTGTTGGGTCTTCTTTCTGAAAGAGAAATCTAAAGTCTTTTCCACATTTCAAGACTTCAAAGCCATGGTAGAGAACCAGACAGGTAGAAAGATCAAATTCATGAGATCATATAGAGGAGGTGAATATATGTCTTCAGCATTCATTAAATTTTGTAGAAGTAATGGCATTTGAAGGCAATTCTATGCAGATACTTCTCAGCAGAATGCAATAGCTTCAAGGAAGAATGGTACTTTAGCAGACAGCAGGCTAGAGCAATGGTTAGTGAGAAGCATCTTCCGAATCAATATTGGCAGAAGCAATTGCCATTGCAAACTGCTTCCTTCGACTGAACTGATTTAGGGTATGACTTATGAAGCATTCATTGGATACAAGCCATGCCATCTTCACATTTTGTTACATAGCATATGCCCACATACATGACGATCATTGAAGAAAGTTGGATGTAAAGTCATGTAAATGCATCATGGTTGGCTATAATGAACAAAGCAAAGCATACAAGAATCCCATCAACCAACAGGTCATTATCTCCAGAGTTGTAATATTTGATGAAGAATCAGAATGGGAAAACATCAAATACATAGGAGACAGACACACTAATTACCCAATCACCTACAGAAAAGGTTGATGAAGAAGAGCAAGAATTGCTAGAGAATCCTCTTGAAGAGCAGCAACTCAGACGGTCTACTAAAGAAAACAGACCACTAGCTAGATTGATATATGCTCAAAAAGTTAAAGCAATTCAGATTGAAACCACCAATTACGCTCTTATGACTACCATCATGGCTACAGAAGAGCTAGTGTACCTCAAAGACGCAGTTAAGCCAAAATGGCAAACTGCTATGAATGAAGAAATGGAAACTGTGTACAAAAATACTTGGGAATTATGCGACCTTCCACCGGGAAAGAAGGCCATAGCTCCTAGAACCAATGTTGCATGTTGCTATTCTATGAAAGGTCTACAACATTCATATAATAACTTCTAGATCCTCATGGCTTTGTGCACCAAAATGGCCTTCATCTGATATTTGATGTATTTGGACATGTTGAGTCCCACAATCCAAGCCCTTTGGGTCTTTGAGCAAGGAAAGGATAGACGATGTTTTGAGCAATGAAGCTCAATGGTTCACATGCCAATCTTCATTGCCTTGTCAAGCCATATCTTGATTTTGCAGCTCCACCATGCTTGAGCAAGATTGACAAGGAGATGAGGGAGACAACTTCACATGTTTGTATTCCATGAGTTCCAGCTTGATTTGCTTTGAACATTGTCTATTGCTAGGTCCTTGGAAGGGTCATCATGGTGGTCAACCTTTGGGTTCCAATTCAACGGGCTCCTTCTCTCCTCCTTCTTTGGGGATACCCATGCCCTTTCTTGCTTAGACTCACATATTGCTCAATTCTTTGCCTACCTAGACCACTTACTTCTCCTTCTTGGCTACCCATTCCTTTACCTCTTGGGTTAATCATAGCTCAGCCTCTTCTATGGCTCACTTCCTCGTTTCTAGCACTTGGTTCTTTGCTTTGTAGTCTCAACCTCACATATCACTCAACGCTCTTCTCCCTAGGCCACTTACTTATCCTCTTATCCTCTTTGTATTTCTCATTCCTTCACCTCTTGAGCTACTCATAGCTATGCGTCTTCTATGGCTCAATTCCTTGCTTCTTCTATGACCTGTATTTTTGCTTCCTAGGCACCTTGCTCCTTTGCTTTCTTGGCCGCTTGGCTCTCTGCTTCATTGATCACTTGCTTCGTTCCTTGCTTTCTTAGCCACTCAACTTTCTTCTTTCATTAATCACTTGCTTCTTTCCTTTCTTTGTTAGCCACTCAACTTTCTTCAATCCTTTGTTTCCTCCTCTTCTACTACTAAATCCCTGATGGCTTCATACTTTTGATTTTCTCAACCCTCCTTTCCTTTTTGTTTGTCTTGACCCCCCTTAAATTTTTTTTCTCAATTGTTGTTCTCTCTTGGAGCGTCTCCTTTGAGGATTTTGGAGTCATAGAGGGTGAATCACCAATTTCTCTTATGCTACCTTGTCCCCATCTTTCTTGGGTTTGAACTTCTCAGGGTTCCTACAGTTAGGTGAGTAGTTGTCAAAACTCTTTGGCTTGTTGATGTAACTCATCGATCGCTATCCCTTGATTGTGAATCTTGCCTATAGCTCCATCAAATTTTCTTTGGATATGGGAACCTTGACCTCAACCTTCTTGCAGTGTGCCTCTAAGATGTCAACACCAGTTTTCAACTCCATGTTTTGTTTATCCACCTAGTCATTATGGGTTTGGGCATCCTTCACTTGTGTCAATCTATGGCGGTTCTGGTGCTTCATTTTCTTAATCATCTTGTGTAGTGTCAAAATCTCCCTCTTCACCTCATCGACATCATGTATGGTAGTGACTATCGACTCAATGGCCTTCATCATTCTGACTTGCTGGACCTTTGGTTCTCTTCAAAGGATGCATAGGCTACTCAAAGTGATTTGTTAATCTCTTTGAGCCTTTGGGCTTGGTACTCAGTGATTCTTGGGGGTAGCAAACTATCCATAATGTAGCACATCAAGTGCATTGCTTGTCAAACCTTCAGTACGTATGCGTTGTAATACTGGGAGCTCTGAAACCTTGTTGCATGTGATGTTGATTAGTGAATGCAAGACCTCATAGGGAAGACACTTATTAGCATTCAACAAATTTATAGGGTGGGCTTTGGATTCATGCCATCATTTTGATGGGGCTACTTTGCAGATGAATCCCACAAATGAGCATACTTACTTGATGTTGTTTGGCTCTTTCATCTTTGTATGGCACCTATCTTGGATTTTTTGGCCATGATACCTTCACCAAAGATTGTGTGATCCAGCAACATCCCTGAGAACACACAAAATATATAATTGTATGGATTGAGGGAAGTTTGTGTTTCCCTACATTTTGGTACACCTTTTGTAGACATTTCAAGTGTTCTCAATACTCAATTCATGCTATATATTGAGAATTCTTCTGAAACTATCATGAGGATTTTTTTGATGTACTCTTGAAAGGTTTCCACCATGAAGCACTAAAACATAGCATGTACATTATTCAACACAAATGGAAATTACTCTGCTTGATTATGCCCCCCATTTGGTGATGAAGGTGGTCTTTGCTTGGTGTTGTTTGGTCAGTATTATTTAAATATACTCGAACCCATGATGACTAAATACATTTCATGCCTTGCTACCTTGTCCAACATGGTGTTCATGAAAGGTATCGAAGATGAGTTTTTGATGGTCTAGTCATTAGATTTATGTAGTCAATAAAGACACACAAGTTGCCGTTTTTTTGGGTACAATATCATCAGAAACAATCGATTACTTGGTAGATGAATCCTATATCTTGAGTAGTTGGTAGATCTTCACCTTCACAATTAGGTATAGTTGGGGTTCATTTGGTATCGCTATTGTCAAATGGGTTTCACTTATGGAATGAGTGGGATTTGCTTGGTAGGATGTCGTCAAATCTATGTATTCCTAGGAGAATACATCTTCATAGTATCTATAGAGAACTTTGTCTTCCTCGAAGAATTTTTTAGCAAGTTCTTCATTAATCTAGATTAACCTTCCCCCATCATTCAATCCCACATTGGTCTCTTGATTGCATGGCCTTCGATGATTTTCCCTCTACCATTGACTCAGCTAATAATTATGTGTCTATTCTTGGACTTCTCTATGGTCAAGATTCATCTTTGGTGAAGCCTTTTGGAAAAGCCATATGTGTAAGTTCCATCATGCTTATGGTTGGTACCCATAATGCATCAATCATTGCAAGACGGCCCTAATGTCCAGGGCATGTAGCTTCTCCCTGAATGTTTGAGCCATAGGTTTCTTCCACCTCTAAACAATCAATTTTTTCCAAACCATGCCTTTTCCATTGGTATTTGCACATCCTTCTTGTTTTGGGCGATTGTGAGGGTCTCCCCTCCCCAATCATGGAGTACGTTGGCATGTTCAACCATGGTCATCCCAACACCATTGAGTACTCGCCTTTGTTCTGAATCTTGAGCATGATGAACATGATCGTGAAGTAGGCTCCACTATTCTTGATGTAGATATCCTTGAGGATGCATATGGGCATCACCACCTCTAGTCTACCATCCAAATTTTTGAAGATGATGTCTAGTTTAGAACCTCCATGGATGCATCAACACCTCTTGATCCTAAATCCCCTTCTTAGTCATGTATATCCTTGACATGAGGGGTGTGACCATTGGTCATTGGTCCATGATTGGACTTTGGAAGAATTTCACGTAGTGGGGAGCAAGTTCCATTAGTTGACTAGTCCAGATCCTCACATTCAATTCTCATTTGGTTCTCAGAACTTCTCCTAAGTGAAGTTGATCTACTTCTGCTTTGTTGGTTCTTTAACTTTGTCCTCTCTTGGGTTTGGCATTTGTTTGTTCAGTCCCATCAATTGATCCTTATGTGGTTGTTGACCCAATGATTCCCCCACTTTGATGAGTGGTTCTTTTTGCTTGAGCTCATGCCTTATCTCTTTTGCCATTTTGTCTTCTCCTTTTTGGCCAAACCCTTGCGATTTTAGCTTCTTCGGGTTTCTCTGAGTTGGATCCTTGTGATCTTGTGACCATCATTGTATGCACCTTCATCAATACCATGCTCTCTTGTGGTGCATGGTCATCTTGATCGCATGCGTTTTGAAGCATGCCGAGTTGTTTCTTCCATAATTAGCATTCACTCTTCCAGTGGCCTTCCTTTTTGAAGAAATAGCATGAGGTGTTGTTGCTCTTTGTTCTTTCCCCTTGATAGGGTCTTCTTATTTCTTGCTTCACTTGGTGGGCATCTACCATTCATTTGTGGTTGTCGAACTACTAATATTTGGATGTTGCAATGCCTTCTTGATCAAAAGACATTCATCATGTGACCATCAGTTTTGCACTTGTGGCACCAAGCCTCACCCTTGTCTAGGTTGCCTCTGATTCCCATAACTTTTAGAAGATTCTTTAGCTTCCCCTTTTCAACCTTGGTGTCTGATTATATCACCACCTCTTCTTCTTTGTCTTCATTGTTGTCCAATTCTCAAACCATCATCTTCTTCTTTTTTTAGGGTTCCATATCCCTCTCCTCAACGTAATCACTCTATTGAGCAATTCGTCCATACATTCTCATTGGGTATGCAATCTCCAAATTCTATAGCTTCACTCTTGAATGAGACCACCATCAACTAGGACCACAATGCACTTGTTTCTTGCACGTTGCCGAGTTGATTGTTAGCACCCTTATTCATGCTACAAAGTTATACACTAATTTGCTTTTGTTCTGATTGAGGCTATTGAGCTTTAGCAATACATCGTTCTTGTTGAATTTGTGCTCGGATATTTTTAGGAGTGCAGCCTTCAAACTCATCCCATGTGACAAACTGCTCATCGGGATATTGGTTGAACAATGGGATGGCTTTATTGGCGAAAGTGGTAGGGAAGTTTATCAATTACTCTTCCTCCAGGTTGACTTGCACAAAGTTGTTCATAGAGAATTTTACAGATGAGATCCATGCATTTTTGAAACTTCATTTGTATCTGTGCTCCTCTTACTTTGGTGGCTTCCCATGGCGAATTATCTTTGAATCTATGCATCTCCATTTACTCTACTTGGTCTGGTCTTCTTCCTTATCATGGTGATGTCTTCTTCCTTGCCAGGATCTGCTTCCTTTCTCATGCAAAAACTCGCCCAACTCTTCTTGAGGTGGGTTCTTTGATTCTCTTGGTCACTCTTATCTTCCCTTCTTGATTTTGGCATCAGTGATGGCAAACTATTTAGCCTATTCACTTCCCTCGGTCAAGAATTTATCATAATTAACAATACTCTTGAGCCTTCTAATCATAGCTTCTTGTCATTGTTGGTATCTTATTTGAATCTTGTTCTTACAACCATCATCTTCAACATTCATTGCAAGTTGATTCACGTACATTCCGCGTGTTTCTCCAACACAATCCACTTCACAGTCCCCAACAAGATCAGCAATGTTAACGTCAAAATCGTGGGTGGAGTGACTTGTGCTTCAATTTGTCTTATGGAACTTTTATTTCATTTAGGTGTGTGGTTCAATTGCCTTTTATAGATGACCAATCGGGTGTATCAATGCGAATCATAATGAAGCAAAAGCATAGCACAGTGGCAAGGGAATGCACAATGCTAAATGTAATGATGAAGAGAAAGAGAAAGGAAAGATAGGCACTCAAATGGAATCAAGCTCTCTTCTATTACTTAGCCAAAATGGAAGTTGAATACAAACAACTCACGGCCACACTCTACACACATAGGTTGCCTTGGTGGCAAAAATGAGCCTAACTCCTATAATTCTAGAGCCTTTTATACTTGACCTTCTTACTGACATTTGCAGTGGGTACTACCTTGCACATTTGGAATGGTTCACAACTCCTTGTCATAAGGGGCTAGGAGCCATTACATATTATTAATCATGTCTCACATGTTTCACCTTTCTGGATCCTTCATACATTGTTATCACAGTCTCTACAATACAGGCCTTTCCCAATGACACTTTTTTAACTAAGTTGAAAGGCATCGACAAAAATATCAAAAAATCCATTGGAATTCCATGCCATGTAAGTGTCTAAATAATCAATAAGTAAGTGTCAACAATGGTTATGAGGAAAACTCTAAAATTGCAACCTTGCAAAACTTTTCATCTCATTTTGATAAGATTCAATTCTATCATACACCACTATAGATAAGTCATTATAGAGGCAATTTAGGCCAGTCTTCCAAGAGATGCTAGATATAATTTAATTTCCCAATAAAATGAATAGTCAATACAATGATCCAATATCGTATAAAGTTTATGACATCATACAAGCAAATACTAAATACATTACCAATGCTCAAACTATTAGGTACTCCAAACAATAAATCCTCAATACATGTACATGTCAATTCTAAATGCACCAATCCAATCAATACATGACTAATGAATAGACTGATACCATATCAATCCTCTAATTTGATTGAATTGAGTGGTCCTTATGTTTTTTGAGGTTCTTCTAATTTGGATAATTGATTGGTTCTTATAATTTGAGGCGATTTAAATAGAACCAAATAACTATACTAAAATTTGAGGCAATTTAAATAAAACTGAGAAACTATCCTAAAATTTGAGGTGATTTAAATCAAGCCATATAAGGATAATATACAAGTAAATTCAATGCCGTTTTGAATTAAATTTTGCCACAACAAGAGAAGTAACAAGAGATATAGCAATAGAAAAGTAGCTAGTAACTCAAGATCGAAGCAACTTTAACAGCAAGGCACATGGTCTGACACTATTCCTATTTAGGTAAGGATTTCAAGATGCTTTCCAAATGTGATTGCTACTTCTACAATGAAATATAAATGTCTCCAAAAAGTTTCTAAATGTCTTTGGTAGCCAAAAGTTGTGCATTAGCTAAAGCAACATCCAACTTGAGTTTTTGATCAATGCAATCATCACTATCTTTGAGGGAGCAGAGAGGTCGTTGTTCAACTTTCAGAGCATCTTTACTCTTTGCTCCATGTTGCAACCCCTCACTTTTCTCTCGCATTTTCTATGGCATGCTACTTCTATGAGATAAGGAGGCCATCGAAGGAGCAAATGTTTGGTTTTGGTAGAAACAACTTGACATGCTTCAAAAGGTGTGCAATCAAGATGACCACTCATAAAGATGGATATAAAGGTGGTAGGCCCCACCCAACAAGGAGAACCACCAAAATTTCAAGGCAGCACAGGTACGTGATTTTTTAGAGGGGATATCAGAGCATATGAAGGAGTTATGGGGCGAACGAAGCGTGTGCACATCCTGAATATTATTTAAGACAAGTAGCCCAGTACGAATGATATACGGGACAACCATGCAGGTAGGAGGGACTTAAATTGAGCAACCAGATTTTTGATCTACTCGCCTGACTCCAAGCACAAGATGCAATGGTCTACCAAACGACGAAGTTACAGGTTGGGTTGGTGAAAATACATCCGTAGCATAATGGATGTGATGAGTATTTCCTAGATCTAGAGGCAGACTGTCGAGATGTACCAGAATTGTTATAAACAGCATAATAGATGGATCGAACAACTTTGTAGCTGCAAAGAAGACACTTAGCTCACCACCCAGCAACTAGCAGAAGCTATTACAGAGAGGGACGCATTGTAAACCAACCTAGACACTGTAAAGGTAGAATGGGATGAAAAATTCGAAGTTCCGACAGCATTTTGAAGAAGCCTCTACAATTGTTATGAGCATCATACTGAGCTGCAAAGGTGCAGGATTTTGAAAGATTACTATCATAGACCATTGGACGATATAGAGTTGGATAGTCCCATAATCAAGAATTTGTTGAACAAAGTAAAAGCAAACATCACTGGTAATTTTATCAATTATGGAGATCCCCACAAAGACACACAGCTCCTAGATTGTCCGAATGTACAATAATGGGCCGGTCCATTGATGTCATGTCTAAGAAAAAGCCATGGAACAGATTGCTGCATGATGTAAATAAGGTTTCTATGACAAATAAAATGCCCCACGAAACTAGCGGCTGGATTCCAGCCTTTTACTGGGCCCATTGGAGCTTAGCATTTTGACCTTGCTGCACAGGCAGTCCAGTGACGCAACATTTTTCATGTGCTTTGATCACCACAACCTGTGCCATTTTACAAGGTCCATTCTCAGAAGATTCAAGCAACAACGCAACAACAACAAGCAGGCCAGTCTGCAATGTTCTAGGTTGCCTGCTCAGCCATGAGAAGGAATCCACTTCGAGCTTTCATACTTAGCCTCAATGCTCGCAAAGACCATGAAAGAAGGTAAACATACCATGAGGTAGATTTTCAAGCCATCGCTAGCCTATTCAGCATCACTGAAACCAAGAGTATCAGAAGGTGGATCCTATGTGACTGCACCGTTAACATATTGAAAAACCCTTTGAAATGCTACAACAGGAAAGGCATGCTGCTTCAGCTCAAGTAATTGACATAGAATGCTAAATCATGTCTAGTGGTCACCATGGTATACACGAGACCTATACAAATCGGCTCAGGTAATTGACATAGAATGCTAAATCACGTCTAATTATCACCATATACATAAGATCTACTAGTACCTCTTGTGTCTCGATAAGAGAAAGATGCATCCTCTCCATTAAAGTGCACACAGTTTACATTGTGCATAACCCCATTTAGACAATAGTGCCATTTTGCACCCGTCCGATGCTAACAAACATGAATGCTTAGAAACCTCCAAGCACATCATCATGGTGTGATTATTCTTGTTGTTGTCTATATGGATGACCTATTGCTTGCTTATTGATCTACTGTCAATAGAATGTTAAGAAAGCACTTGGAAGGTGTTTGACTTGACACAATTATACAATAAGGTCCACAGAGCTGCACACGGATCCATGCATCAGAAATAATCATCCTGCTTGGAGTACTAAGAAAGTGAAGACTATACTAGTCAAATGGGATCTCTACTATGCGTTCCTTCATAGTATTTGGCAAATCCACATTTGGCCTCGGTGTACTATTTCTATCTAGCTTTTAATCGACCATATTCTGTACTGGGTTGGAAGCGGTTAGGAGGATGTCAACGATTAAGAGATTCCATCAAGTGGGTTTTATGGCGCTACTCGTTACATGTCACATCAAAGGAGGCAAGGCATTGGTAGTATTGGGATTAATATATTCTGGTGTGAATTGTGATGCTATCAGCAGGTGATGAATGTGCTCTGTCTTGGAGAGCAAGTCACATGAACGAGGTCACGTGAAGGAGTTTTCAAAAGAGGATTTTGTGAAATCTGTGTCCGAGATGGTATTACCATGGCCACGTCGCGACGTAGTTGTAATTTGTACGAGTTACGTACAAGAAAGCACGTAAGAACTTACGGCACAAGAGCCTAGGGCATGCAAAACAATGTTAATTTTGCAGAAATGCAGCGAAAAAGGTCATATGGAGGCTAGGAGTGTGCTTCTCCAACTAGACCAAAGTGGTGCTAAGAAGCGTAATGACTTCTTTCTCTGATTGTAAGCCTAGTATGAAACGCCCTTTTGTCCTCATCCAATAAGAGCTGATTGTTTTGATTTCACATGACATCTCTCTGAGTTTGATGACTCAAATGAAACTAGGCATGAAATAAAAAACGGTGCCGGTCTTCAATCCTATGACTGATGCTACGTCAACATTCAAGAGATGAAAGAGTAATAACGATATAAACTACCGTTCTGATCTCCAACAGCACTATTTAGTCCTGATTCCCAACAGCACTATTTAGTCCTGATTCCCAACAGCACCATTTTCTAATCTAGACAAATCCCTCCAAGCCCCTCGCAGATTTGTTTACTGTTACATCTTGATTGTGTCCTTCGCTTCTGTAATCCAATATAAAATTTCACTTGAACCCACGACCTTAAAAATCAATGCATAGCTGCGGGCTTATTGCTTTGAACCATGTCGTCGTTTATAATTGTAACGCGCGCCACTCGTTTCCTCATAGCTAGAACAGGGGTGTGCATTTGATAACTTAAATTTACAGTAATTGTTATTGACGTAAATAATAAATTTCAAGGCTATATATCATCACCCGACCTTAGCTCAGATGGTAGAGCGGAGGACTGTAGTACTTACCAGCTATCCTTAGGTCGCTGGTTCGAATCCGGCAGGTCGGATATAAATCCCCCCCTTTGAAACTTTTATAATTTTGCGTGCAAGTATGCTGTTCATAAGATATTCTTAGGTCGTTGGTTCGAATCCGGCAGGTCAGAACCCTACCCCTTTTGAAACTTTTATAATTTTGCGTGCAAATATGCAACTTATAAACAGTGCTTCAATAAGGCAACACACTGAGACTCTCATCAACGGCTCAACACACGGGCAACCTCTACGAACTCACAAAGTACTTGACAAAAAGCCATAAGTGAAGATAGAATCTTTATAGATTTTGACAAATTCCAGTGAATCTGATCTTACAGAAGATTGGCCCATAAGAGTGACACTTGCGTGCAAATATGCAACTTATAAACAGTGCTTCAATAAGGCAACACACTGAGACTCTCATCAACGGCTCAACACACGGGCAACCTCTACGAACTCACAAAGTACTTGACAAAAAGCCATAAGTGAAGATAGAATCTTTATAGATTTTGACAAATTCCAGTGAATCTGATCTTACAGAAGATTGGCCCATAAGAGTGACACGTGGCACTAGATATCATCGACATGGCGGTCACATCATCTTACCTTATCCTCAAGGTCACATTACCTTGGACTTGGTCACATCTTTGCAATGTGGCACCTTCTCTACCCAAGTGCTACATCATCATGCCTAGCCACACTGCCATATCATCAACTGAGTGCCATGTCAGCCAGTCCACATTAATGTGCCACGTCACACCAACACATCATCATTGACCAATAAAACTGCCACATCAATAGATGCACTCAGCTACGATGTCATCAAGCCACGTTAGCATGCCACATCATCAACCACAACAACTCTACCACATCATCAGTCCAGTTATAGCACTACCACATCATCTGCCACATCACACTACCAACTGGCACACCGTCCCCCTCACAGGCACAATTACCTCTCCACATGCACTGCATGTGCACCTACACACTGCTCCATAGGCACACCCCTTTCTAGGCACTGGTTCAACATGTGACCCTCTAGCCACATCATCATTTTCTCCATTTTTGCCACCTCCACCTAGATCAAGCCGTATCTCTTGATCTATGAAGAATGTGAGGGTGCTCCAAAAAGGAAAAACGCTCAATTTTTTGTGCTCTACGTGCCCATTACATGATACACACATTTTGGTGCTTGTATCACACAAATAGGAAAGAGTGGAAAGATTTGCATTTCTATCTCACAGGTAGTGGTTGTGGATGTATATGCCCCTGCTTGTAGATAGGAGTGCCTCGTGTTTTAGAAGCAATTGATTGAGACCCTCCCAAATGTGGAATCTTGGATTCTTGGAGTAGACTGCAACAAGTTTAAGTAGGATAAGCAGCGTGGAACCTCTTTCTTGGTGATGTTGGCGGCGGCGGTTGAGAGGAGCATGTGGGAATAGTTTATCTTCATGATCTATGAAAGGGATCCTTGGCAACATGCGGACTTCTCCAAACTCTCAGTAGACTTTGATTCTCTTTTAGGTAATGTTGGCATGATGGTCTTTTAGAGAGGGTTCTATGTGGGTGATTGGGCTATGCATAGGGGGGGAGGTCTGACCATTCACTTATTATTCTACACCTCGAACCATCTGGTCAAGGACTCTCCCAGAAAGGGCTATGCATAAAGGGAAAGTCTTACATTCACTTATTATTCTACACCTCAACTCATCTCGTTAAGGACCCACCTAGAAAGGGATCCGTGCTCCAGATGCCTTGTTCTAGGAGGAGGAGGTATAGTAGGCCGCACAAGATGCCCTTGGAGGAAGGGTGACCCCTATGGCTAGCAAACACAATGTAAAGGAGAAAATGAGAAGCTCTAGTGTCAAATTGTATGCTAATCTCACATCCTGTAGGCATGTAAGAGGGCTTTGAGATGGGACCTAGCTTCCATTGAGCATCTCATGGAGCAGGACTCAAGCTCTCAGTGGTTGGTAGATCATCACGAGTGTGCATGCCTCAATCTTCAGGACATGTATATCAGTTGCGTAAAGTTCTCTTATCAATCATCAAGGGCGAGGTGGCTACAATAGGGTGACAGGATGACTAGATAATTTTTGCAAACTAGTGGGCCCTGATCAATAGCAACACACTTGTACATGGGAGCAAATAGATGAACTTTGACACCTCGCAGATTATTTATATGACCATTGACTTCTATGAGAGCTTGTTTTATTATGTACATGACCATTGACTTCTAGGAGATTATTTACATGACCATTGACTTCTATTCCGAGTCATGGTTAGATTTGTTTGATCCTAGGGGGAGGACAAGGCTGATCTTTGCTAGTGGAGATTGATCACTCTACTGGACCCAACGTATAAGATCTTAGCCAAGATATTGAGTTTGTAGCCATGTCCCCACCTTGTGGATATTATTTATGACACATAGACATGTTTTTGTTCATGAGTACAGCATCCTCAACAGCATTTCATCTTTTGGGAGGCACCGAATTGGGTGAAGGAGAAACTTAGTCTCTTGCAATTCTTCTCTTTGATTTTGAGAAGACTTATGATAGGGTGGAATGGTCTTTTTTGTAGGGCATAATGTAGATATTAGGATTCTTAGATAGATGGGTTCTTAGCCTTATATGTAGGGAGTTCTAGTCAAATGATCGAGGATGGATCAATGGGTTCTTAGCCTTATATGTAGGGAGTTCTAGTCAAATGCTTACTGGTGGCCACACGGAGATAGGCCTTTTCTCTTTCTTGCTAATTTGATAGGGTTGTCTTGTCGTCCCATTTCTTTTCCTTTTATAGAAGCTGAGGTGCTGGGTTATTTTTTTGGCTCTCAAACTAAAGACCTCACTAAGATGAGGCTACCCATTCAGCAATAGGAGGAGCTATTGGATTTAGAATTGGAAAATGACATGAAGGGTTCAACAGTGAGCCCCTTGGATTTATACTATGTCGCCTCTGGGGATAGAACCAATAGGACCAAACTCATAGACTTCCTTATGATAAAGGAGGTCCAAGAATTTGCAATTGGGAGGCAACCCTTCGCTTTTGGTGGATTTTGCGGGGGAGACAAGATATCTCCAGACATGAGATATCTTGGTTGCTAGGTAGGAATAGACATTTTAATGGAGCAACAAATAGCCTTGGTTTTAGAGAGTGTGCACAGCACAAGATTCTTTTTTGTAGCTCGGCCAAACTCTCCTTAGCAAGTAGGGCCTTGGTGGTCAACCGAGTCCTCCTTACCAAAGCTTGGTACATAGCCTCGCATAGGTGTGGGATGCATGGGTCAGATTAGGTACTTTGTGTGCAATGTTTTATGGGTTTGATTGGATGGCACATGGAACACTAGAGCCTGAGTGGCTTGACTGACAATAATTTTACCTCAGGGTCAAGGCGGTCTTAGCATCACCGACCTGGAGATGTAGAGCGATGCCCTCTTAGGCAAGTTGGTGGTGCGTAATCTCACCTGAGGCTTTGAGCCTATAAGATATTGCTTTAATGAGGGTTTCTAAGGAATACACCTGTATAGTGGATAGTGGTAGTAGTCCCCCTATATAATAGTGGGAAGGGCTCCCCCCTGATGAGGATCCTTTTAAGGGTCTGGAAGTGCTTGTCTGGGCGACTCATTTGGGCTAGCCCCACATGCAAAGACCAATTTGAGCAGCAATAGATCATTGGGCACCTAGAGGTTTGGGTGCTGGAAGGACAATGGTCACATATTGGCTAGACATAGTGGGATAGTGGCCCAACAAGGTCGTTTGGGATATGCAGATGGCTTCCTCTAGAAGTAGAGGCTAGAAAGAAAGCACTCTTGCATCTAAGGGGGACATGTATACGGATGACAGAGATTGATGCAACAATTCCCAACCCATGGTGAGAGGTGCTGAGTACTACCTAGACTTAGAGAGCTCTCGAGGATAGGGGTGCCTCTCAGGGGATTGGTTCCTTCAATGGTCATGTGGTATTAACATCGTAGATACTAAATAGTGGGGCCAGGGCCTCTTATAGGCTGAGATAGAGAGGGACCATTTGGAGGAGGAGGTCTTGGATGGGCTAGATTTGGTAGAGGATTAGGATAGTGGGCTACTTGAGCAAGGTTTAGACCATCATATGAGATACAATATTAAGACTGAAGTGTTTCTAAAAGACAACATTTTTAATGTCCTCATCGTGAGGCATTCACTAGTTGTCTAGTTTGCCACCTCGGTTTTTAGTCCCTACTCTAGAGATTCCCTACGTAGTGAGCTCAGTTCTCTAGAATGGGCTAGTTTCTTTTTAACAACCAAGTTTGTTTTGCTTTATTTTCCCATGATCAACATCTTTTAGATTGTTGATTTGTATGGTTCTTACCTACTCATCCACCGAGATCAAAACACCATGTTGATGATTGGTTATTAGTACCCTCATTCATTTGTAAAGAGTCATACACTGATTCACCTTTCTATTGGTTGACTCAGTTAAGCTACAACAATATGCCTTGTATTAGTGTAATGACACTATAATCAGTAAAACCATGGAGATGTACATCATCACCTATAGCATAATGCAAACTAAAGTGAACAATCCCACATATGTATCAAAGTACCCTCTTGGCTACATTCCAATGGGTGATAGTAGGGTTTTACATGAAATGTGATAGCAAGCCCATGGCATAAGAAAGATCCAGTTTGGTAGAGCATAAATAGATGAACTTCCCAACTAGGTGCCTACATAATGTGCCATCAAACCTCTCAGCAATATCATACTTGCTAAGTTTGAGGTTGGAGTAGACATGGGTTTGTTATCCTACATATTAAATTGCTAAATTATACTCAAGGCATACTTGGACTAAGTAGGTGAAAGCCATGTTCCATTTGCCAAAACTCAAGTACCAAACAATAATGTAACAGCTCTAGATCAACCATCTCAAATGTTGAGAGTAGCATGGCCTTGATGGCTACAATTTCCTCTATACCATTGCCTATGAGTACAATATTATCCACATATAAAATGAGGATGACTATATAGTCATGTTCCTGTAGGAAAATACAAGTTCGGCTCACTTGAAGTATTGCAAAACTGATGTGACTATAGACAAGCATGTATGCGATGATAATAAGCACATGGTGCTTGTTTTAATCCATATAATGTTTTCTGCCTTGCACACTTTGTGCTCCTATCTTGCAACACTAAATCATGGGAATTGCTTCACATATACCTCCTCTTTGAGGTCTCCATTCAAGAAGGGTGTCTTGACATTAAAATAATATATTGGCCAACCATATGAGGCATCCATGGCCACAACACACTTGATAGTAGTCATCGGGGTCACAGGAGCAAATGCCTCCTTGTAGTCAATGTCTTTTGCCTGTGAATATCCCTGTGCAACCAAGCACGCCTTATATTTTTCCACTTCACAATTGGCATGATATTTCACCTTGTATACCCACCCACTTCGTGCCAATGACAGATTTGCCCACCGGTAGATCGACTAGTTCCCATGTTGCTTTATTCTAGGGAGAATACATTTTTGATTTCATTGCATCCAACCACGATTAATATGTGCTTCTTGAAAATTAGCGGGCTCCTGTGGAGGTTCCATCACTGCGATCATCAATGCATGTTGATTTCATTAGAGCACCCCTTGTTTTGCCAAGAGCTGATCACCAGCATTATGGAGAGTGGGTTTTGCCCATTTGAGTTACTGGTTTTTATGCTACTAGAGCAGGGTGGTGGGTTGCTACCTTTGATAAGTGATAATTTGTTGTTCAACCACATTTTCCTATGGCTATGTGGGAGTTTCTTGATGTTTTGAATTTTTCATTTGGGGCTGCAACACATCATTTGTAGCCTCACTAAAATCAATGAGAGTTAAAGGAGTTGGATCCAAATCTAAAATATCTTTCATGTCAGTATAGCCCTCGGCTTCATTGAATATGACATAACCAACTAAGATGCATTTAGTCCCTTTGTTAATTATCGAACTTAGACCTATTGTTTTCTAGAATCAAAGCATATGCCACTGAGCCAAATATGTGGAAGTGTCCAAACTTGGGCGGTTTGTCATATAGTGCCTGAAATGGTGTGATGCCTACCAAATACTTCGTGGGGCATCTGTTTTGAATACATGCAGCTGTAATTATAGCTTCTCCCCAAAAAAAGTGAACAAATTCCTGTAAGAAAGCATGCAATGTGTCATCTCCAAGAGAGACCTATATTTCTTCTCTATGATAAGATTTTGTTGAGGAGTGTATGGAGTTGGGTTGTACCCACACTGGATAGACCTTGGTCACATCAGGCCTTCGTCATACCTTGGTCACACTTTGGTCAGCCATTGGTTACACTTTGTGCACATTGTGGTCACTAGAGCAACATGTCAAGGATGGATAGACCTTGGTCACACTTTGGTCAAGTCGCACCTTGGTTATACTTTGTGCACATCTTGGTCAATGGAACAACATGCCAAGGATGGATAGACATTGGTCACACCACCTTGGTCACACTTTAGTTAGAGCTCGGTCACACCTAGGTCAGACCTTGGTCACACTTGGGTCACAATTTTGTCACGTTTGGGTCACACTTTTTTCACATCTTAGTCATTGAAGCAACATGTCAAGGATGGACAGACGGTCGCAACTTGGTCACACCTTGGTCATGGGATCAATAGACTCTAGCCATAGGAGCACACGGAATAGTACATGTAGCTTTACACATCGGGGATAGGTCAACAACATGACAAGATGTATTGAAGCAGTAATAGTCACATGGTTGCTACCCACGGGAGCACATGTGTAGATGAGATATTGTGTCACCGGTCTAGGTGAAGCAGTAACAGTCACATGGTTGCTACCCATAGGAGCACATGTGTAGATGGGATATTGTGTCACCAGTACAGGTGAAGTAGTAAAAGTCACATGGTTGCTACCCATGGGAGCACATGTGCAAATGGGATATTGTGTCACTAGTCTAGGTCACCACGAACTAGTGTCACATGCAAATGGAGTGGACAGAGAGTGCACATGGAGTACTTCAGTCATTGACTTGGAGGAGGTTGGTAAGTGGTAGAAGCCATCAAGATGCAAAGTGGTGGAATGGCTAAGGAGATAGGAAGATAACCAATAGCAAGCGAGGAAGGGGATTTTGAGGGGGAACTAGCCAATGAAGGTGAAGGTGAAGAGGAGGTAAGGAAAGGGCACTGGGAGCATTTGAGGGGGCATTTGAGAATAGGAGAATTCTTGTATTTGATCACTGAGCATGAGTGGGGAGAGGGGTGCAGGGTCATGAACTCGCTTGGCGTATCTCCATTTGGTGTATCTGCTATTGGTCATTTCCATCTTATATGCTATGTTCCCTTCCATCTTTGATTGCAGTTCCAACACCTCTTCATTGTGTGTTCCACTCCCTTCATCTTCCTTTACTTTGGTATAGAGAACTATGCGTTATGCGTTAGCCTTGTCCACGTTGAGAGCTGGCTCTAATAAGTGTGTGTTTCACTTTCATGCTTATTGATGGCACTACTGTCCACTCCGTACTCATTCAGCACTGATCCTGCATCATCATCGGGAAGACATTAGTAGTTTTCCCTCAACATTCATTGTGAAGCACACTCCTTGGATCTCACACTAGTAGCCTTAGGCCGCCAGTGACACCTCCAACAGTGATCAGACCTCTCCTCACATAGTGTATGATGGCAATTATGATGGAACACTACTGGTGTTGAGTAGCAAGTGTGAAGTGGTATCCTAGAGTCCTAGAGGAGATAGGTCTTATGCCGAGTAGTTTTGATAACCTTGAAGGAGCTAGTGAGAGAACTAGGGGGTACTTAAGGAGAGTGGAGAGAAGACATCTTGATAGCAAACTCGATACAAGAGGCATTAGATGTGATGGAAGTTCCCGAAGCCCTTAGGGCAAGCAGAAAGTGAACCAATTGGAGCAGTAGCCAGAGCAAGTACCTTCATCAAAATTGATCTAGACCAACAGGATCGTGGTGGTAAGATTGAGACTTCGGAGAAGATAAAGTGTAAAGTGGAGAGTAGGTGAAAGAGGAAGGTATGTGGGATGATGGCTTGTCAGTATAGCCCCCCTTCTCCTCTTGCAATGATGTCTCCATCAACAATCACTTTTGCAGGAGTGGTGACTCCTCTTGCATTGGACTTGACATCCACTAGTCAAGCTGCTATCTCATTTGTTATGTATAACTCATGCTTCCTATCAAGTCTTGCTTCAACATCCACCCCACTTGTGGGTACTCATTTTTCCTCGGTCATGTCCTTACCTTTTGTGAATGTTCCACCTCCTTTTTCATCTACATAAGATTAGATTTGCAAGTAGGATAATATTCAATTACCATCAATGGTATCAGATCAGGATTGATCAAGTCCTGTGTTGAGAGAGTGATGTGAGATCACAAGCTTTGCATGCATGTCAAAAGGATTCGCTAGAATACTCGAGAGATGATAGCTGGTGTTTCCAAAATAGTTGAGAAGACCGAGAAGTAGCTGCAATCGGAGAAGAAGATCTGCTCTAGATGTATTGGTCGAGGTGTGTTTCTAAGATTATTTGGTAATAGTCTCACATGTCTATGGAGTCGGTGAAGAAGACAAAGTCTAAGGCTTCGATCATCAAGTTCAATGGGCAAAATTTTGTGAGTTGGCAACTCTCCACCAAGCTATGCTTTATGCAAAAGGGATTGTGGGATATTGTTTGGCATGGTTGGAGAAGGAGCCGACTTCTAGAGAAGCTGAAAAATGGGCTTGGAGGAAGCAGAAGCTAATGGCATGATGGGTCGAGCACTCGGGGAGGAGTATTCCATCATCTCGAAGTTACTAAGTTGGCTGCTGCTGCTAATTGGACAATTCTTGAAGCATTGTTTGGAGTAAAGATGCGGCAACATTAATTATATGACCTATGCATGGATGATAATGAAGATATGGCCACCTTTCTGACTGCATGTAGTCATTGTTGAAACAAATTCTAGATCTTGGCTCAAAGATTGAGGATGAAGAAAAAAAAGCAATCCTATTGAAAAGTCTACCCTCCAGATACTTTGAGACAGCATGTATTCTTCGACTAGATGATGAGGCATATTTTATTGACTATGTGGGACTGCTTATGGTAGAAGAAAAATGAGAAGAAAATTTATTCGCTGGAGATACGACATATGCAATGAAGGATAGGAAGACAAGCGTACATGCTACTATTGTGGCAAACCAAGTCACATAGAGAGATTTTGCAACAAAAAACAAAAATATGAGGAGGAAAACCAAGGAAAAGTGATTGCCTAAGCTATTGAGGAACCTCCATGACAAAATGAGATAGCAGGATTTAGCTCAGACAATCTGCTCGATCTTAGCCCAGTTAGTTTTCTGAATAGATGTTTTGTGGTGATCGTTGATGGGTTTTGGCTTCGAAGCCAGTGTCTAGCTATGATGCCAGACAAAAAATTTTGTTAGGCTATGATGCCTAAGTTTCTTTCAAGACTACGATGTCCGATTGTTGGGACTATGATGTTCAATTCTTTTGTTGTCTCCCTATTCAGATCGGGAGGTGTTAGAGTGGTGATCTTCTAGGGCGACTCCATGTGGCTTCAAAGTATTGGTCTACGATCTCTCTACGATGCTGGCATGTGTTTGGTAGAGCCATGCAAGAATGCTGGGTTGGTTGCTAGACTACGTGCAAAGCTTCCTTGAGATCCACAAGTGGCAAGTGGCTCTTGAGGGCTCTCTGGAGACTTGGGCACCATCTTCACTTTTTGCATGGCGGTTTGGCAAGGTCGTATATAGGCATTGAAGATGATCACCTGTGTCTTTTTGTCACGAAGGCCTCAATCCTGAGTCAGTGTCTATTTTGTGTTAGCATTAGTAGCAACTAGTTAGCTTGGACTATAGGGTCCTTAGTCGAGTCACATCATAGACTCTGTTATAGCCAACAAACCCCATAGGGTTGAGGCTCATACTATTGAAGAGGAACAGTCGAGTTGTTTTCTATTGCTATATAGCGCGCCTTTCTTCTTGTGTTATCACGTGAAACAATTCTTTCTTTATCATATGTGAAAATTAGATTTGCAACAAGTAGGATAATATTCAATTGCCATCATCATTAGCCTCTCCACCATATATTTTTGTGACATCGTCACCTACTTCTACTCAACCAGGGGGCCTGCCAACTCTTGTAGCTGCTTTAAGCCCTAGAGTAGGTAGGGGTGTCACATCAGCCATGGCATTTCTCAATCCTGCAAAAAAAACAAGACTTCTTGAATTACTTAACAAAGTCCATGTGACAACTTAAAAGTTCAATGAGTTACTCAACAAAGTCCATGTGAAAACTCAAAGTTCAAAGGACAAATCCATGAGGATGCGGAAGCTCATGTGAGGAAATTACTCATCGCATGCAAAACAAAAGGTGTGGAGAATGAGAATGCCTTCCTACACACCTTTCTATCATCCTTGGAGGATGCCACTAATGTATGGTACAATCAATTTCCCCCTGATCATTTCCAAACCTAGACCGATTTAAGGGAAGAATTCTTGCAGACCTTCAAGATGGAAAATTTTGAACATATGATTGTCTAGGAGCTAGCATGAGAGAGACCATGTCTAAAATGTACACTTGCATGAGGGTCTTGGTGGCTAAGATGTCTGTCCCATATAATGATGTTGTCATGAAGGGTGGTTCTTTAAGGCAGTACTTGGACCCATTGCAATAAGAGTGGTTAAACAAACTTCTTGAGCATGCCTTACTGTAGGAGTTCCTGAGGAAAGCAGTGAAGATGACCTTCGACTAGCAAGCTTCCAAAAGAAGAAGGATAATTAGAATGGAAGCACCTGAAGAAGGTGTTAGAAGAAATCAAAGAGGGACTCAAAGTTAGAACAAGGGTGTATGGATCTTCATCCTTTGAAACTTAGGTTAGAAGTGGTATTTGGTGCACCAAGTGCTGGCAGGGTGCTGGTCACTAGGAATGTAAGGTATCGACTTCTACATCCTTTTGTACATTTTGTGAAATGATGATTTGGAATGTAGATACCTTAAAGGATTAAGGAAGATTTTACTAGAGTATCCTAGTGGGGAGCCCTTAGCTATTGCAGTCTCAACAGAGCACAACCCACCATTGGTGCCTCCAGCTATTGTGATAGCATTAGAGGAACTTACTCTTACTACTATTCTACCTCCCTACTTCCTAATCCCCCTTTGCTTCAAGAAACTGTACCCAATTAGGGTGGGGCCCCATATTTCTACCCTATATGTACTACACCTACTCTAGGAGGTGGATATGGACCATACTACCAAGGTGGTGTTGTCACTATTTCTCCTAAGTACAGGTTCTAAGGGTGTTGGTCACCTATAGCCGTGACATTTCTCATTGTAGCATAGGTGTTCACAAGTGTAGCATGTGTCCTTGGGTCATATTTGAGTGAAAGGTGTAGGCTAAAGCATGGAAAGCATGTCTCATACACACGTGGGTGAGAAAGAGGGCTTGATCATAACAATTGATGGAGGCTCTCGCCACCATGGGAGTTAAAGGGATTTGAGGATTTGAAAAGGGGACATGATTGAGAGAGCTATCTAGGAGTTCCACGGTTTAGAGAGGGCTACAAGGTTTAGGAGGAGTCCCGAGTTGAGTGGAGAGCTCGTCTCCTTTGCGGATTTGAGGGGTAAGGGTTGAGGAGGAGGGACAAGGGAGGAGGGAGGAGGAGGGAGGGAGGAGGAGGACGAGAGAGGAGGAGGGAGGAAGGAGGAAGATGGAGGAGGAGGAGAAGGAGGGAGGAGGAGGAGGAAGAGGAGGAGGAGGATGAGGGTAGGGAAGGAGGGAGGAGGAAGGTGGAGGAGGGAGGAAGGAGGAGGAGGAGGGAGGAAGGAGGGAGCAAGAAGGAGGAGAAGAGAGGAGGGAGGAAGGAGGAGGAGGAGGGAGGAGGAGGGAGGAGGAGGAAGGAGTACAAGGGTAGAGAGTGCAAGGGTAAGGGCATGCTAGAACACGATAGTGTAAGCTAGCATGGATGCAATGGAGATCAATCGCATGAACACAATAGTGAGCTTGAACATAGGACCCCAAATAGTCAGAGATTCATTCCATTGAGAGATATTTATACATGTTGGTCTCTACACAATCCGTAGGTACCTCCATGGTGGGACCTCTTTTGTAGGAGACCTTTTGGATAAGAGTCCATCGACTTTTGGGCGGGCCTTTTAGATCACTACACAAAGTATAATTGGATGATAGGAGTTAGATTCTTGGATTATACAATATTGTTGAGAGGCATGGCAAGGAATATGGGTTAGCATGGATTTTTGGAAGGGTATGGAGGATAATATTAGAGTTAGGGAGGGATGTGAGAAGATCGGAATAGAGAGTGGCAAGATAGGAGAGATTATATTGAAGGTAGACCACATATTCCTCTCGCAGATCTTTGTCACTTTTGGTAGGCATTGATAGCTTTAATGTTGGAATTTTTCTGGGAGTTATATCCCATGGAAGTTGCTGGTGATTGTTGCAGTAAGGGTAGGGGGCTCCCCATCAAGCATTCATATGGTAGTATTGCATCAGTCTTTAATCGTATGAGATTTGCATGCAGTGAGAGATAGAACACATTCTCCTCATCTTCATCCATCTACTGGCATAGATCTCAGAGAGTTTTTGTGCTTCTGGCCTGGTCCAATCAAGATCAGATACTGCATGTAACATCTTGATTAGCAAGTGTTTCCATGGTATGCATATTCTTCCTTCAAGGTGATCCTCTTGAGGGAGGGCTGCAACAAGCTCTTAGTATAATGTAGTGATGCCTTGTAGCAAAAGATCTTGTGCTGGCTCCTCTAGACCAGCATCGGCTTGACCTAGTAGTTGAAGTTCCAACTTGGAAATTATTGTTTTTTGATTTTGCCACTCTATGCACTTTTCTTTATACTTACCAAGTGTTGAGGTGTATGCAAGATTTAGACTATGGTTTTGTTAAACTGCTTTTGGATGCTGTGACAATTGATCATTAAGCACGCAGATTTGGAATATCTCTTGCTGGAGAATCCAGTTTTGCTTTGGTGTTCACAAGTGTCTCCCTTGATGCCATGCATTCCTTATCTAGTGCTTGACTTTGAGCTGTTTTGCAACTCATTGTTTGTGTCTAATGTGGCATGGAGCTGATCCTCTTTAAGTAGTAATCTCTCATTTAAGTGCACCATTTCATCGTTGAGATCATCACAAGTGACTTGCATTTGGGAGAGGGATAACTTGACCTCTTCCTTTCTATTCAAGGCATCAGGATAGCTGTAGATTTTTTCTTGGAGAGTATTTGTATAGTCTCCCACACAAACTTGGTGATGCTGTGATGGTTCTTATAGAAGCTCAAACCAAGATTGTAAATAACTTTTCTTACTTGCTCTTCATTTTTCTCACATGCAGGTTTAGCCTCTACATCAAAACCCCTTCTTTTGTATATTTAAGCCTCTTAAACCCCAGCACATTAAAATGAACACAGAAAAAGAAATTATTTATTGCTTTTCTTCGCTTTGACGGTTGGTTTAGCATAGATTAGATTGCCTTAGAGGAGAGACAATTCTCCGAGTTGCCAATCGAAGCCATGCTCAAATTTTTCTAACTAGTTCCTAATCGTTGTCAGTCCCTTCGCTCACATGCGGTTTCACACTCATAACATGCTATTAAATAAGACCTTTTACCATTTACCAAGAAGTTTATCAGTGGGTAGATTGCATGAGCAGATAGCAGATATCAGTGGATAGATTACATGTCATGGGGCATATTGGAGCTTGATGACTATAGTGGTCATTTTATTTCCTTGTAAATCTTTATTGGTTATTTTTATTGCATTTGTACAAATATTTAAGCTCATTTATTGTCATCAAAAACCTTGTAAACCCTTCTAGGCTATTTTTCACATTTATTGCCATATGAAGCGCCTTGTAATAAACCCGACCATTCACTATTTAACAAGTATCAGTGGGCTGCATAAGTGGATATCAGTGGAACAGTTTTTAGTGGGTAGATTGCATCAGTTGGGTATCAGTGAACAGATATCAATGGATGGACAGATTACATGTCATCACGAAGATTGAAGCTTTATCACTAGAGGGCATTTTATTTCATTGTAAAGCTTTATTGGCTAATTTTCTTACATTTGTACAAATATTTAAGCCTTGTAAAGCCTTCTAGGCTATTTCCCAAATTTATTGCTATAAAATACTTTGTAAAGCCCTCTCCGCTATTGGTCACATTTATTGCCATATGAAGCCTTGTAAAGCCTTTTGGGCTATTTTCCATATTTATTATATCAAGCCTTGTATATTGTACTTTACTTGTATGTATCTAAATTCTTCATTTTCTTTTCTTGTAGGATTATGGAGCAATCAACTAATGTGGGGGCTAGTCTAAATGACTCTGAGATTAGAGCATGGGTCTTTGATGTCACTTTGAATTTGAAAGGAAAGGAATATAGCCCCAACGGCTTTGGTAGGTGGACTCGATATCACATGGACAGAAGAGCTTGGTTTCTTCATCAAAAGGAAAAGATACTCTTTCTACTTATGTCAAAAAGGGAGTTCAATGATGTTGATGATCCATGGGATGCTACATTCTCTAAGAAAGATATGACTTCAAGCCTTGTAGTAGGCATAATGATAGAGCCAAAAGAGACTTTTATGGATATTTTCACAAAGAGTTCAGATCCTAAAGTTGGCAGGCTTCATTTTGTTGTGTCAAGGAGAGACTGAAAGTCTTTGTGATGCCTCCTCCTCAACCATCAAAGTTTCCGGAGCTGCAAAGTGCATTGGAGGCTCTTGCAAAAACTTGGGAGCGATTTCTTAGTGTGGTGGCAAAAAGGATGCATGCAAAGATTACGTTTGAGTACTTTTAGGATGCACAATATGCACCTCAGATTCAAGGATCTTCACATGAAGGAGATCAAGCACAGACTTCGATGCAGGGGCAAGAAGAACATGCACACTATCACAAACATGTAGAACATGAGCACAAACTTCTAGAGCAAGAAATGGTGGATGTCACTAAGGATGATGAAACACAAGCCTTGAGTGCACGGGAATTTAAAAAAATTAAAGAAGATGAAGGCGGATCCACTACAGTTATGCTAGAAGCTCTTGCTAGCAAACCACGACGTGAAATGCAAAAGGCTAGTACTGTAAGAGCCACGGTTCCAAGCATTAGAAAAAGGCATCGTCCCACTGTAAAGAAAGATCATGTGGATGGAAAATGGTTAAAAGAAGAGAAAGATGAAGAAGACTCAGAACTCGATGCTGAAGATGATCAGGATGAACTCACATCATTTAAAAATCTCAATCTGCGTCTTAATGAAGCAGTAACAGATGATGATGTGGGATATATCTAGGGTCAAAGGACATGGTTTGTGAATGCCAGAGATGTGGAAGCTGCAATTGTCTTTACTAATAGCCAAAACCTTGATATATCCTATGCACTGCAAATATACGAGGCTTTGAGAGATGGAAAGAAACTCCCAAACAACCACTGCATTGGTTTTATTAAATTGTTTTTGTAAATCCCAAATGATAAAACCCATGCTTGCTTTTAGTATATCCCAAACAACTACCACGCTAGTTTTATTAGATCCCATAACAAATCCACACATCCACAAATCCATTCATATAATAGAACCAAGCTGTTGTTAATATCCTAGTGTGCAACCAACCACCGTGCACTAGCAACCACTTATCTTGCACCACCGCCATGCTATCCTAAAATTCGTTGCATAGTCCTATACTAAAACAGTCCCCTTTAGATTGGTTATCTTTAACTATCAGATTTCAACCACCAAGCTACTTAAAACATTTAAGTATTAACATGGAAGCAGGTCGGCACAAAATCAGGTATTACGAGCACCATAGATCATGGATGATGGCAGTTTGAGAAATTCCACAAGTCCAAGAAATGCCTACAAGATTTTTACCTTTTCAAAATACAATGACATTTTGTAGCTCAAGGAAATTCCAAACTCTCAACTATCTTATCAACTCTCTATAGAAAGCATCTCCCAGCTCTTTAGGCCAGTCTGATAAACTATTGTAGACCTCATTACACACTCAGACCACCAACTTCTTGCTTGCCTCTGCCAACTTGTACGCCCATAGTAATTCCTCCTTTCGCTAGGGGTCCTCTTCATCTTGGTATTGTTGCTCTATACAAGTTCACTCTATACAACTTTGTACCGCCATCATGTCCTATCAAAAGAAACCTACATCATGAGCTTGAAAATACCTTAAAGGAGTAGGAAAAACAATATCTAGGGAGACAATGAGGCAGCTCTCCAAGCCACGAAGGATGCAGGGAGTAGCCACGGTGGAGCAAGTTGCAGTAGTCACAATGGGGGTTGGTTTTTTGAAACATTGTTGGAAGTTGAAAGAGTAAGCTACAAGACCCTGCAACAAGATTACGATAGGGTTGTCCATGAGCTTGTAGTGGCTTTCAATAGTTTTGAAGAGTAGTCTATCATTGTGAGTGATTTCCAAACTAGCATGGAAGTCTTGGAAATGGCACATGTTGATGTTTTTTAGCAATTTAAGCAAATTCAATAGATGATGAGGGATTCAGATGAAGTTATTGCATGGAGTGAGCAAAGAGTGGAGGAGATGAATGAGAACATCTACAGCCTTAGGATGAGAGAGGAAAGAATCAAGGAGCAACTTCATCATGTACAGAGAAAGACTGTGGTATTGATGGCCACAATAGTTAAATCGGATGCCTATCCTACTATGCAAATGGGTCTGAAAGGCATGGTCTACCATACCCCCTTCATAGATGATTGCATGATTTGATGGCATACGTGCTACCACCCTTTGCACATTTTTTGCTTTGGGATGTTTGTGCATTCAAGATTGCTATGTAGAGAATGTCATTTACCTTTGCCCAGGTCATGGACAAATCAAATGTGCATGCCTGCTATAGCTATCTATGACGAGAAAGTAGATGCTGCAGCTCAATTTCCCATTTGGGCACAAAATGCAAAAGAAAAGGAGCACAAATTAAAGAAGGCCAAGCCCGAGCCCTGACTACGAGGAAAAGGAGCCTGAAGGGAGGAACTAGGCCCCTTCAGGAAAGGAGCAAGAAGGGTCGATCCTGCAACTAGGAAGCTCAAATCAAGGAAAGAGGAAGCGACATGATGGGTGGGGCCGGGCCCCTGAAGATAGGAACCAGCCCCCTTTGGGAAAGGAGTAAGGAGGGCCGAGCCTACAATTAGGGAGCTCAAAAAAGTGACCTGCTCAAAGCAATGTGGAACTAGCCCCCTAAAGGAAAGGAGTCCTTGACATGTAAACTGAAGGAAAGGAGTCTTTGAGATGTAATCTATCTAATCTTTATGTAATCTATTGAATTATTAATGTTCTCCAGAGTTTACTTGGGCAATGTATCTACTTTAGGATAACACCAGTGCAGTGGTTTGCTCCTATTATTACGTGGGTCAACATTTGTTTGGGTTTGTCGACCAATCACTATACCCAAAAATGGCTACATCCAAAAATTAACTACCACAAGTGTGGTGGTTTGCTTTTATTATTACGAGGATATTAACTTAATTGCCACCAACATAGTGGTTGGTTGCCAGCATAGTGGTTGGTTGCATGCTAGGAATATAACTGCCATTAGTGCAGTGGTTTTCTTCTATTATTATCATTACAAGACAAGATGAATAGCATACAATTCATTTGTTTAGGAATTGTGGATTAGCTATGGGATTTCATATTTCTCAATAAGTGGAGTTGTTAAGATACATACATACATACATACATACATACATATATATATATATATACATACATATAATAATATATGTATATGTATATCTATGCAATTTTATAATATTTTCAACAAGTGATGTTCTCTCAGCTATGTGACTAGATAGTGTCTATTGACAGGCCAAGGACCATAATGTGAGACAAAAGATTTCGATTAAACAGTCGAATGATGAGGTGGACATGTCGGTTGTATGAAACAAGAATGAGAAGGTCGGGCTCAATGAACTCTCTCCCTATTTAAGTGCAGTGCAGACACAATTAAGAGCCCATTATGAAATCTAGCCCTAAAACTCTAGTTTACACCGATCCACCTACTACAAATCTATGGCATACTCAAAAGACTTTAGAATGAACAATGTTGGATGACCTCCTTAGAGAAACAAACCCAAAGAAGAGGAAGGAAAATAGCTACAAAGAGGACATGCTTTGCCATTGGGTATATCATGACTTGGAGTCAGCAAAGACAATGAATATTAATCTTCTCCACCCTGGCTTATCTCTGCCCCATCCTTCCTGGCCTTGAATCTCTCTCATAGATCCTGCATCACCGCTCTGGTTTTTTCATTCTCCCTTTTCAGCTCCTCAATCATCTAGTCTTTTTCAACGTTCAATGTGTTCTGCATGTTGTAGAGCCATTTCCTTTTTGGCTCTCTCATCTTCAAGCTCCTTTTGCATCATTGCTAGCTCCTTGTTCGTGATGTCCCCATTACTTCTAACTTCTTCAAGCCTATCTCGGAGCCCCTTGATGTACTTCTCTACTTCTTCTCTTCTATGCCTATCCATGTCGACCATTTTTGCAGAGGCCTCAGCTTGCTCTCATGCCTACAAGGCCCTCACTTCTGCCTCCTCTACCTTAGCTTCTGCATCCTCCCTGAGAATTTTCTCAAGTTGCATTGACTTTGCTCCATCGATGGCTTTCTCTTGTAGAAAAGTCACCTTTTGAGAAATTTTCTTATCGTATTGCTCAAAAATCTTTGAGGGTAGATGTCATCAGGTGCATTGCAACTCTTGTGGACTGACATGATAATTGGGATTTGCCATCCACACAATTCTCTAGGTTGGCTATCACGCTCTTGGAGATCACCATTGAGAAAGATACATCACATCCTTTCACTTGCTCTACTACTACTTGAACCTCTCAGAACTTCACAGTTCCTCTCGTATTAGGAAAGAAGTGCATTGTCTTTTTTAGCACATCTTGGAGGTCTGTTGGCAAGCTAGAAAGGTTGACTCCATTATCTTTACTAATTTAAGCATTGGGGTATGCATCTAGAATATCCTGTCTCTTCCACTACTTCTCGAATTATAAGTGTGCTTACAAATTGCCTCCAAGAATGCCTAGCACATTTTCAATCACGCTTTTAGTGATGGTAATCTTCTGAGCTCGTGAGATTGTTTGTCCCTCCTTCATATTCACCTCCTGTACAAACCCGATGAAGTTGCTGAGAGTACCCAAATTGGGTTTGAAGAGCGAGTAAGGAGCTCCCAGATGTCACGATTTCAAGATCAAGGGAGGAAAGATTGTGTGATGAGCTCCCGAACTGTGCAGGGTCCATTACAAGAGGGGATAGAAGTTGCAGGAAGAGTGCAAGGGAGATAGAAACGGTCGAGAGCAATAGAAGATGGAATGTGAAGGAAATGGAATAGTGGAGGCTTAAGTTTGCAGTCCGAGTGCAAGGGAGAAAGATATGGTTGAGAGGGATAGAAGACGAAATAGTTAAGGAAATGGAATAGTGAATGGAAATAGAATAGTGAAGAAAATGGAATAGTGGACGTTTAAGTTTGCAGTCTGAGTGCAAGGGAGAAAGAAACAGTCGAGAGGGATAGAAGACAAAACAATTAAGGGAATGAAATAGTGGAGGCTTAAGTTTGTAGCCCTACTACAAGGAACTATCAAGGTGAGAACCACCACGGTGGTTGGCTGAATTTTTGATTAATTCAAGGCAACAGTACTACCTTGCATGGTAATGAGTGATTAGAGGTGGTGGCGTCTAAGATTACTAGCCACCTCTATGGTGTTGGGGCTAAGATGCCACTGGGCTAGTAGTTAATTACCAACCATCGTAGTGCCTCAGAATTACTCACCTGTCAGTTAGCACCACTGTGCTTGCATGCATAATTACTTAAGAGCGCAGTAAATTACCAATCATCAGGCTTGCATGCTAAGATTTCATCGAGCTGGGAGTTAATTACCAGCCACCCCAGTGGCCTACTCACCCACCACCAGGTGTCTGCTTCATGATTACCAAACCGTCTAGGGTGGCGCCTAAGATTCCACTGTGGTAGCTTGCAATTAATATAGATGGAACCTCGGGCTCCAACCACCATGGTGGCTTGAACTTTATAGTATATAAGACCTGTGGCATTTGGCATTTTACTACATTGTTCTCATCTGCCCCTACTCTACTACTTTGCTCCACACGCTCTGCTACTTTGCTCCACACACCCTCCTCCAACTCTTTACTGCCCTTGCTCTACTTTACTCCATGCTCCCTCCTCCAACTCTCATCACTCATCTAATCCCCTGCTCATCTACTACTCACCCACTCATCTTCACCATGCCTACTACCACCCCTTGATGCATTGTGATCCCAATGTTATCTACCTTCTCATATAAGGTGATTGTGTTGCACTCACCTAGAGTAGAAATGCTGGCACTATTGGACACCCTTCATTCCCAACGTCGATTCCCCCCATATCTACATATCACCACCTTAGATGACATGCTCACCTCTAGCCTCTTTATGGATGTGCTGTATGGGTTCCCCCTAGATGTCGACAAAGGCCTCATTATTTTCACAACAGAGTACTCTCAACTTGTTGGGGGGGCCGTCTTGGAAATGTGCATGGTCTTCGGCCTCTCCATCATCTCCTCCACTAAAAAATTTAATGCAATAAGCTTGGCGACGGCAATACAGAGTTGTACAATTTTCCTCTTGCTCAATGAGGCTCATAACCACTCAGAAATGGTTGGATGTAATCTTTTGGCCTCTAAGGCTCCCAACAATCTTTTGGCTCACTGGATGTAATGTTTTGGTCTTTAAGGCTCTCAGCAATTGCTGAGTTTTAATTACATTTATGCAATCTCTTTTTGTTCAATTTAAGGCTCTCAGTATGCACAGTTGTTAACTTTTATATTTGAATGGTTATGGTCGCTAGATGTAATATTTTGGCCTTTAAGGCTCTCAGCAATTGCAGAGTTTTTATAAATGTAAGGTCCTCTGATCTCAGTATAAGTTGTTAATTTTTATGTAACCTCTTATTGGATGTAGATGTACATTGTAATCTCTTTTGCTCAATTGACACTCGATGAATTGTACTTGATTATCTGGATGGGACCATCGAGCCTCCAGTCACTGCAATGGCTCGAAATGTTTTTGCCCTCATTTAGGATTTACTGCAATAAGGACTAAACTACCAGTAAAGTAGAACTACAATTTCCTCGGTTTAGGACCAAAATAGCACTAAAATAGCTCCAACAACCCACCGTTGTGGTTGCATGGAGATACATCTAGAAAAATACAATTAAACTTTTAGAAAATGCAATTGACGATATGGCCCTTGAGGGTCCCCTCTAGGGGCAAGCGCTATATCAACATGGATTATACAATATCTAGGATGCCACTGGATAGATATGGCATGTCAATATGGCCCTTTTCCCTAAGACCCCTCAAGGGCCATACTGTCATTGCATTTTCTTGGTTGCACAAGGAAATACATTTTCCTTGGTACACAAATATATAACTCCAAGAACTAGAGTGGTGGCTATCATAGATCTCCTTCTGTTTGCCAGCACGGTAGTTTTCATGGACCTCCTATAATACGCAAAAATAGGTAACGGAGCTATAACTCCAAGAGCCAATGCAATGGTCGCTCCAAGACAACCTTGAATTTTGGGTGATGAGACAGGTCATCAGGCCAGAGACTGCACTGAGGTGATGTTCAATATGATACATTGCATCTCATTATTATGCCAAAAACTAGTGCGATGGTCTCTCCAAGCCAACCTATGATTTGCATGGGCGTGCTGCCCAGTGACAGGTGCCAAAGCTGTGGCAAAAGGCTACATGATAACATGTGGTCAAGCTAGAAACTACACTGCAGTGGTGTTTAGAATGATAGATTGCATCTGATTATTATGCCAAGAACCAGCGTGGTGGTCTCTCGAAGCCAACCTTGAATTTTAATGATCTGCATGGATGTATTGCCCAATGAGACAGGTGGCAAAGCTGTGGTGGCAAAAGGATGCGCAATGATAGGTGTTCAGTGCACTACGCGAAGCAGTGCAAGTATGCACGATGTAGTACAAAGCTGCCGTGTGTCGAGCTCTACGAGTTCAAAATAAATAAATTGTGTCTCATTATTTCGCTAGTGCAGCATCATGACCTTAGGAAAATTTGGGCATTGAAGAATATTTGAATCATTAAGGATCACGGAGGACACTAGGCTGCCTAAAGTAATTTTATAACTAATCATCCCAACTTGAGTGTAGAATCATGTAGAGGATGAAAGAAGTTTGCTTTATGTAATTGAGCCTCCTATAGCTCCATCTAGTAACACAAAAAACAATCAACACAGGACTGGAAGTGGAGTCCTTAACGAAGATCAATTACCTTAAGGGAATGGTTAAAGTAGCTACTTGTTAGCTCACGAGGATGACTTCAACTCCACAACTGGCCAGTACAACTATTGTATATTGGGAAAACACAAATCAGACACCAGTTATTATTAACGATTACATTTTCCAAAATGGATAAGGAGAGCTAGGATATGAAGACAATTTCCACCTTATTTGTGAAAGAATTCTGACAACAACTACTTGAATACTATGTCCAAGCAATTGATTCAGGCCGCATACTTGTGAATGGAAAGTTGGACATAATAAATAAATATGTTGTCTGAGCTTCACAAACTCTTAGTCACTTTGTTCATAGGCATGAACCACCTGTTATGGCAAACTCTATAATAGTTTTGGATAGATATAATCACTATTTGGGAGCCTCCATCTTTTCCTGTCCATCTTTGTGGACAATATCATAAAAATAATATCTTAAGGCATGTTTTTGGCACTCTTTTCCAATTCATCATCTCGATCATTTGGTTTCTAGGCTTCTTATTTTGGCCATGAATGCTCATACTATTGATTGTCTTTGCGAAGAGATAGAAGTTGGGACAGTCCAAAAAAATTGTAGGTGTATTCCCAGATAAAGAGTGCTTGCAGCTCCTAGCGCATTGCTTTGAGTAGGATATGCAAGGGATTTCAGTTTTATCCAGTGCTTCTCGAGTATTTGACGTGCTCTTGTATCCCATGCAAGGTATACTATGTTTTTCTTTTGGGCTACCGTATGTCATTTGTCTACTCAAGAATCTAATTTTTAGTCATTGCTCTGATACCATATGCCTCACAAAAATTGAAATAAACGCTTGGAGTTTATCCTAAGGAGGGAGACGAAGAAGGCAGGACCAGTGGAGAAGATAGAAACACCATTATGGATTATTTTTTCAAGTTAGTTTCATTAAGAAGCTATAATTTTATATTGGCATCGAAAGTTTCTATGCCCTAATAAAAATAAATATTTGAAACATTCGCTAAGATTTGAAACTTTAATGTAAAAAAATTTAAAGTTTTACTAGAATTTACATTTTTCCTTCAAAATTCAAAAGAAAATGTATGAATATTTACTACATTCTACCAACATGGTGAAACTAAAAAAATGAGCTTGAAAACTTTCGACACGATTTTATATTAATATATAAGCATAGCTTTGATAAAAAATCCCTGAACACCATAGCCAGAGAGGACAAACCATATTTCAACATTGCAACCTTAGAGTAATCAAAGCCAATGCATGCACATATTATCAATATTGGAGTTGACTTAGATGCTATTTCTAGGAGCAATCTTATCGATATGTGTGTGCAAAATGCAGGGCCTTAGAGGATGCACACGTTATGGATCAAAATGTAGGAGCTATTTCTAGGAGCAATCTTATTGATATGTGTGTGCAAAATGCAGGGCCTTAGAGGATGAACACGTTATTGGAGTTGACTTAGATGCTATTTCTAGGAGCAATCTTATTGATATGTGTGTGCAAAATGCAGGGCCTTAGAGGAAGCCTTGATGTTGCGCATTTGATAGTTTACAAGTTTCCCAACAAAAATGTTGTAACATGGAGTCCACTGATAAGTGGATATGCATAGCATGGGAATGGTCAAGAAGCCCTTTAGTTTCTCAATCAAATGTGGCTACAAGGCTTAAAAGTGTAGACTTGTGGCTCCACAGCAAGGTGGGTAGATTAACCACTATATCAAATAAAGTGGCTTTGAATTAGATAAGTTTACTGGTAGTGCCTGGATAGACATGAATGCAAAATTGGGGAGTCTTGAGGATGCAAGCGTTGGTGTTCAAAAATTTGCCTAGAAGACATGTTGTGACAGGGGTGTACAATTATTGCAGGTCCTCATCAACAATGATTGCACATTGGCCTAGCATCATTTTAAGCATGTGCAAGAGGTTGGCTTGAAGCCAGATGCTGTAACATTCATGTCCCTTCTTTCTACATGCAATTGTGTGGGCTTAGTAGATAAAGGATGTCTGCATTTCAAGTCGATGAGAGAGGGTGATAGCATAACACCAACGCTTGAGCACCTTAATTCCATGGCCTAAATTTTTGGTTGCAGGATGCAGCTTGAATGAGGTGGAAGACTTACTTGAATCTATGTTGTTTGGATCTAACATTGTTAGGTGGATCTCTTTGCTCAACTTCTACAGAATCCATAAGAATCTGGAGTTAGCAAGATGCAAATGAATTCACGGAATGTGGAAGAGATGAGAATATCTATAAGTGGTTAGAAGAAGCTAGCTAAGGCCTTTATTGAAATCAATATCAAGTCCATGGATTCAAGGTGGGAGACAAAGTCCACCCTCAAAATGAAGATATATATACACAACTAACTGCTATAAGCATGCAAATGAGAGACAATGGACATGAGCCACGTTTGGATTTAGTCCTTGATATAATATCCAATGATAGTCAAATTCAAATTACTATCTACTATATGTGAATTGCTATCTACTAAATGCAAATCAATAGAAACCCAAGGAAGGGCAAGTTCCTTGGTCTTATAATTTTTGGAGAGGAAGTGTGTCAACTCTTCCCCTATACAAATGTGTGCTTATGTACTAAATGCAAAGTACGATAAGCTAAATGCAAAGTGGTATGTGTCAAATTCAAATAGATATGTGCAAAATTCAAATTGTTTTGTGCTAAATGCAAATTGAAATGAGCCCAAGGAAGGGCATGTTCTTTGGTCTTATAATTTTTGGAGAATAAGTGTGCCAACTATTCCCGTGTAGGTTATTTTAGCCAAATGCAAAGTCCTATGTGCTAAATTTAAATTGCTATGTGCAAATGTCAAACTACTTTGTGCTAAATGCAAGTTGAAATGAATCCAAGGAAGGATATCTTCCTATACAAAAGTGTGGTTATGTACTAATTGGAAAGTAGTATGTCTAGAATGTAAAGTAGTATGTGGGAACTCTCTCCCTATACAAAAGTGTGGTTATGTGCTAATTGCAAAGTAGTATGTTTAGAATGCAAAGTCGTATGTGCGAACTCTCTCCCTATACAAAAGTGTGGTTATGTGGTAATTGCAAAGTGTGCGAACTCTCTCCCTATACAAAAGTGTGGTTATGTCCTAATTGCAAAGTAATGCGTCTAGAATGCAAACTCTTATGTGGTGAATGCAAGATGCTACAATAGTAGAGTTATGAAGTTCAATAAAACATGTTTTCTATCAATACAACTGCCCGGCCGGATCTAAGAGTTTTGCCGTTTCCTACGAAGTCATCTCAGTGCAAGACATGCATGGACAGCGTAAGTCGCAGAACGTATCCTAAGTTCTTGCATTTGGTCACTAGAGCTCATAATCTACACGACGCACAACATATTTATTTGTGCATCACGCGCGCACTCACAGATCAACTCTATTTACATGCTTTATAAAGATTACACACACATGATCGAAGATACTTTATTTCCGCTTGTGATCACATACGTGCATGGTATTTAGGGGTACAGCAAAGTTAAAAGATGTGTTGTTTGCGACAACCTTTGCTTGAGAGATCGGCGATCGCCAAAGTATACATCAAACATCAAACCGCAATACTCTAGTAGAACCCTGCTAAAGCTGCAGGGAGATGGAAGATTGCACAGACATGGTCGAAGATACTTTATTTGCACTGCGATCACGTACGTGCATGTTTTTTAGGAGTACAGGCAACTTTAAAATGTGGCCTGATGAGTGTTGTTTGCGATAACACAAGGAACTCTAAACCTTTGTCTATATAATAAAAAAAAGGTATTTTGCTAGATACAAATGAACGTATCTAGCAAAATTCCGGAATAGTAAATTCTGAACATTTACTAGATTGTCTATATAGTAAGTAATTTATTATATAGCAAATGATTAACATTAATTTGCTAGATATACTATATCTAGTAAATTTGTATATAGGAAAACCAAGGAGTATCTATGTAGATAAGATTTTACTATATGGTGAATCTATATTATAAGTTTACTAGTAAGACTAATTCTAGTAAATTTAGCAATATAGTAAAACCAAGCATTTTCCATATAGACAAGAATTTACTATATAGTTAAGTTTTTACCATATAGCAAATCTATATCCTAAGTTTACTAGTAAGACTAATTCTAGTAAATTTAGCAATATAGTAAAACTGAGCATTTTTCATATAGACTAGCAAATTTACTTTAGAATGTTACTATATAATAGATTCACTATAGTAACTCTATCTATGTAGTAAAAGCTGAGATTGATAAATTTTATATATTACAAAATCATTTTTACTCACACAATTAAATTTCCATATACATCGTATTAAAAAATGTAAAGTGACATTTAGAATGAATTAAAGATAACTGCATAATCAAGATGTAGAATGCAAACTCATCTTCAAAGAAAGAAAGAAACAACTAGTTACTAAGAAACTTTATAAAAATATTAAACAACATGAATACTTGCATACTTATTGGACATCAAGAAACAAAAATAGAGTTCATCCAATTGTTCAAAATGCACATGTATCATTCCGATACATGTACATCATTAAGACTGAATTATTCATCCAATTGTTCAAAATGCATCCAATTGTTCATCCAAAAATAGAGTTCATCCAATTGTTCTAAATGCACACATGTCATTCCGATACATGTACATCATCAAGACTCAAAATGTGGTCTTCATGCTTCTTTACAATAACTTTTTTTTCTAAAACTAGCCAATCCACTATAGCTTTCCTCATTGCAGGCAAGCTATGCTCAGTTTTGTGTCCATGGAAAGTAGGGTCTCTTTTGATAATGTTGTAGTTAGTCTTTAGAGACGCATACATTTCATTAATAGTATGTATCTCTAAAAACTTCAAGAGAATTGTCTCTTGATCCTCTTCACAAAATTCATCAACCTGAAAGAAGCAATAAAAATATATTATAATCCTTGTTTACTAATTTATAAAAAGAAGAATGCATCATATTTAAAAAAAGAGCTTACTTGAGAAGACATATCAACACAAAAATCGAGGTCCTTCTCGACATGGATGGCATTAAGCTCCTATGAAAGGAAAACAAGTAGTAAAGAGTAATCTTTTATATAACGTAAAATGGAAACCAACTACCAAATATGTATGCATGATTTTACATGTAAGATATATGATTTAAAGTAGAAAAACTAAAATAATAAATACCTTCAGTCTTTGTTGCTTTTTAGCAGCTTTACTTGCCTTCATTTTTTGCATGTTTTTTTTCATCTTCTCACTCCACTTTAAAGAAGAATAAATATTAAGTTCTAGATTCCCATGTGAGACAAACGAAAAAAACGATGCATAAGAATTAACATTAAACCCGTTATAAAGAGGTATAATGTATACCTTTGGTGTGCGCTTGCTCTTTCTTGCAATTGACATATCCTCAGGATTTAGCGAAGTCTCATGAACGCAAGTTTGATTCAAATCCTCAACCTAAATCATTAAAAAATACTAATTAGATATCCATATTAAACTCAACTGATATAATATAAAATGGCAATGATAATCAATTTTCCAACCTGTTCTGTCTCTTGCAATAACTCCATGAAAGATTTAGATGCTGAAAAATGATGATCTTCAGTCGTTGCTAACTCTTGTGGCATTTCTGGGCAATAAACACCTTCTCCTACCTAACAAAGATTACATAATTCTTATAAACAAATTCACAAGAAAATAAGTATAAATTACAATGTATGTGAAATATGTGATACAAACCTGAACCAACATTTCACTACCGTGTTCCAAGTCATATTGACATGGAGCATGATCCTCTATAGTTGCAGCTACTATAAGTTGTTCTTCCTCCTATCATCATTATAATAAAATGCTCAAGAATTAACACATGTATAATGACTTAAACGTATAGAAGGGAAATACAAATTTGAAAATAAATCATCAAACTTACATATCCCTGCAAAACTTGTTCTTCTTTCTCAAATAATGCACCAATTGTTTCCTGCAATAATTATAATATAGTGAATTTATTTAAATATAAAACAAGAACATAATAGACAATTTGCATTATGAAGAAAGATATTACCATAGAAGATCCCACTGAAGAGCCCGTAGAAGAGGTGATGCTTTTTCTTTTTTTGTACTTTCGGCTTGCTTGCATTGTTCGAACATAGTACATATAAACATCTTCTTGCTTCCAAAAGTATGTAGCTCCGGGAAACTTAAGTGGCAAAATTTGATCATAGTTATCTTGAATAAAATCCTTGATTTTTTGTTGTTCATCTTTATTGTGCCGTAAATCCATAATAATCTCATTATTTTTGACCCACAACTGCACTGTACGATGGTTTTTACAGTAAGTCACATTTTGGTTATCCCTGCAATGGCGTAGTAAAAAATCCCTTCCATAGAGCATGCCACACTCACGATCTGCCAACTTTGGGGGTCGAAAAATTTGATCATAAGTAGGAATCTCTAGCAAAGATACATCACCACTATTTGTTTGCATTGTGCATCGTTGAGGCATTTTGGACATCTCTTTACTCATGGAGCTTACCACATGCAATCTTTTTGAAGAGCTAGTATTATTTCCCTTTAGCTGCTCTACTGTCTTTTGTAGTTGAGAGATAGTTTCCAATAAGGATTCCAAATTCGGTACATCGGGAGAAGACATAATAAACTCTAGCCTAAACAACAATTCAATAAAACCATAAGGCTTAGCAAAAAAATTTAAAAAAATAGCTAGTATTTGTTTTTACAATAAGAATATTTCTTCTAATTAAGAAAAGAGCATTATAAGTAATAAACGAAAAAGAATAATTATTCTTACTTGTTCTCGCTTGCATGAAAATGCATCATGCATACCCAATGATATCATGGTATTATTATGATATCCAAACCATAGGTAAATAAGAAGTTTCACCATTAGATGACACTACTCTCCTCTTACTGATAACCGCCCATCCTGGTACTATTATGATGCAACAGTTCCAGTCCCTCCAAAAGCTCTCTTCATTATCAACCTTCCATGTGTTCTCATGCGTGTGATCTTGTTTCAGCCATGCTAGCATGATTTGCTTCCTTTCATAATCAACTGCTCTTATCACAGCATGTAGAAATTGACTATTCAAATCACTAACATCAATGCGTGCTAGCACAACATCATCATGTTCCAACCAAGGAGGCACACAACCAACTTCACCTATTTTCAATAGCCACGTTCTTTGAGCCAAGTCTTTTGTTTCATATGCAATAAGTTTACTACTAATACTAGGCAAAGGCATAAACTTATGCAACAAAGAACTTATGGATCTTATACAATCCCAATAGTATGGAAGACGTTGAGCTTGTAATACACTCATTCCTGTTACTGGGTCTATCAACAAATGCTCCTTGTCATTTATCATTGTAATGCATTGCTTATAGTACTCTGCACTAAAAAAAACCATATACTCTCCATCCCATTGTATAGAGAAAAACTCCCTAATGTGTGCCTTCCAATGACCTACACTTTCCGTTGCATCGTTTCCATCCACTCTTACCACTACATCATCTCCAACCTTATAAATATCACCATTATAAAAGACCTTTTGATATATTGTGACATGACGTCCTTGAAGAAAACCCACTTCAGTAGACCAAAGTTGTTCAAGATACTTTTGTTCTTCTTGAGAGAGCAATCGATGTACTCTTCTCTTCCTTGTTATTGGAATGCCTTTTAGTTTCATCATTTTGCAGCAAGGAAGATTTCCATTATGCATGACAAGAACTCTCCAAATATCCTTAGCTTTCATGATTGAAGAAACCTCTAAAAGTCCAAACTCATGTATTGAATGACATGATGGACTTTCTTGATTGGTTGTTTCATAACCATCAGGGAGATAAATAGATCCATGTACCTCCATTAACAACCTTTCATGTGGCATGAGACCATCCATTTCTTCTTGCATGGTACTAAAAACCTTAGTAAAATGGGTTCTCATATAGAAGTGAGCATATGTTACTTCATTATTTCGATTATTGGTATTGACACCCACATAAGATGAAACCAGGCATTCAAATAGATAGCACCAAAATACATCATGCATCCCATGTCTATAAACATCATCTAATATTTCCGCATTGCCTGTAAACATAAGAGAATTTGGTTAGACTACACCAAAGATACAAAAGGAACACTAGTCATCAAATGTTCAACAAGTTTACATCTAGTAAGATGGTATACGAACCTGCAACATGCTCTAATGGTGAAGAATTTGCTCCCAATGACTCTTCTTTTTTTACTCTCCAAGCAAGGAGTAAAGCACGTACTGTTTTCATAGTTTCCTTTGACCAACCATTGTCACGGCTATAATTATAGAAACTATGTGCAATATCAATCAACAAAATACCCAAGTCATGTAAGTGCTTCGGAATACCTTCTATTTTGTTTAAGATATATGGTAGGCACCATTGCATAAACTTTTGGTTCTCCTCAGCCTTAAAGCTTTCATGATGCTTACTTGGAACATGTGGCCATCGCCCATACCGAATAGATGAAGGCGCAATCTTACTTACTACCTCAACACAAGAGTCTATCGCTCTTTTGGTCTCATTGGTTGATGCTCTCATGAGTGAAGTGATATATTTGCTAAAAACATTCAAGGAAAAAACATGCATTGCATCATATACTAAGTCCAATGATAAATTAAAACCATAGAGATCATATAACCTCCATAGTATGGACTCTCCAGATAATCCAGCAGTCTTTAGTATTCCTTCTCGTTCTACTTGTGTGAAGGCTTTTCTTGATTGTGACAAGGCCTCGACCATTTCAGCCAAAGAGCGTTTGGGAGTGGGTACCTAGCTTGAAACCTGTTACCATCATACACATATCTCCCTTGAAATGAAGGATTAGTAACATCTAGAGTGGCTTGAGCTTTATCCCTTCGACAAAATGATTGTCCACCATCTTTGAATAAACCTATCTTGCACTGGGCTGGATGATCTCCAGTGACCATCATCAACATTGCACGAAGATTGCATAGTTTAGTCTTACCAAAGGAAACATCAAATATTTGTTCCACGGGATAGTTGTAAAACACATCAATCCCCTTGATGAAAAGTTGTTCTAGTTCATCAATAAGAGGCCGCAAGAATGTGCTAAAGGTATCACTTGAGTTTCGAATTATTTTCTTGCAACTAAATGGTATAAACAATACTGGTAGAACTCCAATTATGGAGCTCTTTCCACCATTTAAAACCATAATTTCAACAGCACCACAATCCTTTTGGGTGGTTCGAGAAGCTTGAAAACCATCCCAATGGAGAAGAAGTGCAAAGTTTCGAGGATCACCCTGTGATTAAAATACTTGTTAATATAATATCTTTTAATACATATGACAAAGAGAGCACAGTTATAAACCAAAGAGAAGAAGTTATATTCGTTTTATAAAGAAATGTATACCTTGCATGATTTCTTTTTGCACTTGTTGGAAAAGCGGCACTGCTTACATACAAGCTCGTACTCTTGTGTCCCTTCATTCCATCCTCTTTTTAAAACCTCTGAGAAACATGATGTTGGATATGTGGTATACACTTTGTTGCATTTGGGGTTTCCACAAACCATTGGCAGCTCATATTCAGCATTCGGATTCCAAAAGTCTTGCACCTCACGACATTTTGATCCGTCCCAAAATTCACATATACTATCTGGTTGTGCATTTATTTCCTCTCCCAACCACCTTTCCTTTCTACGCCACATATTTAGTAAATCATGACAATTTGTTTTACTCTTGACTAGGAGCTCTAGTTGCTTACCGATAGGCAAGTAGTCAAATGCTAGCAAATCCTTCCTTGGCTTATTACATTTTTTACACTTCTCACAACATGTAGAACAATCACGTTTAAAGATTCTCTTCCTTGCATTCTCGTGACAAGAACATAGTATTGCATTTCCAGCATACACATCCTCTTCACTAGGTTGAAGAAGCTCAATATCATGTCGATTATCATCTGGACCGATACATAGTCTGTAGCGTTGAGATTGAATCATACCAAGTCCATTGAACATAGAGTTTAGTTGCTCCCAACAAGCAGGAACTCTTATTCCATCAAGGGTGCCATCCCATGATTTTGGTAGTTGTACCAAGAGTTTACTCAAGCTTGGTTTCTTGCATTTTCCACTTCTACCTACTCTTCTTCCACCCATGTCTCCAAACAAGAGCTCAAGCATTTTATCTTGGGCCTTGATTGGTATTTGATGCTCATCCCATAAAGCTTGGAACTCAATTATCTTCTCTAGTATTTGATTGCATAGCGAGGGTCCTTGCAATTCATCAACACTAGCAAAGGCTATAGGGGGGTCAATCGGCTCATCATTGAGGTCATGCAATTCATTTTCATTAGTCTCATCATGAAGATCTTGTGATACATTTTCATTTGTATCACCTTGTTCGAGGAACCCCAAGTGCGTACCCAAGCCTTCGTATCTATGCCTCAATTGTTGGTGTAAAACATAAGTTGACGGAGCCACATGTCGTCCACCCTGACAATATGCGAGACAACTACAAAAAACCCTTCTTCGTTCCATCACCCTAGAAGACATATTCATCTCCCTTGCTTGTTCTACATGAGATGGCATCCGCTCTTCACTCTCAATTTGAACTTCTCTTTGCTGAATCGGATGCACATTTCCAGATAAGTCATGGTTGCAATGCTCATAGTAGGTGCTTCTACTAATAAGCTGCCACCCTTGAGGGGTATGGGCACACCTATAGTTGCAAGTACACCTTCTCAAATTGCTTGAGGAACTCGCCATCTGAAACTCAATCAAAGGATGTAACACCATTAGAGGATGAAACACCATGACATATAAAGTGCATGACATTGAAGAATAGAGCATGGATATGTAAGCATTGAAGCATAGAGTAGAAGTGCATGAGCCATGCAAGCATCTATAACCTATTAACAATCGACAACTCTTGCTTATGTGGCACAAGGTATATGATGGAGCTAACTTAGATCGAGTAGAGACCAAGATATATAACTTAGCTAACATACATAGGACTAACATACGGATGAAACACCATTAGAGGAAGAAACACAGCTAACACATAGATAATGTGTTTAGACATGATACAATATGTAAGACATAATACAAGCATAAAGAAAATCCTAAACCCCACTTGCATTTGACCTACATAGCAAAAACTTATAGATAAGTAACATAGCATGGCATAATATAACACAAGTATATAAGCGTAATATAAGAACACAAGTATATAAGCGTAATATAAGAACACAATTATAACATAATCATAGCATAATGCGAAGAACTTAAGAATAGTACATCATAGCATAATATAAGAACCAACTCATACTCCCTAATTTGTTTCTTTCTTCAAGAAGGTAACAAAAAAATTCAAGATCTATACATATTTATTTTAGAGATAATCAAGAAACAAATTAAATCTTTACAAGATAATCAAGAAATAAATTAAATCTACATTGCAACACAAGTAAGGAGATAAAGCATTTGTCCAACCTGGAGGATTAGTAGATCAAACGCGTAGAGTGGTCCTCGTAGCGCAACCACTAATCAATAGAATGAGGATATACCCTGCAATACAAGCACAAAAGAATTGCTTGGCTTCTGCCTTCTGCTTCCATGACCTTCAAGACTGAATCAAACGTTTTGGAGCTAGGCATGAAGGTGACAAAGTTCTAAACATAGAACCTACCTACAACAACGAATAGTTTTGGAAGCATATAGGCGATTCAATAGGCTATACGTTCAAACATCTGGAGATGCCAACGCAAAGGTTCACGTACCTCTCCTGTGATGGCTCAAAGACCTTCAGTCTTTCAAAGACTAGTAATGAACTTTCTTTGTTTCGCCCTTTGCACCTCATGTAGCAGGCACACGTACGGATGACGAGCGCGCCTGGGCTCCGCAACTAGCAGTTTCAGCGTCAGAACTATATCAGCGTCGAACGTCTCTCTTCAAATCAGAAGCCTTCAGAATAAACACAGAAAGAAACAACGAGAACATCGCGAAAGCTGCATCGAGAGGCCTTTGGCTAGGAAGTACGCGACGGAGGGGAATGACGTTCATGGGAGAATTTATTTCTTCTCCGATCTCCCCTCCAACGATTTCAACAACCTTTTCCACGTCCTGCAGTCCTCCGACCTCCTTGGCCCCCGTCATCGACGCAACCAAGCAGGCCGAGAGCTCCAACAGATCTACAGTGCTGGCGTTCCGGGATCGTTTTATGACCTCCTCTTCCCTAAAGCGAGCCTGCATTTCGCGATATCTTCACTCGCTTTGCACTGGCTGTCTCAGGAATCGTCCATCTCTACCATATATTCATGGTCCATGCGTCTCTGTTTCTGCCATTGCATTTGGAGGGAGTTTCGGATCTTCATTGTACTCTTATGTCTTGACACATACATCTCGAAGGAGCAATTCCCTGCCTACGAGCTTGAAAAGCTTCGCAACAAGTGCCTACGCGATCGAACTACAAAGGAAACCTCCGTGATGCTTCAGATTTTTGCAGGAAAGGAAGCGTGGAGGGGCGATTTGCGAGGATTAATTTCAAAGAGGGGAAGGAAGGAGGATACCTTGGTGCGTGGCGAGCTGCTTACGGGGAGCCTTTCCTCCTGTAGATTTACGATCAGGGAGCAAGGGGAAGGTATACGTAGGGAGGATCGAGTGAATCGAAGAGTAGGAAGTTGCAGGGGAGAGCAAAGACCAAAGACAGCAGCTAGTCGAGGACACGATGAGAGAGCCGTTGCAGGGCGGGAGTTTTGCCGCCACCCAATTTTGTTAACCAAGTGAGGAATTTCCTATGGAGTAGGGGTGATGGTTTAGTGGACACTAGAGCTAAGAGTAACTTGGGACACTATCACCCTTCCTACAACACAAGGAGGTCTCGTGATGCTAGATCTTGAGGTTTAGAGAAAAGCACTTCTGATCAAGCCTCTAGTGGGAGGCTTGCTTTAGGGGATCAGCCCTAGAAGTAATTTCTACTACATGGTATTCTACAATATACTCCTTAGGATAGATGGTTAGTGGTCAAGAAGGGTCAGTTGGATTTTCTTAGCGGATCATCATACTCAACCTACGTCTCCATTAGTCAAAAGGCTCATTCAAATTTGGTATTAATTCCTTTCGAGACACAATCATGCAATTCCTTCCACCAAAGAGGACATATCTCTAGACAACCACTTTTCAATAGCACCTTGGTATAATATCGATAGGTTACCCTTAGCAGCAAGCTTAGGTCTAGATTGGCAAGATGTCATGCCCAGAGTTTGAACTGTGTTGGAGACTGGTTCAGGGAAGGTCAAGAGATCACAAAGGAGACTATCATGCATACTTATGGACCTCTCCCACAAGCCGCTACCACTAGACTCTAGATTATGAGAGCCACCCCTCAGCCATGGAGAGAGCATCTCATTGAGCCTTAGGAGGATACTCAACCTATTTTTAGTTTGTTTGGATGCTTCAATGAGCATGGCATATGTGTGGGTGTGAGAGTGGGGCCAGCACAGACTTATGCATACATAGCCAATAGCGAAGGATATTTACTAGAAGAGGATCATACTATAGGCTACTTGGGAACGCAATGGTAACTAGATCCCTCCTGATTAGAAGGATTTTTTAGGGTAGGCCTTTATAAAAGTTGGACTAAGATGGCAAGTTCCCATTGCCTTAGATCATTTTTCCTTTTATAAGTATTTGATTAAAATCTAAGCATGGTCATCTCAAAAAATGTTGTAAAACCATCTTCTTCTTCCCTTCATGAGGGGGTTACTTAGTCTCTTCATCAAGGGGCTTCAACTTCCCTTCATCAAATAGAGCCTTTGTTTTTATGACAAATGCACGTGCAACCACTACTCTCTCTAGATGGATAGTTGCAGTAGGCAGGCATAATTGGTCTCTCCATGACTTGAGAATTGCCATATGACAAGCTCTAGATATGGAGGTTGCATGCACAAGCACCCTAATACATAAAGAATTAATCAATAATGTACCCACAAAGATTGTCCATGTACGATCCTATCGCATCTGAAGAGGATATTATTTTGGTTTAACTATTGTCGCTATCAATATCATAGTATCACTCGATCTTTTAGCATTATTTAACCATGCTAAGTTTAAGATTTAGTGAAGAAGCATAACTGCAACAAGTGCATTGGTTTTACGATTAATTGTAACCAGCATAACTACAACAAGTGCATTGGTTTTAGGATTAATTGTAACCAGCACTATGGTTTTATAGAATTAAAGACTTTAAAATATTTTTTGACTACTTTTAGCACTATTTGGACACTTTTGGGCACTTTTTTAACACATCAGATAGCATTATTTTCGTGCTTTTCTCACACATGTTGACCATTTTTAGCAATCTTTAGGATTAATTGTAACCAGCATAACTACAACAAGTGCATTGGTTTTAGGATTAATTGTAACGAACACTATGGTTTTATAGAATTAAAGACTATTTAAAATATTTTTTGACTACTTTTAGCACTATTTGGACACTTTTGGGCACTTTTTTAACACATCGGATAGCATTATTTTAGTGCTTTTCTCACACATGTTGACCATTTTAAGCAATCTTTTTTAACACATTAGATAGCATTATTTTAGTGTTTTTCTCACACATGTACGAATTAAGTAACCAAGATTAACCATTCCCAATCCATAGAAAAGCATGCTAGACAAACAAGGTGTATGTTCCCTATCATATGAAATGTAAAAATAGTACATGCATTACACTTTCTTAAACTGCTCTAAGTCAGTAGAAGGTAGACTAGTATAAGTCATAGAAGAATCAAGCATATGACTATATGTGATATGCACTAAAATTCTTATGAGCCCAAATGTGTGTTTTAAATCCCAAAAGAATGATGTAATCAATTGGGCACCGGCCTCTATCACATCATTCAAGGCATTGTTTGCATGCTACATTCTAATATTTGAAATAATGTGTTGAAGCAAGTGGATAATTATGGTGTGAGCATCCGATCACAAATCATCTTGACTAGGAAGTTGGTCTCATGAGGGTTTTAATTTTCGAGAATCTCTCTCTCTCAAGAAGATGTAAATGTTCGAGAACCTCTATCATAAGAAAATGGATGAACTTCATACTTGAAAATATCAAGGAAACCGATTGCCTTAAGACCCCTATCATTTTTGGTACCCATCGGACAAGTTCACATACCAATATCCTTGGCCGATCCATATTTTTCCTACACGTACGTACCATGCACATAGAAATTTGGGCATTTGACCTTACCGATCGGACATACACTATCAGATGAACTTCATACTTTGCAAGATCATCGAAACCACTTGCCTTAAGACCCCTGTCAATTTTGGTACCCATTGGAAAAGTTCACATACCAATGTCCTTGGCCCATCCGTAATTTTCCTTCACATACGTACCATGCAAATGGAAAATGGACATTTGACCTTCTCCACCAGACATACAGTGTCGGATGCACTTCATACTTGGAAGGATCATGCAAACTACTTGCCTAAAGTCCCTTGTTAATTTTTGTACCAATCGGATAAGGTCACATACGAATGTCCTTGCTCAACGCATACTTTTCCTTCACGTGCGTACCATGCACATGGAAATTTGGGCATTTGACCTTACCGACAAAACATACGGTGTTGGATGCACTTCATACTTGACCATATTATGGAAACCACTTGCCTTAAGATGCCCGTCAAGTTTGGCACCCATCGGACAAGTTCACATATCAATGTTGTAGGCAGATCCGTATTTTTCCTTCACGTACATACTATGCACATGGAATTTGGGGCATTTGACATTCCCGACTAGACATGTACGATGTCGGATGAACTTCATACTTGGCAAGATCATGGAAACCACTTGCCTTAAGACCCCAGTCATGTTTGGTACCCATTCGACAAGTTCACATACCAATGTCCTTGGCTGATCCACATTTTTCCTTCACGTACATACGATGCACATGGAAATTTAGGCATTTGACCTTCTCAACCGGACATACGGCATTGGATGCACTTCATACTTATCAAGATCATGGAAACCACTTAACTTAAGACCCTTGTCAAGTTTGGTACAAATCAGACAAGTTCACATATCAATACCCTAGGCCGATCCATATTTTTCCTTCAGGTATGTACCATGCACATGGAATTTGGGGCATTTGACCTTCCCAATCGGACATACGATGTATACTATGAACATGGAATTTGGGGCATTTGACCTTCCCGACTAGACATACGGTGCCGGATGAACTTCATACTTGGAAAGATCGTGGAAACCACTTGCCTTAAGACCCCTGTCATTTTTGGTACCCATCAAATAAGTTCACATACCAATGTCTTAGGCCGATCCGTATTTTTCCTTCACATACGTACCATGCACATGGAAATTTGGGCATTTGACCTTCCTGACCAGACATACAATTTTGGATGAACTTCATACTTGTCAAGATCATGGACACCACTTGCCTTAAGACCCTTGTCAAGTTTGGTACCAATCGGACAAGTTCACATATCAATGTCGTAGGCCAATTCGTATTTCTCCTTCACGTGCATACCATGCACATGGAATTTGGGGCATTTGACCTTCTCGACCGGACATACGATGTCGGATGCACTTCATACTTGGTAAGATCATGGAACCCACTTGCCTTAAGACCCTTGTCAATTTTGGTAACCATCGGATAAGGTCACATATCAATGTCCTTGCTTTGATTGGATTCAATTTGATTAAATTGAGTGCATGTAGAGATTTGAATAGAATGAGTGGCTCCTCTTATTTGAAGGCATTCTGTTTTAGACTACTTGTTGTAGTTCCCTTGAATTTAAATCAAATTATATACTATGGAATCCAATGTTAATATGATTTGGTTCAATAATGTCTGCATCACCTAATGTGGTTACATATTCTTATGTATAATTTCACTTTTGCCATAACAATATACCATATATCGTATCCTAATGCTATTATTTCATTTTAATTATGGTGGCAACTCGTGGCTAATGTGACACCAAGCATGCTAATGATGTGGCATCAATGGGGATGATGATGTCTCATGCTCTAGCCTCATGTGACAGCATGAGGTGGCAGTGATAAGTGAGGTGGCAAGGTGATGTGGCAGCATGAGGTGGTGGTGATGAGTTGGCAATGATGAGGTGGTGGTATGAGGTGGCACTTGAGTGATGATGTGGCACCTAGGGTGTCTCTGATGTGGCTTCATGAGGTGGCAGACGTGGTTGATGTGGCACCATGAGTGGGGGTGAGTGGGAGGTGGCATAGGGTGAGGTGGCAAGTCAAACATGGTCAAGATGGCTCACATGGCATGGTGATGAGGCAAAATTAATGAGTTGTTCAATCCATATGAGCAAGATGCCCACGCCCTAATGGCTACCACCACTAGGCTCGGTGATGCCACAAACCTACCCTTCCAAGCCTAATACCAAGCCTATCTAGCCTTGGTATTTGGCTAGGGTGCCACTTTTTTTCCAAAACATGGGGATTTCAACTAGGGAGGCCATAATTGATGCTTTTCTCGCTCAAATTTGACCAAAATTTTGTCTTCTTATTCATCACATGGAGGACTACAAAATATGTGATTTTTGGCATGTTTACTTATGTGCACAAATTACCAAGATTAATTCTTATTTTCTTTACTACTCCTCTAACAAGTAAAAGTAAAAGTAAATCTGACAGCTCACAAAATCTAACCGTTGGATTTGGGATTTGATGCTTGCGCCACATATCCTTATGTGTGTACTAACCCTCTACTAAATTGGATTTGACCAATTTTTTGACAATACTCAAAAAATATAGTGTGCACCAAAATGTGCCTTTTTTAGGTCTTTAAATTTTATAAATAAATAATAATTATTATATAATGCATTCAAATAATTACCAATAAATCAATTTAAGTTTCACACTATGTGAGGAGAATACATATTAAGTTTCACTATCATCTGATGCATAATGAGTGAGATATTAAGAAATTAATATGATGGTGTTTGTTTGTGACAAAGTGTGACGGCCCCTATGAACCTGCACTGCGCCATAATAAAATTATCATTGTGAATCTCCAATTTTCGATCAGACCATACCATTGTGTGCAAAAAACCATGTGTGATGTATTGACTAAATCCCTAGAGAAGTAGGTTAGATTTCCAAATTTGTGTGCAAAAAGGCTTGTTCCCCCCCCCCCCCCCCCAAAGTTCGGGCACTGAACCAAAAGTGGACACCCTTGGCTTGCAACCACCCTATTAAACACATTGCTTTACAAAAATGATAGTTTTGAAAAATGAAGCAACCATTTTAAAATATTATAGGATGTTCCATTAGCATTGAGGTAATTTCCATGATGCCAATAGCATGTTAAAAACCTCCAAGAATAAACCCAAAATTCCTAGATAGAGAGCTCTTGAACGCTTTTTGAAATTTCTTACATTGAATCCAAAATTTTTAGATTGAGAACAAAGACCATATAGATAATGTGATTCACAATATATTACAAGATTGATATAAAGCAAAAACATGAATTTAGTAGATATGATTGGAACATTGGCTAATATACATGTGATTTCCAAGATTAAAAATTTTGGACTACATAGCAAAAGGATGTATTTGCTAAAGTCATAAAATTACTATATAGAAAAAAAATAATCTCCTAGATGCAAAAGATTGCAAAAGGACTACTATATAGCAAAAAGAAATTTTCTTAGACCCTCTTCCAAAATAAAAATTACTATATAGCGAAAAACATAATTTTCTAGGTGCAAAAGTTTGAAACTTGACCACTATATAGCAAAAAGAAGAATTTCCTAGATCTAAAAACTTGGAAGGGGATTGTTATATAGGAAAACTTAGAATTTCCTAGATTCGCAACAATTACTATGTAGAAAAACCATGGATTTTGCTAGTTAGACAAACATATAGAAGCCTTATGGTACGTAGGAAATGAATTAGCTAGTTAGAGAGCCAAATTTTGCTATTTCTAAGTAGCAAACTAGAGTGCTTGGCCAGCTGGGCTCTTGATGAATATTTCTCTCTTTTACTATCTTGTTGAGGTTCACATAAGTCACATTGTCAGAAATGATGCAGAAGATTGATGTTCAATTGCATGCAACCTTTTCTAGAGATTTCGTTATCATCCAGTCCTGCTTGCACTTGATGTTGTTCATGTCGACAGTAAAACGTAGTTTTTCTTTTTTTCGGAGGAAGACAAATTTTTATTCTTTGCACTGTAAGCAAATCTATTGTCATTCCACTTCGAGCGAAAGACGGGGAGATGTATTTCAGAAATGTATAAATAATAAATCAAAACCAAATTGAGCCAGAAGCATGCAACTGTGATAGGAAAAATCCAAACCCAAAGTTGCATTGCATGTACGACAAAAGTTTGAGCACCATTTGCAACTTCATTGGATCCCTTTTTTCGAAGGCGCAAATGTTTTTTTTTGGGGTCAAATTATGTTCCTACGCTTTAGGAAATAGTACTTCCGTGCTCTAGCCGGATGGCCCTCGAGCGTGTTGTAACCTAATGGACCTACTGTGTTGTGGCTCCTTATGTAGTACTGCTCTAAAGTTCGTGCTTTGTCTACAGTGTCTGTTGTTTCCAAAACTTTGATTTCGAAATTTTCTTCGAAGGGCTTGTAACGCTGCAAGTCCTCTTTCATTTTCGCCGGTGGTTTTTTATTGTGCTGTTTGATCCTCCGTGTTTGATCCTCCGCGGCAGGTCCGTCGTGCTCCCTATGTATTTTCTGTTGTTGGACTTGCACGTGATGCAGTAGACGACGAGGCTCGCGCGATTCCCTTGCGCGGGCGCTTCAGTGGAGGCTCCTCCTTCATCTCGAGGCTCGCGTCTTTTAATGTCATCCCTGCGTAAACATTGACAATTACGTTGGTCATCGAGGTTTTCGGACTTTTTCTTCCCGTTTGAGTTCCATAATAGAATGCATTTATTTACTTGCCCTGGTTTTTCTCTGTTGGCGTGAAAGGATCGTTTCCAATACCGAAGCGCTCCTCGTATAAGTCCCTGTCGAAAATATACGTAAGCTTCTCCATTGTCGTCACCGGGTGCATCGCGTCGTGCGTCCCTCCAAATTGTTCCATGAATTGTTCGAGTATAGCCGTTGCTTGATCGCGCATCGTGTCCCTCAGCAACTCCAAGGATACGTTGTACCCGTAATGCAGCAGCTCGCACGCATACGCTGTGATCCCTTTCGTCTTCGTGTCTAGTAGCTTCTGCCCCTCCAAACTTTCCATCATCCTATCGGTCTCATCGAACTCAATGTCAAGCTCGACAAGGATCTCTTTGAGGAGTCCTGAAGGAGAAGTGCAATCCATGATGAGTTTGTTGTTCTTGCAACTCGTTAATTCTTTTTCTCAATTGTTGCGGTTTTTTTTAATTTTCGGAAGCATTATGCACCATTTGCGAATCTCAAGCCTCCCGGCTGTCTTTTAGCACAGGGAAGATCGTGGGGATTGGCACCCCATGGCCTTGGAGATAGGCCTGCTTCTTTCCTCACCTTGCGGCACTCTTCGGTATGCTTCTTTCTCTTCTTACTCTAACTCTCATGTGCATGAATACTCTCAGGTCTATTTTGTGAGGCCCCCTGTGCCTATGCAAACTTAGCAGCCTACCTCCTTGCTACCATTGCTTGCTCTTCTATTTGTTGGGCTTGCCTTCATTGCTCTAGAAGGGTACGAATGGCTAGAGAGCGTGCGTAAGCAACCTCGATTATAGTGCTATGAATTGGTCGACCTGTTTGTTTAGTTCGTGCCATCCACGATTGTGACACTGATGTGTGAGGTGTTTGTCTTATATAGGTGTTAAAGGTTAAGTCCTTAGGTTTGAGGTTTAAAATGGCCCCTATATATAAGGCTTTTTACCTAAAGGTCTACCTTTTCATTAAAATCTAACAAATTAAAAAAGCACAAGTGTAAAAATAAAAACAAGTTCATATCATTCCCAAATGTAGAAACATTGCAATATCATCACAAGGATTTCTTGCAAAATTAAAATAAATTTATCTTCAAAAAATTGGTACATATTTATAATTGCAATTGCAAAAAAACAAGTGTCATCTAGGAGCTTGAGTCCATCTTTTTCCAGAGTGAACTGTTGTTGCTACCCATTGTTTAATTCTCTCTGAAGCACGTGAAGCTTTTTAGAAAATCCGCTTCTTGTTTTGATTTGCATCATTAATGGCTCGACCTAGTTGCTCTGCAAGGCTTTCTCCCTCTCAAGTGAGGAACCAATGATTACATGGTAAAACCATTCAAACATTTCATGCAGTGCATTGCTTCGAACCACACCACCACCGTGACATGTACTTCCAAAATATGCACATCTCGCGGTGTAATATGACTTTTCCATATCTTGTGCACTCCACACGTTCAAAGATCCATACTTTTCTGCAAACCATGGTGCGTGTGCAAAAAGAATATGTTGCATTGAAAAAAAGAAGACATGGGAGGTCAATACAACATTGCAACAATAGTTTGAATTGAAGGTAAAGAGCTTGGTTTGCCTGACCATGTAATGTGTGATGTGAGTTACACCCCACTCCTCAACCATGGCTTGAGTGAACTCGACAAGAGCATCCTTAAGCAATTGCACGTCATCGTTGGTGATGGAATGTTGTCTCAATGACCCCAACCTATATTCTTTCGATTTCGTTCGTGATTGGATAAAAATCTTCATGCCTTTACACCACCCATGGATACTTTGGCGAGCAAATTTCCTGAAGCGCCTGATAGCTAAACATCTTTTTGCAACAATAGTTTGAATTGAAGGTAAAGAGCTTGGTTTGCCTGACCATGTAATGTGTGATGTGAGTTACACCCCACTCCTCAACCATGGCTTGAGTGAACTCGACAAGAGCATCCTTAAGCAATTGCACGTCATCGTTGGTGATGGAATGTTGTCTCAATGACCCCAACCTATATTCTTTCGATTTCGTTCGTGATTGGATAAAAATCTTCATGCCTTTACACCACCCATGGATACTTTGGTGGGCAAATTTCCTGAAGCGCCTGATAGCTAAACATCTTTTTGAAACTTTCAGAATTATAAGAAAAAGGTTTTGGGCTTTCAGAATTAAAAAAAAAGCTTTTGGGCTTTCAGAATTTAAAAAATCTAAGGGTGTACATTGTGCCATGTGGAAGCACAGGATTTCAGAATTTCAAAAAACATCCTAGTGCTGGCCAAGTAATGAGGAGAGGCACGCACACTACTTAGTAAATACACTAGTGCTACTACTAGCCTATGACTATTAAGCCTAGTAGCACTAGTGTGATTTTGAGCCTTGTATCAGCCTTTTGATAATTTTCTTTCATCGTTAGTGCAATAGAAATTATTCCTTCTATCAGAAGAATCTTGCCAAATTTATTCAAAGTGATGATTTTGTAGTCTATAGCCACTATCATTTGACTCTAAAAAATATATTAAATGTGAGCACCCATTTATCTTGTATGATCAACCCTAGACTATGCTGTGATAGGACATTACTAGAACAAAAAAAATATGAATTGATATGGCAATGTTCGTTGTCAAATAACCAAATTAAGGATTTAATAAGAAAGAAAACAATCAAAATCAATAGGCTCTTCAATGGCTCAAATCTGCATAGAAATTATAATGTGCCTCCCAACTCTTATGCATTCCAGCTCCTCATGTTTGATAAGAATGCAAACAATAATGAAATCACATTATCTTTAGTTTCAAAGTAAGCAAAAAACCAAAAATAAATGCAAACATATTGGATGAGGAATAAATAGGTATAGATATAGATAGACCTATACATATGCATTCATAGATATAATGATGATTAAAGTTGGATGATCATAATAATATTATGTGTACTATCATTGCGATTAGGACTACTATTGGTAATATTGTATGTAGTAGTAGAAGAACTACCATTAAGGAACACTCTAATAAAATTAATAATGGTGGTGACAAAACTACCACTAGTAGTTTGGTAATTACGCCTAACATCTACAACAAATATTTGATGGGTAGCTAGTATTAGGTCAAAAGGCCCCAATTGTGCTATACTAATGGACCAAAAAAGGGAGTGCTATAGCATCACCTAAGGGTCACTTTTTATCCATGAAAGAAACAAGTCATGGTTTTCCACGATAAGGTTTACAAAAAACAATGCTCTACCAACATGGAGGTAACGATTGCCTTTGCCAAGGCATATGCAAAGCAATTAAACCTAGTGTTATTGAGCAAGTCAAATCCATCGTGTTTGCATGGGTAGTATGTGCAAAGAAATATATGGAAGAGTTTGAGAAGAGTGGCTATTTTACACTTCAGGAAGTGCAAGCTTGACAATGAAGGAACGAGTATGTTGCATAAGACACATGTCAAGAGGGAGACCATAGAGGATGAATCTCGACTATTTGATGACATTCTTGCCACATGGGGGCTGGCTTGAAGAAACCCCCATTTCTGCCAAACAATCTAGAAGGCATACAACATACATCAACTTTGAGCTTCGTATCAAGTAGGTTGTCGAGCTCCTAAACATGGGATCGAAGAAAGGAGCATGGTCCATCACCCAAAAATTCATGTCCATTACTGCCTCTTTTCCTTCACGAATCAAGCTAGAATCGGAATCCAACACAATTTGGCAATGATATCAACGTGCGGGTGTCTAGCAAAAATTAGTGATGAGAGCCCTGAAAAATCACAAAAATTATTTTTGTTTCTTAAAACCACTATGGCCATGCATAATGCCATGTGTGGCATCTAGAATGACAACAATCAGAGAAGTTATTTTCATTTCTTTAACACTAAGGTGGCTAAAGCACTATGGCCATGCTTTTAACAAACGTCCATAAATATTATATAAATTTCAAGGGAAGGAAAAGAGCAAGTGAAAGTGAATAAAGATGGGGACTTAAATCTCACATAAAAAGAAAATACTTCACTACACCTTAAATGTAAGGCATGTTTCACAAATGTTCAGACTTCACACCCATCCGACGACCAATCTAGTTGGTTGGCTTTTGTACTTCTTCATAGATAATATTTTCAATTTGCCTATCCCTCTCACTCTCTCCCCTTCGCCTCTCCTTCTCCCCCCTACGCCCTCCCTCTCCCCTTCTCCGCCCTCAGCCTCTCCTTCTCTGCCCTGCCTTCTCATGTGCTCCACTCACCTTCCCTCCATCGGCCTGCTTCCCTCAATTGCCATAGACACTGTTGTTTTCGACCATGCTCATAAGGCCTAAAATGAAATCCGAATGGCAATTGCCAAACACGAAGAAAAGAGCTCAACCTTTCTGGAAAGTGCCACTACTAGTATGCATACAATCCCAAGATAGTTCTGGTTCGTCTCCAGCATAGACAGGACGTATGTTTGCCGTATAAAACAAAGGATCTGCAAAACGAAAAATCACGAATAGAAGAAAAGCGAGGCGCAGAGGCGGTTTTATAAACGGAGAAGCACTAGCTCGATGTAGCAAGAGCATGGCAAAACATACTACTCAGAAAAGCGAGGCGCAGAGGCGGTTTTATAAACGGAGAAGCACTAGCTTTCAGAATTTAAAAAAAAAGGTTTTGGGCTTTCAGAATTAAAAAAAAAGCTTTTGGGCTTTCAGAATTTAAAAAATCTAAGGGTGTACATTGTGCCATGTGGAAGCACAGGATTTCAGAATTTCAAAAAACATCCTAGTGCTGGCCAAGTAATCACGCAAACTTTACTAGTTATAGTGTGCTTTCCTATATAGTAATAGGTTTAGAGTTCCTTGTGTAAGGAACTGAAGGAAGTACCTTTGCTTGAGGCATCCGTGATCGCCAAAGTATACATCAAACATCAAATCGCAATACTACAGTAGAACCTTGCTAAAGCTGCAAGGAGGATTGCCTTATTCTCCGTTACTTACATTGGCTCATTATCATCTATCTTATCATTCAGCTGCTACTGACGATGAAGACGAAGCTACTACTGACGATGGAGATGGAGAAGAAGACGATGATCTCGCCACCTCCATCGCTTCTATCGGCGATCGCCAAAGTATACATCAAACATCAAACCGCAATACTCTAGTAGAACCCTGCTAAAGCTGCAGGGAGATGGAAGATTGCACAGGGAAGATTGCACAGACATGGTGGAAGATACTTTATTTGCGCTTGCGATCACGTACGTGCATGTTTTTTAGGAGTACAGGCAACTTAAAAATGTGACCTGATGAGTGTTGTTTGCGACAAGGAACTGAAGGAAGTACCTTTGCTTGAGACATCCGCGATCGCCAAAGTATACATCAAACATCAAATCGCAATACTACAGTAGAACCTTGCTAAAGCTGCAAGGAGGATTGCCTTATTCTCCGTTACTTACTGACGATGAAGACGAAGCTACTACTGACGATGGAGATGGAGAAGAAGACGATGATCTCGCCACCTCCATCGCTTCTATCTGCTTGCACAGTTCTACACATTCATCTCACATATCTATCACCCAATTATGTATTCATTATAGAACTATTATCATCTGAAAGCTCCCAAATTATTACTTATTCACTATAGAACTCGTCTCACCTGAAAGCTCTGAGACAAGTTGTATCGCCTAAAAGCTCTAGTGAGATGACGATGAGCTCGGCGACTCCTTGGCTAAGATCAGGGCTGACGCTCGACGTCCTGTCTTAAGACGTGAGGAATCGGGGAGAAAGGGCGGAACATGTTGATGAGCTTGCTGTGGAGTGTGGCGAGGTCGTGGTTGTAGGACTGAGGCATATCCTCGAGCTTCTTGGTGTTGGGGAACCTGCGGGTGAGCTCGTCCTGGTAATGGTAGAAGATGTATTCGCGGACCTCGACAGAGCCGGACACATAGCTATCGGCAGGGAGCATCCAGTCTGGGTAGAGCTTGTCGAACTCTCGATATGAGCGGGTGACGGAGCCATGCTGATCGAGGACGATGTCGTCGTTGCGCTTGACGCTCTGGAGGCAAGAGTAGGGGACGAGCTCGGAGGAGCCGTAGTAGGCGATGCCGACGAGGCCTTTGGGCTGGTGGAGGGTGTCGTGTTTGCCGGGGTGGTCGGAGGCGAGGGAGCAAGGGATTTTGCAACGGGGGCAAGGGGAGTCACAGCGAGGGCGAGAGGAGGAATCATCGAGGTGTTGCATGCGATCTCTGAGGAGCTCAACGATATTGTTCGACGTACTACTAGATTTTGCATTATGATTATCAGAAGAAGATGACGATGGAGATGGAGAAGATGACGACGTAAGTGGAGAAGACGACGATAGAAATGGAGAAGATGACGACGGAAATGAAGAAGACGACGATGATCTCGTCACCTCCATCGCTTCTATCTGCTTGCATAGCTCTTCCACCTTCATCTCAAATGTCGCCGCATCCATAGCTCCCGCTCCTCCTGCTTGCCTCCCATACACTTCCCTGTTTATCCCCCTCACGCTCCTCGCCATCCCCCTCGTCCTCTCATCCCTCCACATCCTCCCCTCCACCTCCTCCACAAACCCCCTCACTCCTTCCTTCCCTCCCTTCCTCACCACCTCCCTCGCTGCCCCCCTCACCACCCCCTTCACCCTCCCCTTGAACTCCCCCTCCCACCCCCCATACTTCTCCTCCACTGCCTCCCCCATCAGTAGCTCCGTTATACCGTGATAGTGCTCCCTCGGATCCCCCACCAGATCCAGTACTCGAGATGTCTTTCCGCCCTCTATTAGGAAGACTAGATGCAGATCTAAGCATGCCCTCATCACCATCCAGTTCGACACCCACTCCTCCCCTTGCAAGTGCTCCGCAACCGTGGCCACCAGGCTCTCGTAGAATGCTTTCGTGAATCCGGCTTGCAAACGTATCTGCAGCTGCCCGAAGAGTACGTCCAGCTCGCTCATGCCATCAGTGTTGTATTGCTCGAAGAACTTCCTCAGCGCGGGCTTGCGTTCCACCTCCAGCGTCCTTGCCACGTTGTGATCCTCGTCCCACTTCCGCTGGATGGATTTCAACTTCTCCAGGAGCAGACTTCCGACGTATCGGTTGGCAGCTACCTGCTCTTCTCTGGAGCGCGTTTTCACCAGCTCGGCTGTTCGTGCTTTCACCTCCTCCACGATTTCATCTGCCATATGCCATAGTCACCCACGCAGTTAGTCCGCTGAAATAGCCCAACGCTTGCAGCTTGTAATTAGAAAATGCAGCAGCTCATAAGTATATATCAGAGTAGTTAGTAGGACGAAAAGAGGTTTGGATCAACCTACGAAAGCAAGCATCACAGCATCCAATATCACAACATCTAAGATAAAATCAAAGGTGGCGAAGACTCAAGCACGCTCTAAGATCAAAGAGAATTCCAAAACTAACTCCCTAGTCCAGGAAGCCAGCTCGAACCTGAGTATTGCTTCACGTCTTTCAGATTTGCGTCGACCATTTTGCTCAACTGGTTCTTGGTGCTATCGTCAATTAGCCCGAACGCTCTCTGATCATCCCTGGAAGCGTCCGACAAGCCATACCTATCATACGAGCTATGCACTCGCCCCTCCACCATTCCTTCCAATGGCTGGTGTTGTAATCTCGCTTCCTGCAAAGCTCTCCCGAAGACCTCCTCGAAGATCCTATCCTTCTGCCCTTCATATCGAGGTTTCCTTCGATCCACCACCTCTTGCTGCACTCGATGCTCGTAGCGCTCCACAGCCTCCTCGAACTTTGCCACCCCAGCAATCCACTCCTCCACTCTGCGCTCATAGAAGGCATGGATATTCGAGAGAAAATCATCCCAATTCTCTTGTTCCTGCTTCATCCATTCCTCCTTCTGTCTTTCCAGCAGTCCCCGCACCTCGGCCGTCTCCTCTTGCAATGCCTTTTCCACTCTTTCTTTGAACAAGTTGTGGACTTCCACCTCCGGGTCTCTCTTGGGATCCAGGGCCTCAAACTCCTCTAGCAACTTCTTGAACACTCTCCTGCGAGAGTTTGCTAGCTCGTTTTGGAGATCCTGAAAGGCACGGTACTTCACTGCACTCGGGAAGCCCTCATCGAAATCTGCATTGGTGATACCCTTCCACACGAACTCCAAGTTGTCTCTCCACTGAGCCAGGCTCAACGGACGCCATCGCTTCTCCTCTGTCACCCGCCTATGGAGATACTCCCGAAGCTTCACCAACTTTTGCCCATATGCCCACCCTGATATGTTCTCATGTAGCCTCTCACCCTGCTTGATGTTTCCCATCCACTTCACATCACTCTTCTCCTCTTCGTCATCCACATGAAAGCTTTCCAAAAAGGAGCATGTCTCACTCCCATGTAGCTCTTTTGCCGCTCGCCTCAGCTGCCGTTGGAGATGCTCCTGTATGGGCTTCAGTACTTGAGTCTCAGAGGTATCCTCGGCCCTGTAAGCGAAGATGATCTTTGTGTGTGCTCGGCCTCCATTCCTCTCCGCCAACTCTGAGCCTTCAAATCCTTTCAGCACCGTGGGGATCACTTGCTTCAGAACATCATCACTCACGCTAGTGATCATCACCACGCATGCATTGGCTACCACGATTGCAAATTTGGCCAAGCGATCATTGTATGCGTCTGAATCATCAGAATCTGTGTGAGACTTGAAGCCTTCCGTGTCTAGAACCAGAACATAGTCGTAACCTCCCCAGTCATACGACCTCACAAGCTGTATGTGTGCTCCAGAGGTGCATGGAACAGCACTAGTCTGGAATTGGGTGCCGAACATGAGATTCAGCATGGTACTCTTGCCACCGTTCTTCGGCCCCAGGACACTTAGAACGAACACCTTTGGACGTTTGGGGCTTTCTGAAGTTAGGAGATTGTCAAGCTCCGTCAAGACTGCGGTCACCCAAGCATTGCACATCATCCCTGCATCGCCATCAAGAACCTCCATAGGGAATCCATCCAACAAATGCCTTGCGGCGAGCTGCGGCAAGACTCGCAGATTGACCGGATCGGCAACGAAGATATGACATACCTCCCGCCACAGGTGCTCCACCCCGACTATATTCTCGAAATACATCTTCTTGGCCTGCCTGTAGTTACTCTCAAACCGGGTCGGGTTTTGTTGAAATTGTTGAAAGGCCGCCTCTACGTTTTGCAGCACTGGTCGCATTCTCTCTTGCATTACCTGCTGCATGAGCTTGATCCCGTACGTGCGCAACACTTGGTCATTCTTGATCATCAGTACCTGGACAAAGAGCTGTAGGATTGGAACCTTCACCACTGTTGCAGCAGAACTGAACCGTTTTTTCTCTTCTTCTTTACAGCTCTCTTGCTGTCTAATTCTGCCAGGCTCGTCTCTTAGTTTGAGACTTTCAAACCATGTCTTGGCCTGCTTTGCAAAGCTCTTCTGCAAAAGAAGGGTGCCCCTGACGTCAGCGAACTCCACCGTAGCTAAGGTCTCATGGAGCCCTTTGAAGACTACCAATTGCTGGTTTGGGAAATGAGGCAAGCACAACCTGTACACCTCTCGTCTTTCTGAGTTCTTCAGTTTCTTAAAGGCCGCCGTAAGGGCATTCTTCAATCTGCTCTCTACTGAGGAAGAGCGTCCCCATATTTCATTGTAGCCCCCCCATATTTCAGTGAAGTGTCTTGTCCTTATACGTCCGGCCTCTCCGGTTTCAGACCATTGGATTGAAAAAAGCCCTTCTTTCGCTCGCAAACCTTGCACACCTCTCTCAGGTACCTCAACAATCAGGACTTCTGCAATTTCCCTCACAAAGTCACTCAGCTCAGTATAGTCGCCAAATACGAGGAATGTAAGGCAAGGCAAGCGGTCTTCCCCCAGAAATCCTACTGCTACTTCCACAATAGGACCGGCCAACCTGCGTCCGTGATGATACAGGCTTAAGAAATTGCATGCAAGTACTTTATGTGCCATTTCCGCACTTCTGGAGGTAACAACATTTCTCTCCGACAGGAAGACAACACGCGGTAGGCTTCTATCCTCTACAACTGAAATGGGCTGTCGGTTTGCTAGTTTCACTTGGACGGACCGTAACGCCTGTGCATTGTGCTTTGAAACTTTCAATCTAGCATCACTGGAGCTAAGCTTCTCTGGCATGACCAAAGGAACTCCTAATCTTTGACCTAGCAAGAGCCCAAACAATGAGATTTGAAAAGGAAGGTCTGAGCTCTGCGTGATTTGCAAGAGAAGCTCTAAGACTGAGAGATGTTCACCAGTGGTGCCGTCGCGAGAAGAGCTGTCATCTTTGTACACCTCGTCGGAGAAATAGTCCTCGTCACGGGTGTCATCAGCAAAAGGCTCGAGGTTGTGTCGCAAGCAATCAAGAAGATACTTGTGTGGATGGTCTTTCTGAAGTGGTCTATCCACTATCATGTCACCCATATACTTGTAGGTAAGAGCAGTGGCATCATCGCCGGGGCGGGGAACTGTAATGGCATGAAATTGTGCAAACGATCCTCTTTGGAGGACGTTCCAAAGAGGATTTGAAGCAAATAACTGATCCTTTAGCTGTTGGATCATACCCTCCAGCCTCTCTCGGGAAATGGGTTCTGGCTGCGTGGCATTTCCTTCCCTATCGAAACCGTAATTGCGGATTACCGCAGGAATTTGTGTGGCATCGGGGTTTAGGGCGATGCAGGCCTTGAATAAACGTGACAAAGACTCGACAGGCGTATATTCCGCTCCCAGAAATTGCTCAAGGCAAGCGCACAGCTCATCTGGGGTAGCTCTCAAAAGGGAGCACCCATACCCCCCCGGACGCAGAACTATTCTAGCCTTGAACAATCGAAACAACTCGTCCCTTAGCCTACGCTTTGCGGCAGCCATATGTGACGACTCAGAACCTGCAATGTCATCCACAAATCTGAGAAAGGCAGGGATATGAAACAAATCTTCCGTGAGATCGACTGGACCTACATTTGCAGCCATAGAGAATAAGTCGACGAGCATTCTCTCTACTTCATCAGGGGCAACACCACTCCGGAGAGCGTTGTCTACATAAGCTTTCAGGCTCTCGACTGCTTCGTTTCGCTCTTTGCTCAATTGTTGGGCAGAAGGGTCGCGAACGGCCTCAGCACCAGCTAGCGCAGCTCGCTTTCGTATGTTGTACATGGTGCAAACTTTCAGATTTCAGCACAGGCCACGAACGCCAGGGATCACGGTAATTACTGTCAACCTATAACCATGCAATATTACGAACTAGATGAGAAAAGCAGAGCAGCGGTGAGCGATAATAAGAATACAAGAGCTTGACGGATTGATATACCTAGGCAGAATGCAGGTGCTGCAGCGTGCGATCAATAAGGATGCAGCAAATCCTATTGTGAAGTGCCATGATTAATTCGGAATGGTTGTAGTTTCGAAGGATAGAGACGCAAAGCAAGTGCACAAGACGGAGCTAGAGTCTTAAGATCTCGAAGAAAGCGACAATGCGAATGCTGGCAATGTAGGAATGTGAGGGATAGAGCTGGTAAGGGCATTTTTATATGCTTTGAGTTCAAAGCAAGCACTGTATTCATTCAAGCTGCTGCAGACCTATATACATACCACGTCCCATACAGAATTAAGGCGTCCCATTCTAATATATATACATGGGGATGGGGTTTAATGAAGGGAAGGCACAATCAAGGGATACATATACGTATATACACGGGGTTTTATGAAGGAAAGGCACAATTAAGGGATATATATATACGCATATATATATATATGAATATACCCTATTTCCTCAATAGGAGAACGATAGGCCAATATGTATTGCTCAAAAGGAAAAAGAGGCCATGTCTCCATTGCTTCCTTTGGACTCTAGGCATAATATCTATACGTCTCAATAATATGTCTTCATACATGGGTCCTTATGGCCTACCAAAAGCAAAGGCACACATATCACGAACTTTGATTAACTTATGGATTTCCTATGTTCTTGAAGCATTTGTAGTGGTTATACATCTTTCCCCCTAAGGGACACGAATATATAAAGTTGAGCTTACATAAAGAACTATCCACCCTTAATCTCAAGATGTTGCTAACTCTCCCATCAAAATTCGATGTCTTCATCGCTTGCCTTGAACTCTAGGCATATTCAACAAGCACAATAGTATGTCTTGATACATGGGGCCTTATGGCCTACCAAAACTAAAGGCCCCTTCTATTATCTATCCATTCAAACTAAAGGCCCCTTCTATTATCTATCCATTCTATTCTCAATTTATTGACTCTCCCATCAAACGTGTTGAGAGTTCCTTCTCATCTTCCATTTAATTTCCTTCTCTTACGAATCTTTCTATTTACTCAAGAAGACTAGTGCCAACTTTTGGGTTTTCTTTTTATCCCCACCACTTATCACAAAACTAATCAAGGTATATTTTTATTTTGGAACATAAAATGTTCATAGTATTCTTGCTTTTAAAAGCTTTCATTCTTGATGGGAATCACTATGTCTATATAACTTCTAAAGCACTACAAGGAAGGAATATATGGATCTCTCCTTTACTTGCATAATGTACAAGCAAACTCATATTCACATACTTGTGCAACATTGCAATGATCAAAAGATTTTCTTCATTACAAGGAAAGCTTTGTGTAACCTTGAAATTGCCACATTGTGAAAGTATGTTCTACCTCTGCCTCTACTGCAACAATGCCGATAAAATCACATACAATTCCTTACTCCCTTGTAAAACATTGCAATTTTCTTTACAAGCACTAAGTTCTTCCTTTATGGGTCGTATGTACACCATTCAACTTTCTCTTACACCCGTAAACTTTTATAGCTGGAACTATTCAATGGAGTAACTAGTTCCCATAAGCATGCAGGTATACTTATTGTATAAATCGAGCTTCTAGGAGAGCCAAAAAATTACCTTTAGATTATGTTGTTTGCAATTTAGGCTATTGAACATCTAAAGAGAGTCTGTCAAGCTATTGAGCCAATTAATGAGACAATAGATGTATATCACACTATGATCCTTGGGTATAACCACTCTTTAAATGGGATCTTCTACATAATTTTATTTGCACAATTAGCTCCATTACTATTATTTCGTAGAAATATAATCTTTTTTTTTGCTCATAATGATGCTTACAATATAGGCTTCATTTTTTTTTCATGCTTCAAGATCGCTCCACCCTCAGAAGGATCCCAACTATTCAGCACAATTTAGGTAATTCAAGAAAAATGGCCCATGTTACAAATAAATGGATCCCCTTAATCATTATTCCACCCAATTATTTTTTCTAAGGCCTCTTCTTGGAATGCATAATGCACATTGTAGGTTAGAAAACTTCATTAAGGTGAAACCATCCCAATAAACACCTAATATCTTTGCCCCCATCTATTTGTACTTAGCTTGAAAGGGAGAACTTTACAAAGAGAAGAGTCAATTTTGTCTCTAATCCATGAGAAGTTGAAGTCATGAAGAAAATATAACAAAGACCTCCCAAAGGCCTTCGATGCCTACTTTGTTCACATGCTAGACTGAGGGAATTAGGTAGATCCTTAAATTGTTTAAAAATGTTAAACACAATTTCCAATCATTGAAGGAACAAAAGAAGTTATTAAAATTAGGAATGTTGATGTGTACAATGGTTTACTACCATGTAATATGAATTAGTGATGAATCTCTTTATTCCATGTGGGTGAAAATGTGAATGGATGTGTGTTACATATACAAGGCATAACTTATGTATTTGTTGGAAAAATGTAACCAATTCAATGTCTTAACTAATTTGCACATTCCCAACCTCAATTAAGGCCAAAAATCAACCAATGGACACCTTGAAAATGATCCTAAAAGTTTTCAAAGACTATTTTAATATTATTGATTAGATCCTTAACCTTATAAGACATCAAAGACTACTATTAATGGTTTCAAGATTTCACGTCTCCAACTTTCAACTTTGGAAAACCTTAAATATATTACCAACTGTGCCAATTCTTGTGACTTTCCCCTCTAATTTTCCCCCTCTCCACATAAGACATTAAAGACTAATATTGATGGTTTCAAGATTTCATGTCTCAAGCATTGGTTAACCTTGAATACATTACCAACTATGCTACTCCTTGCTACTTTCCCCCTCTCCATGCTCCTATCATTTTCCGCCCTCTCCACATTTTCTCTTATTATCCACATTTGATCTTATTGTCATGGGTTCTAGCATAACCACATGGGATCCTATCAAATAAATGCACAAATATAAAAACGAAATGCACATTAGGGGAGAATTGGGGTCTCCAAAGGGCCCCCACTTAGTGTTTTCAATGGATCAGTGAGGGATTTGAGGTGTACCAATGGGAGTGCTTCTTTTTGTGGGACAATGCCATGTTGAGGTGGAGGGTGGGCAAACCTGCAAACAGACCCTACTGACTACTCCTCTTACACCGGGGACCACTTAAACCATACCTCCCTCAATCCATGCTTCACCCTCCTCCCATGTGCACCTCCCCCAGACAATCCTAAAATGCATTCAAGAGGTTGTCGGGCTTTTTTGGGCAAATTTTTCCTTTCCCCCCCTCTCAACTTATTGTAGGCCTGCCCCCTCCTCTTCTCTGATCCAACTCCATTCTCCCTCCATTTTTCAAACATGGAAACTCATTTGGCAAGTGCTTTGCGCCCTCCTACTTTGGTCCACTGTCTTTCTCCCTCTCCAGCACCTCCTACAACAGCTACTCTTTTCCTCTTCATTCCTAGCTATAGCACCTCCTGCAACAGTTGTTCATCCCCCTCGGCTCTTTCTCCCTTCATTCCTAGTTATAGCACCTCCTACAGCAATTGCTTAGCCCCTCTTCTCTTTCTCCCTCCATTCCTAGCTACAGCACCTTCTGCAATAGCTGCTCATCCCCCTCTGCTCTTTCTCCCTCCATTCTTAGCTACCCCCTCTACAACACCTCTTAAAGCTACTCTCCACCTTCAGTTGCACCCTCTATACCTGCCCCCCCTCTCCCTCTGTCTCCCTCTGTTGGAGTTTCTCTCTCCCTCCAAGGTGCACTTTTAGGTCCACTCTTGCTATTGTGACCTCTCTACAAGCATGGTGAGGAGACCATACACGTCCTCTAGTTTGTCCCACAAGAGTAAAAATGCACTGGGTGAATGGGTGCCTTGCACCTATCGCTTGAATGATTGGATAATCATGAGAGGGTCTTCCAAGGGTCCACATAAGCTTCCCAAGAGCAAGAGAGGTGATCTTTTGCATGAATGGAAGGGCCACATCATGAAGTTCAAGCTTGGGAATAAAGGATGGCTTGCAAAGGTGCAGCACATCTACATGGGGAACGACATGCACCTTGCTCTATCAAGCAATCAATCGACAATATTATCACATTGTAAGTTTGTATTTTGTGTAGCATTTCTAAGTGTAATGAGTCAGTTTGAAATTGTATTTTGAAATAGCACTTGTGCATAGCAGATGTAATTCCTTTAGACTTTGAGTGGGAACCAGTCGAGTGCTTCTTAGGTAAGTTTACTGTCGTTCTAGTATACGCACACCACCCTCGCCACCCTCCTCATCATGTCTCAGGGTTTCGTGTAAATATAAGACGTCTCAAGATTTTGTGTCGTGTATGCATGCAATATTAATCATGAACTCAAATAGCATTGACTTTTCAATGATCCATTACCACGTGCGCACCACCAACGGTGGGTACTAGTTTGGGCTCCTCCCCATACATCCTCAAGTGGCACATGACAATACGGCATTGATGTCGTACTTCTCCCTTGCAATGAGTACAATGACAATACAACCTCTCCGTAAGCCACTCTGTGCTCCCGAGCATTGGCACATCATTTGACAAGTTTCCACTCGTCCTTTAATCCATCTACACACCTCCAAAATCACAACACAAAATGTAAGGAAATCCATTAAGATCTAAAAAATAACCACCCATGAGCTCCTTTTCTCTCTTCTTAGATCAAGTGCCCTGAACCGTCGCTATATAGCGACACTTTTAGGGTATAAGTGTCGTTATATAGTGACACTCAAGGTATAAGTGTCACTATATAGCGACACTTTTAGGGTATGAGTGTCGCTATATAGTGACACTTTTAGGGTATAAGTGTCGCTATATAATGACTGACCAGTGTCGCTATATAGTGATGCTGGGGGACTAAAACCCGAAACCCCGTGCGACGTCATTTTTCACAACTCTATTGCGAGAAAAGTAAAAATCTCTCCTCCCACGTTATATTCAGCGACCTCGCTTTCCTTCTCTATTCACCATACTCCTCACCCCTACCAAGCCCCTCTCCCATTGACACTTGTGCTCCCTCTCCACCCTTCTCCCTCTCTACTTGTGTGAAAGGAAGTTTTTCAAGAAGGTGTATCTCTTTAAGCAATGTAGGTTCATTTTTTGTGAGATTTCATTTTGCAGTGAGTGTTGAAGCATGTTTCTCCTTGCATTGCTAAGCCTATGTACTAATTTTCATGCTTGATTTTTAGAGATTAAGGACAAAAAACGAGATTTGCTCTTCTCTTTTTGGTATTTCTCTTCCTCCTCTTTCCCCTTCTTTCGTGCTTTCTCCTTGTTTGTAGGCTTATGCTTGTCCCCTCAATCCAATCCCTTTGGAAAGTTGCTTCTCCACACTCCTCCTTCCTCTAACTAGTTATCTAAAAAATGGTATGTTTCCTCTCTTTTGTAGGGCCAATGCACAAAACACCAAGCGGGACTTTTCCAGGTAAGAAAGTGCTTCCTCTTTTTTCTTTTTTTTGTTTCCATTACTTACATTGGCCTACAGCTAGCTCTTTAAGCGCTAGCTGTAGTGATGGGTGTAAGAACCCTTTCTTTCCCTCTCTTCTCTTATTCCCTCTTCTTCCCCTCTTTTCCTCTTTTCCTCCCCCTTTCCCCCCTCTTTCCCTCCCCCTCTTATTTCCTCTTCCTCTCTTTTCTTCTTTTCCCCTCTCTTTTTTCATTCTCTTTTCCCCTCTTCCTTCCTCTTCCTTCTCTTCTTTTCCCCTCTCTTATTTCCTCTCTTTCATCCTCTTTTCTCTTCTTTTCATAAGCATATGCATTTGCCTATGCTTATGCTCATATGCTTATGCTTATGCATGAGCATATGCTCATATGCTTTTCCCCTCTCTTTTTTCCTTCTCTTTTTCCCTCTTCCTTATCTTCTTTTCCCCTCTCTTATTTCCTCTCTTTCATCATCTTTTCTCCTCTCTTCATAAGTATATGCATTTGCCTATGCTTACGCATGAGCATATGCTTTCTCTCTTTTTCTCTTTTTTGCTCTCTTTTCTTCTTTTCCCCTCTCTTTTTTCCTTCTCTTTTCCCCTCTTTCTTTCTCTTCTTTCTCTACTTTTCCCCTCTCTTATTTCCTCTCTTTCATCCTCTTTTCTCTTCTTTTCATAAGCATATTCATTTGTCTATGTATCTCTCTCATGAGCTTATGCTTATGCATGAGCATATGCTCATATGCTCATGCATAAGCATATGATTTCTCTCTTTTTCTCTTTTTTTCTCTCTTTTCTTCTTTTCTCCTCTCTTTTTTGATTTTCCCTTCTTCTTTTTCCTTCTCTTATGCTTATGCTCTTTTCCCCTCTTCTTTTCCCCTCTCTTTTTTCATTCTTTTTCCCCCTCTTCCTTCCTCTTCCTTCTCTTCTTTTCCCCTCTCTTATTTCCTCTCTTTCATCCTCTTTTCTCTTCTTTTCATAAGTTTCATATTATTCTTTTCATAATATGCTTATGCTCATATGCTTATGCTTATGCATGAGCATATGCTCATATGCTCATATGCTTTCTCTTTTTTCCTTCTCTTTTCTCATCTTCCTTCTCGGGGAGGTCACTATGTATAAACTCTCTATATCACGTGTGTTCAAGGCTTATTTGTAAAATCCCTTATCCGTAGATTTTTCATTAATAAAATGTACCCTTTCTCTATACAAATTTGTAATTTTTTTCTAAAATAATTTTAAATACTCCCTTATGTAAGTTAAATTCTGTAAATTTTAGAAATTAAAAATATCCTTTTGTTGAACTCACATGATAGGGTTACATAAGATGAGTGACCCCCCCGAGAATTCCTTTCTGTTCCTTCTCTTCTTTTCCCCTCTCTTATTTCCTCTCTTTCATCCTCTCTTCTATTCTTTTCATAAGCATATGCATTTGCCTATGCTTATGCTTATTCATGAGCATATGCTCATATGTTTTTCCCGTCTCTTTTTTCCTTCTCTTTTTCCTCTTCCTTTCTCTTATTTCTCTTCTTTTTCCCTCTCTTTCATTTTCTTTTCTCTTCTTTTCATAAGCATATGCTTTCTCTCTTTTTCTCTTTTTCCCCCTCTTTTCCTCTTTTCTCCTCTCTTTCGAAAGGGTAATTTTGTAACAAACAATGTTGTATATCTTCGACATGTATATGCTTCTGTCGCTCAACTCGTTTGAGCGATTTTGTATCACCCTTCTCACAAAGGGAATTTTATAACAAACAACATTCTTTTGTTATTATTTTAAAAAAAACATTAGTGGGCAAAACAGGGCTTGCTATGGCCCTGCTTAGCCCCACTAATTTTTTTTTAAAGCTTATGTTAATCGTCGCTATATAGCAACGTTTACCAATGTCGCTATATAGCGACATTTATTAGTGTCGCTATATAGCGATGCTTATATAGCAATCATTCTTTTTCGATGCTAATAGCGACATAAATACCGACCTTTGCGCCTGTCAAAAAAAAACTTTGTAGTGTAAAAAAGGTCGGTATTTCCGTCAAAAAAGAGCTTGTGCCTTGTAGTGTGAAAACCTTACATGGAGCATTGATACGCTTCACCCGAATAAATGTACCATCGATACACAAGACTACCGGTGGTACAACTCATATTCTTAGCAATAATATTAATTATCTCGGCGGTAATATACACCGCCAGGGATAATTAACATTACCGTCGGGAATATGAGTTCTACTATCGGTAGTGTCATGTGTACCGGCGGTGCTGTGGGGTGCAGATTCCCAGTTTCCCTCGTGCCCTGAGGCTATATATCGGTGGAAATGGCGATAGAGGCTCGTCATTCAATCCGGTTGTAGTTCATATCCCAATAAGTTGGAAAAGAAAGTGAACCACGATTTGGATCTGAATAGTTGTAAGGCTAAGTGGGTTAGAGTGAGTCAGCATTCATTATACATGTGGGTGTGGTTTGCTCCTCTGATTCCTTGCATCTTGGAGAAATTGTAGACCACAAACACAAGGGCTAGTGGATGCGAGTGTTTGTTTTGTGTTCTTGAGGGTGGTCTATACTCCAACTCCTTGCATTTTGGGAAACTTGCAGACCACGATCATGAGTGCCAATGAATGCAATTGTTAGTGAGCAGTCTTGACTCTTAAGCTAAGCACCTTAAGTATGGAGAGAAGGGAGAGATGAGATGGCAATGACTTGAGCAAAAATACGACACATGTTGCGACTACGAATGCACAATCGGAAATTCTTGACTCCTCATTCACAATCTTCAAGACAAGTTGTGACTAGGCAAACTGTGGATGCATCAAGTCATGCCCATGCCAGTATTGATATGCCTGAAAATGTTCCCAGGGTTGTAGAAGGAGTTGCAGAAGAGGATCTCATTGCCGAAATGGACACTACCCCAATGCTTGATCCACCCTGTGAGGTTGTTAACCAAGATACGTGGAGAGGATTTATGCGAGTGTCACAATCCTCTCAAAGAGTTGTTCCACATGTATAGGGGGAAAAACGTAAGTCACATGGTCTAGAGTGGAATTTGTGTTTAATATTTGTGACTACGTTGAGTGGAAATGCAAGTATTGTGCAATACAAAAATATGGGGGAGCACCTCGCATAAGGGGCCACTTGCTTGGTGACTCAAGAAAGAGCATTCAGCGTTGTGCAGCCGCAAGAGCTGCTGCAGCAGCTTGCAGCTTGACAAAGAAGATGCAAGCTTCTGGAAAAATACAAAGGTATAAGTGGAGTAGAGTCTGTAAGCATACACGGTGACGGAAGTACTAGTGTTGCAGGCTCCCATGCCATAACTTCTTGTGTGGACACTAGCATGCAAGATAGATCACCACCTATGGCTTGTGAAACTAGATCGGCAACTGCTACTCCTAACTTGAGGCAACCCACAATAGTTGAGAGCTTCCAATTTCAAGACTTGGAGAATGCAAAGTATGTACTTGGTAGATCAATCTTGCGATCAGGATATCCACCACTGAGTATGGTCGATAATGATGATATGAGAGCTGCATGGAATTGCATTGCTAACTATGGGCCGGACTTCAAGCCGCCTTCTTAGACCACATTGTGTACGTCATTGTTAGATAAGGCATATGTAGAAGATAAAGAGCACATAAATCATAGCATCTTCGAGCAACTGCATAACATCGGATGCACAATTGTCTCAGACGGGTGGACAAGCATAAAACGCCATGCTTTATTGAGCGTGATGGTTATATCACCACATGGAGAGGCCTTCCACACATTGATTGATGCCTCACATGTAAAGAGGTCGGGGACATATATGGCTGGTGAGTTATCCAAGGTTATAAGAGAGTTACGCCTTGAAAAGGTTATTCAGGTTGTCATGGATAATGCCAAGAGTTGTAAAGAGGTGAGAAGAATTTTGCAAAGGGAGTATAGCAATTTATATGCATCTACGTGTTGTACACATACTTTAAATCTTGCATTGAAAGATTGGTATGAACAAGTGCCATGGTTCAAAGAGATTGTTTGCAAGGCTCGAGACATCATCAAGTTAGTACGATCAAAGCAACGTCTTGAAGCAATCTTTATGTCTCGTGATGGTTCTACCATGTTGCAATTGCCAACAACCACGAGATTCACCACGTACTTCTACACCTTGCAATCTCTAGTGAAAAATAGGAGTTTTCTTATAGAGACATTTCATTGTGGTGCTTTGAACGATGGATGTCAGAGTTGACCGATAGGGCAACAAAGGAGAAAATGCATGACCTGAAAGAAACATTGGGATCCCCTGCATTATGGAAATGGTTTGAGGATGCCGCTAATGCTATGAAACCTATTTTATATGCACTTAGGGAATTGGACTCAAAGTCTCCAACAATCGGAAAAGCATGGATGCACTTTTGGAGTATTGAGCAAGCTCTTATTTTGCGAGGAATCCCCCTACTCACCTGAGCTAAGAGAATGAGGGGAATTGTGGTTTAGGCTGCGATGGGAGTAAGCTCATAATCCATTGCATAGTGTTGGGTACCTTTTAGACCTCGAGTGGTGGAATATGAAGCCCGAAGAGATCCCAATTGTTATGCATGACTTTCATAAGGTGGTGTGACAATATTATCCCCACAACCATGAGTTTGCAAAGTGTTAACGAGTTAGCCTAGTATCAATGCAAGGAGGGGTTGTTTGCATCGAGCGATGTTCAAGCATTGGCAGAAACTACATCTGCTTGGAAATGGTGGATGATGAATGGCAGCATGTGTGAGCTTCTACGCCCGACTGCAATAAGGGTTCTTTCTCAGACATGCTAAAACTTGGGCTCAGAAAGAAATTGGAGTCATTATAAGTACATTCACAATACTTTACGAAATAGACTTCTAGATAATCAGGCTGAGAAGTTAGTGTACATCTATGCCAATCATAAAATCCTAGAAACATTAGAAGATGTGGGATATGAAGAGAAAGTTCCAAAATGGCCCTATGATATCCCGCCAAATGCTATACAACCTGAAGCAGACTCATCGTTGCAAATTCTAGAACCCCAAGAAGAGGATGAAACTGGGACTGATGGTGCAACATCCGAGGAAGATAGCATGGCGAGAAGGATGAATCTGATGAAGATGAAGGAAATGATATTCGCCTTCCACATGGGTCTAAAGATGAGGACATTGATGATGACGAACATGATGAGGATAGTGACTCGTGAATTGTGGCAATGATGGCAATAGGGTTTTGAATGTCTCATTGTATTCTGAACGTGTTCTTGTTTTCTGATTGCAGGTTGCGGTTTAGGATTGGATAAGAATTGTCTTATTGTGCATTGTAAATATCTTGTGTTAAGGGTTTGGGCTTTCATTCTTCCTTGTCACCATCGCATAGGCTTTTGGGTTGTAATGCCAATTGTTGTGCTCTTGACCAAGTTCAATTGATCAAGAGCATAGCAATTGGCATACCACTATGTCTCATATGCAATAGAATCCTATGCGAGGACGTGAGGAAGAAGCATGTGCAAAGTTTAATTTCTTGTCTTTGGTAACACTTATGTTTAATGACTTTAAAGATAAGTTTTAAGTGTGAGAGAGAGAGCGAGACATGACTTTAGGATTGCTATAAGAATTGTCTTACTGTGCATTGTGAATGTCTTGTGTTTAGGGTTTGGGCTTTTATTCTTCCATGTCACCATCGCATAGGCTTCTGGGTGGTTATGCCAATTGTTGTACTCTTGACCAAGTTCAATTGATCAAGAGCATGGCAATTGGCATACCACTCTGTCTCATATGCAATAAAATCCTATGCAAGGACGTGCGGAGGAAGCATGTGCAAAGTTTAATTGTGTATGTGTGTGTGTGTGTGTGTGTGTGTGTGTGTGTGTGTGTGTGTGTGAGAGAGAGAGAGAGAGAGAGAGAGAGAGTGCTTGTGATGAAAGTGCATATAATTATATTTCAATGGCAGTGCTTTTAAAGTTTACTTTAATAGTTTATAATTATTAAAGTTTAAATTTTACTTTATATAAGATTGCATAGTGTTTTACATTCCAAATTTTTTTTTAAATTTATTATGAAATAATATATTGACACTATTCCAATTGATGACTGTAGTATTGCATGTGATGGGATTTTTTGATTGCATAGTGCAAAATAATTATGAACATTGGATGCATTTAAATTAATCACTAAGCATTTAAATATATGAATCCCACCACATTATATAGTACAGCATCATATAACTTCAATGAACTTAAAACAAAGGCATATATTTTCATCATAAAGAGATTGTATACATGGTCATGAACTTCATTCAATGTCATGGTCATGGATACAACTATCCTAAGCCCAACACCATGTACAATGCCATTGATAGTTGGGCTTTACAAAGTGGAAAAATTGACCTAGTTGGCAAGTAATCTACTAGATAATAAAGAGGAAATTGGTGGCCGCAAGGCAAAGAGTAATAGCCAATACAATTATCAAGCAAGCATTGGCATATTGGGCACAAGCAATTGTCTGGGCTATCGGAGGGAAGGGGTTCCACGGCATATGGTTGTGAGGATGGATGGTGACAAATAGCTAACCATGCCTCCATGCTTGCATCTCCAATTAGTGTTGGACATGCGTCATGGGCCTCTTGCTACAACCACATGTTGAGGTCCTCCAAGCTCTTCAATTGGGCGCGTAGAGCAATAATCTCATTCTGCAACTCTGGCTCGGTTCGTGGTCTTTTAGTCTCTAGGCATTGGACCTGCTCAAACCGGGCCACGTTCTCTTCACAAAGTTGCGCCACTTGTTGCTCTAGTGGGCCACGTGCACCCTCCAATGCCGTGGACAATTGGGATTGGGTGATCGTCACTTCTGTAGACCACACGTATGCTTGTCCTTGTATGAGGAGAAGTCCACTTGTATACCCTTAATGAAGTGCACATACAAGAATTTGGTGAATTACATTGCCACTTCATTATGGTGTGGAGGCTTCCCATATACCTCGATGAAGATTTTCCTGGCAATTGACTATCTTCCACCTCCCAAAGCTTGGGTTGGGGTGCTTCCATATCCCTTTGTTCTTCTGCGTCTCCTCACCTGACCTGCCTGAGGCTGCCTCTTCACCTGCCTCTAAGGGCTAGATTGCCTGGAGCTCTTGTTTGGAGACCAACTTGTGCACTTCTTTCCATTGCATGGTTGCAAAACCAACGCCCATGGTGTCGATTGCTATTTAGATACTTATTGGCAATATCTTTAAACAAAATTGAATTATTATGCATACAGACCTCTAGGTTGAGCGTACACAGATGTATGCACAATAGTCTTTGGCACATGCTCAGGCACTACGTTGGCAACCCTGCGTAGTTGCACGAACTATAACCATTGATGCTTGGCATGTCGTGCCTCCTCTTCAGCCTCCTCTTGTGTCAATGGATGCTTGCTTGCTCTTCTGGAGACTTCCTCCTCCTTATGCAGAGGAGGAGTATCCTCTCCTTGTGACATTTTTCAAAAGTGTAGTGCGAATACTGTAGTTCAGATAGCTCAGTATAGACAAATGCCCTGAGTGTAGTATGCAAAGTCAGCATGCATCAAAATCAATATTTGTGAGTTCATCTTTCTTGAGATAGGACACAAGATGCAAATGTCACATACAATATGCTTGATGAAAGATGAAGATGTTACAAATGCCATGCAAAATGTACATGTTGCAATCTTGAATAAATGTTTTCAAATGTTGCAATCTTTACAAAATATAAACGGATGTACATCCACAACATAAATGTCATCTTTTTTTAATTATAAATTCTTTCAAGGCCAATAATTTTGTTTTTGAACAAGAAGTTTATTACAATAAGTTCGACGGACACATGGTGTCCCAAAAATATTGCAAGGCAAAAAATGTGGCTTATGTTGCAAGCATAAGGGCAAGAGACATCTCTTCCATAGGCCTCATAGCCAATTCTTTCTCACATTCCACTCTCTTTAAGATATCACTGGTCTCTATAGTGGCTTTCTGTGATCGGCAATGCGATGCATCATTTGTTCATGCACATGGCGTTTAATGGCATTAACAACTTGAGAGGGAGGCATTTTTTGATCTTTCTCAATATAACCCTAGGCATCTTCAAAAAATTGAATCATCTCAACAATGATCCATTCCAATGCATAGGTATCTGCATGGCATGTATATCTACCTCTTAAGGCTACTTCTTGTAGCTCAGGTGCAAGCCACTTTTTTCGCCCATGCTCTTCCTCTTTCCTACGAACTCTCTCAGCAAAGTTGGCATCTGTCTCCAAAACTAATTCCTCATATGCTTGAATGCCTATCGACTCTCCGAGAAGTCCATGGCCATCCCCCAATCTATGATGCCTACTTGGCATCTAGACTTTCCAACAAAATCCAATAAGATGTTGCCTGGGTGCAAGTCCGTGTGCATCCACCTTCCTGCATGCAGCGTTGCCAAACCATCCACAAGTTCATGGATGATATGGAGGAGATTCTCACAAAAGACATTGATCTGAGCAATATCTTCCTTCTCCAATGTAGATGGGACTTTCTCGCTTGCTATGGCCATCAGATCCGCTCCTCCTCTTAGAAAATGGTGGAAGTAGCATGTGAACCTGCCCTGGTCCATTGGCAGAATTTGAAGAAACTGCAACAAGCTACCGCCATTAAAGTAAGGTGTGATGGTCCATAGTCGATCTTCTCGGGTTGCTACAATCATATGTACAAGGACTGGGTGCAAAATCTACATGTGTTGTTCTCTCCTTGCTTCTTGTGTACGTGTCCCAATATTGCCCTTGTACTACTTTTCAACATATTCCACGTGATATGGCAACCCTGCAGCTCCTACCAACCGCACTTTAAAAATAGTGCCATAGGATCCTGAGCCGATTTTCTCACCTACTTGGATCTCCCTCTCTGTGACACAGGCCAAGAATGACACTCTGTCTATGTTACTAGCCAGGTGTTGTGCCCTTTGAACCTCATCACCTCTCCATGTTTGATAGGGTGTAGAGGTTGGCTCCTCTTCACCTGCAGCCAAGGACATATTTTGCCCATAAGCTACTACAACCTTCTTTTCCTAGCTCTTAGCCACTATGACATGGCGATCTGACGTAACGACCTTACTCGTGCTTGGCCCATAAACTCGTCCATTGTATCAATTTGAAGACATCAAACTCTTGTGCAAGAGTAGGGTATGCATTGCATGCTTTGCTGAAGCGGTTCTCTACATTCCCAATGAAGCTATCAACCCAAAGCATGGCATTTATCTCCCACTGCACCCGTCTTGCAAGGCCATCTTGGCCTTCAAACTGCAAACTGGTCTTAGCATCACCAAGAATCCTCCTCTTCATAGTGCTAACTCCCTCTAAACTAGATACAGTTGATTCCATCTCACTCTCCTCCATGTTGCACACCCTAATAAAAAAGGCATCCCGAATGCTCCTCATCACTCTCTTGTGCTCGCCCTTACTTAGCTCTTCCCCTACTTTTCGCTTAGTTCCGATGGTTGAGGCCATGCTTGCGATTAGATCTTGTTGTGTATGTGCGGAAAGCTTTCTCATGTGACACTAGCAAATAGCTATAGTTGCCATGCAATAGTGAGCAAGCAGGCATCTAACAAGAACTCCCACCCTATGCATGCATGAAATGCAAATGCAAATGATTTCAATGCACGCATGCAAATGATTTCAATGAAAATTTTTTAATTACATGAAATGCATGCATGTAAGAAATGATTCTTTCCTTTCAATGCATGCATGCATGAAATGCAAGATAATTTCGTAAAAATTTTTATTTTAATGCATGCATGCAAGATAATTTCGTAAAAAAAAATATTTTTAGGCATGCATGCAAGAAATGCAACATAATTTCGTAAAGAATTTGAAAAAACTCCCCCCCCTTTAAGTGGAGGGCCAAGGAAATCTAGTACCAGATCATGGTCCCAACTAGCCCCCCGTCCTATTCAGGACATGAAACTAATAACCACATCTTGGACCACAGGCCCCTTAGCCAAGAGATGGAGAGAGGAGGATTTTTACCTCTTCTCAATCCACTATTAGTGGACAATGACATCGGTGTGGTTAGCATATATTTTCGGGCGGTAGTACTATCGGTGGTAGTTCAAGTATAACTGCCAGTAGCAGTAGTACTACCGACGGTAAAAATATTGATACCGTCGGTTGTACTACTGCTACCAGTAGTTATACATGAACTATCGACGGTAATAAAAGTACCACAGCAATATGGTCACAATTACCGCCAGTAATAAAGTGTCATTTTATCGACGGTACTATTAGCACTACCGTCGGTAACTAGATACCGCCGATAATATTACTGTTACCGCCAATATGTATCCGGTTTCCATGTCAAGGCCACCTGATAGTGCAAAGCTGTGATTGTAACTCTAAATGCATGAAATATGTCATCACGGCATGTAATCACAAGAAAATTCATGTGATTACATGAATATGAAATCCTTGGACCTAAATAATAGACGCATTGCATAAGTAAGGTGGGTTTAGGGTGCCACATTGATTGCCTACTCATAATTAAAAGTTCAATGCTTACTTGAACACTCGCCATAGCCTGGGAAGTCATGCATCATCCACATCAAGACTGCTTTGCAATTGAAGTCTCGTGACGAGGGAGGCATGCTGTCATGCACCTCGATACCTTTCTAAAGTACCTCCAGCTCATCAATCAAAGGCTCTAGATAAACATCATGATTTTTGACTTTATGTTTCCTTGGAATTAGAAGGGATAACATAATATGTCCTCTCTTAATCGCCATGGAGGGTGGAAGATTATAATTCACCAATATCACTTGCCATACATTGTAAGAGGTGCTTTGGAGACCAATTGGGTTCACACCATCCATACCCAATCCAAGTCTCAAGTTCCTAGGTTCTTTCTTGAAGCTTGGTCATGTGTCTTTAATATGCTTCCACGCAGGAGTGTCTACAGGAGTTCTCCACTTGCCATCGGTTGATCAATGGGAGGAATGCCATGACATGAGCTCTGCCATGGATTTCACTTGAACATATGTTAGATGCAAGGGATTATGGGAAAATGTCGCAGAACCTTACGAGGCACATCCAAAGTTTTGAGACTTGCTCTATATCTTGCCTCTCCACAAGTAGGACACTTTCTTGCCTCCTTATGTGGTCCACGTAGCAGAATGCAATCATTGATGCACGCATGGATGCGCTTGTAATCCAATCCTCCAAGAGAGGTCACATGTTGCCTTGCCATATCTCTTGAGGTCAGTAATTTATTCTCCCTTCGAAGCATTTTACACAATAGCCTGCACGTGAAGACCATAAATGAGAAAAAGTATTTCAGTAATTGACCCACTAGCATAATTCACCATGTTTGCAAAATAGACTACTTGAGTAATGCATTCAAACTTGCATTGCTCCATCCATAGATGGTCTGCAAGTTTAGTAACTCAAGGGAGGTACGTAGAACAGTGAATGTGCACCCCTCAAATAGTGGTGTCGATGCTACAGTAAAAAGATCATCCTGCTCCATGTTATTATCCCTACTTGAGGACTGATGGACAAATAAATCCCGCACTATATCAAACAGTGTAACATCTAATTCGAGAACTGTAACCTCAAAAAGAGAACTCTAGGAGAATCTTTGAAAGATTCTCTCTTTTTCATGTGAATTTTACGTTTATTTGAAAAAGATGGCCTTTTACGCGACGGTTTTTGAAAAAAATACATAAAAACCATGCTTTTATGAAATTTTGCCAACAAAGTGTTTTTGGAAAATAGGCACAAACACCTACACTTGGAATACCAAAATTGCAAAAAATACATTAATTTTTTTAAACCAATACAATAAGGGCCAATGCACATAATAGGACCATGGCATAACACATTTCAAAATCCTAAAAAGGTACAAATCACATTGTTGCACAAACATACATGTCACTAATCCTACAAAGAACAAGACTCATCCTCTGATCCTACACCTTCAAATGCACTAGAGCCTAAGCTTTGTGCAGTAGAAGTTGAAGATCCTTCCTCCTCTAGGCTATCCACTAGAACATTCTCTGAGTCAAAACCTAGGAAAGTTTAGCTACTGCCACCCTCTTTTTTGCTTGGTGTGTCTTGTAAGAAAATAATACGTCGTCTGTGCTCAACAGATAATAGGATCTCATACACAAGAGAGAAAACAAGATAGTATGGAGAATCAAAAATTTGATTACTATAGAACTAATACAATAGATGGCGCTGCCTCCCAACCATGCGCTCCTATGAAAGAAGCTTCGATGGCATGCTGGAAATAGTAGAAGACGGAGGCTGGATGCTAAGGAATCAGGGTTGCTAGTAGCCAGTGATGAAATGGGCTTCACGGGCTTGCTCTTATATAGCCACCAGTCGTAGTCAGTTAGGCTCAATTGGGTGACTAACCCAGTCCACCCAAAACGGTCGAGTGGGGGTCGGTCCCGAAATAGGCCACAAACCATACGATAGAACCGGTGCGCAAAACAAAGCAACTGACCTATGGAGTCCGTTCAGCCCAGAGCCATCCGGGATCATCTGAGGCTCCAAACAGGCCCCACAACCCAAGAGTGGGCTACCCTCAGTGCAGTCAGTCAAGGGATGCCTTCCCGCACTTGCATGTAGCCTAGTTGGTGGTGTGCCAACTCTATCTGAAGCCGTCCAGCCATCAGGCCACACATGGCCCCCATCTGGTGTCCAAACTAGGACCTACCGGATAACCGAGCTACTCAAATGCCTTCTCCTCATATGGGGGGCTTACAAGTAGAGTTAGCTGGTTTCTGCGTAGTTACACAAGAGTGGAGCATTGATATCTAACACCCCCCCTCAATGTCCACCCGCAAGTGAACTTACTTTTTCGGCCCAATGCCAAGTTGATGAAGATCCCTCTCCAGCAAGTCTCTTCCAAGAGCCTTCATGAAGATGTCTGCAGCATTCTCTATAGTCGGCGGACAGTACATCAAGTCGACCTCTCCATCAATCTCTATGTGTTTTGTGCGAGCATGGAACATTGGGTTCTTTGCAATCGCCATGCAACTCTGATTGTCACATGATAACTGCGTAGGCTTGTTCTGCACTACACCCATGTCCCCCAAAATCGTCCTCAACCACACTACCTCAGCAAAGCATGCAGATTTGTACTCGGCCTTGGTAGAAGAAAGAGCAACTGTGGGTTGCTTCTTGCTGACCCATGACACAACTCTAGATCCAAGTGAGAAATAGTACCCTGTCACTGATCTCCTGCTGTCCACGTCTCCTACCCAATCCGAGTCACAGAATCCGGTCAAGATGTTGCCCTTGGTATAGGTGATGCCATAATCAAGTGTGCCTTTGTTGATGTATTTCAGCACCCGCATCCCTGCTCTCTAATGGTTCTCCCGAGGCTTATTGGAAAACCTACTTAGTACACCAATCGCAAAACTGATGTCCGACCGTGTGTTGCACACGTAAATCAAGTTGCCCACAAGCCTTCTATACTTCGCTTCATCCACCAGTGGTGATGAACCCTTGTTTGAGAGCTTCGCGTCAACCTCCATAGGGGTACCAACTGTCTTGCACAGCCATGCCAAATGCCTTCAGTATCTCTCCAGCATACTTCAGCTGTGAAATGAAGATCTGTTTCGGCTCCTCAGTTTGCAAACTTTACCTTCCGAACCGGGGATCTCAAAACCTGGTCGTTGTTCCACATATACCTCCTCCTTGAGATCTCCATTCAGAAAGGCGGATTTCACATCCATCTAAAACACGGGACAACTTCCCTGGGCAGCTAAAGCCAAAACACTGTGAATTGTGGTTAGTCGAGTTGTGAGAGCAAAAGTATCTTGATAATCAAAACCATGTACCTGTGCAAATCCTTTTGCCATGAGCCAAGCCTTGTACTTATCCAACATGCCGTCAGACTTGTACTTGGTCTTGTACACCCACTTGGTTTCGATTACCTTGCATTTTGGTGGTCGATCCACAAGGTCCCAAGTGTTGTTCTTCATTATGGAGCCATACTCTGACTGTGTAGCCTCCATCCACCTATCATCGCCCTATGCCTCTTCAAGACACTTGGGTTCATCAGCATGGATCACTTCTGTCATCAAAGCATAGTTGACCAAGTGTTCCTACGCCCTTCTTTGCTCCTCTAATCTCTTAGACCGATGGTGTTCGGATGGTTCCTCCTCAATGGCTAGAGGTTCTCTGCCATCCAAAAGCTACTTTACCCACTTGAGAATGGATGTTGCCATTGTGGTTTTGTAGGCTCTTCTTCATCTTCTTTGTCTTGAATCCTCCCAAGCACCGTTGGGGGAGTTCGGTCTGCTATTGGTGGTCGTACTAGATGGATATCCCGGTCCTAGTTGTCTAGGAAGGAAGCATCCTCCTCCAATTTATGCGGCTGTTTTGAGAAGACCACATCGCGACTTATAATTACCTTCTTGGTAATAGGGTTATAGAGACGGTAACCCTTTGCCTCTTTACTGTAGCCCAAGAAAATACACTTCCGGCTCTTCGGTTCCCATTTGGTCCTGGTAGCATCAGGGACATGCACAAAACAGTCACATCCAAAAACTCTAAAATGTGCAGCTGAAGGTTTCTTACTAGAAAAGGCTTGCAGTGGAGTCATCCCATTCACAGCCTTTGTGTAGCTACGATTCAAAATGTAAACTGCCGTGTTACATGCTTCAGCCCAGAAAGTCTTTGGCAAATCTTTCCCTTTCATCATACTCCTGCCCATTTCACAGATGACATGCATCTTGCATTCTGCTACTCCATTTTGCTGTGATGTATGTGGCGGGGGTTTCTGTCTCTTGATCCCATGACTTTTGCAGTAACTTTTGGATTCAGTTGATGTGAACTCTCCATCTCTGTCTGATCTCAACTTCTTCACCTTCCTCCCCGTTTCTTTCTCGACCATTACATGCCATTCCTTGAACCTACTAAAAGCCTCGTCTTTAGTCTTCAGGAAGTATATCCATATCCTTCTACTGTAGTCGTTGATCAGCGTCATGAAGTAGTAGGAACCACCCAAAGCTTCCATCTCCATCTTTCTGCAGAGGTCCGTGTGAACGAGCTCTAAAGGAGCCTTTGCCCTGCTGGCCTCTTTAGGAAAGGGATGCCGATGCTGCTTGCCCATCATGCAAGCTTCACATACATCGGGCAGATCTGAAATTTTTGGTAGGTCTGCAATCATTCCACTTTTATGCATCTCCTTCAAAGAACTAAGGTTTAGATGACCAAACCTCTCATGCCATAGCTTAGTGTTCTTCACATCTGCTCCAGCACTGAAAGCTGAGAGTTCGTAAATGTTGTTGTGCCATGTACCTTTACCAATGACCTTCCCTTGAAGATCTAGAATCTGTGCACCATTCTTATCGAATTGAACTTTGAGGTCCCGATCTGTGATCACAAAAACAGACAACAAGTTCCTCTTGATATCTGGCACATAAAGAACATCGGACAACTATTTTACAACTCCATCTGACTTGAGAGCAATTGTACCTTTTTCTTTTGCTGGACATTTTGCATCATTATCGACTGCTACCAGGATGTCACTCCCTACCGGCTGTAGAGAGGTATACCAATCCTTCCGACTGGTCATGTGGCACGATGCACCACTGTCAATGATCCACGGTTCATCTACAGGTACATGAACTGCCTCCATGCAAATCTCCTCAATTGCGACGAACAACTCTACTGGTGCTGCCTGCGCACTCTTGCTGGACTGTTTCTTTACTCCGTTCTTCTCATCTGGAATCTTCTTTCGGCACTCATTTAGCTTATGCCCTGCCTTGTTGCAATAGAAGCACTTGATCTTCTTCTTTCTCTTTTTATCATTTGAAGAAGATGGGTTACCAAAGTCCTTACCCTTACCTTTCTTTGATCCAGTCCAGAAAGCCAAATCTTCTCCAGTCCTCATCTTTTGATGCATGTCCTCCTCCAAAAGCATCGCATTGAAATCCTCAAAGTTGAGGGGCGGATTTCTGTTCTATGTATTTAGCATCGTAACAAGACCATCGTACTTTGGTGGGAGAATCCGTATGCACCTTCGTGCTAGATTCTCGCTGGTGATGGTGATGCCAATTGCAGTCATCTGATCGCGCAGATTCTTCACCCTGGTGATGAACTTCTCTACCGCTTCAGACTCAGACGATTTCTCATTCGCGAGTTGAGTCTCCAGATTCTAAATCCGTGTCTGATTCGTGGTCTCGTACTGATTTTTCAAGACCGTCCATGCCTCCTCCGCTGTGGTGACATGTTGAATTAATGCCATGACAGAATCACTTACACTGCAGACAATAGAACACAACGCATCTACATTTCTTCTTGTCCATGCGAGAATCTCATCCACAATTGGTACTATCTGTTGTCCTACATTGGCTGGATCTGGTCTCACAACCGGCCTCATGTCCACCCCAGTAGCAGTGTCCCAAAGCTCATATGCGCTTAGGATGGTCTTCATCTTGAACTTCCAGAGTGGATAGTTAGAGCCGTCCAACTTTTCGCTTTCACCAAACGGTGGGATTCGCAGTCTTGTGGGCTGGGCCATCTCTCACAATCTGCTCGCAAACAAAAAACACACTACCAAATCTTCTTACTAGAGTCCAAGCTCTGATACCATGTAAGAAAATAATACTCAAATAATACAACGTATGTGCTCAACAGATAACATGATCTCGTATGCAAGAGAGAAAACAAGATAGTATGGAGAATCAAAAATTTGATTACTGTAGAACTGATACAATAGATGGTGCTGCCTCCCAACCATGCGCTCCTATGAAAGAAGCTTCGATGGCATGCTAGAAATAGTAGAAGACGGAGGCTGGTGGATGCTAAGGAATCAGGGTTGCTGTAGCCAGTGATGAAATGGGCTTCACGGGGTTGCTCTTATATAGCCACCAGTCATAGTCAGTTAGGCTCTGACCCAGTCCACCCAAAACAGTCGACTGGGGGTTAGTCCCGAAATAGGCCACTGACCATACGATAGAACCGGTGCGCAAAGCAGAGTAGCTAACCTACAGTCTCCATTTGGCCCAGAGCCATCTGGGATAATCTGAGGCTCCAAACGGGCCCCACAACCCGAGAGTGGACCCGAGAGTGGGCTGCCCTTGGAAATGCTCCATCTACCCTCAGTGCGGTCAGTCAAGGGATGCCTTCCCCCACTTGCATGTAACCTATTTGGTGGTGTGCCAACTCTATGTGAAGCCGTCGAGCCATCAGGCCACACATGGCCCCCATCTGGTGTCCAAACCAGGACCTACTGGATAACCGGGCTACTCAAATGCCTTCTACTCATATGGGGGGCTTACAAGTAGAGTTAGCTGGTTCCCACGTAGTTACACGAGAGTGGAGCATTGATATCTAACATGTCTTGGCTTCCATCTGCATCCGATTAATGTCTTTGGAATTTTTTGGGATATTATATATTGTGTCTCCTTTGGCAAATGCCCGGCTTGTGTTAATTGAAGTGCATATATCAAAATATCTACCTCATCCAATTGTAGAGTATCAATTATTGGATAATTCTTTGTCGCCCTCTTTCCTTTTTGGCCACGCTTCCTTGTTACCACCATCTCTGGGTTATATCGGCTCATGAAAGCATCCACGGACTTGGTGAAAAACTAATGCACCTCTATTGATTTGGTGTTTGAACCTTCCTTTTTTACTTTCACAACTTTAGAAATCCAAAAAGGAAATCCACTAGAATCATCTGTTGCTAACATAGCAACCATCATACCCACTACCAAGTCCTCGATGCTACCACTCCACATTTCTTGAACCCTTTCCCTAGCTTTTTTGGACTTTCTTGCTCCAAGGTACATTTCTCTCTCCTCCCCAAGATAGTTCTTCTTTGAAGGTACATGTAAATAAGCACTTGAAGAAGCATTCATACGTGCATTTACAAAATCTTGTTCAATGCATTGTGGCCAACTAAAATCTGACACATCTTGGGGGTCATTTAGTAGGTGATTGATAAAGTATTTGGGATGCAAAGAATGGATTCCACCATGTCCACACCACATCTTCAAAATACATTGCAACATGCTGGATTGTTTCTCTAATCTCATTGACTGAACTTATAGGGTTTACATCTCTCCCCTTCTTCATGGCTCATTGCAACTCCCTCACTAATTGTAACGGTTGTAAGGGTGCCACATACAACTCATGCTCTAGAACACACTTCAAGAACTTCAATCCTTTGACTGGAACCCAAGTCGGTGATGTGGAATAGAACTTCCCCCACAACAACGCCGTGCTTTCTTCATCTTTCTTCATTCAAAATCGGTGTTGAAAGCTTAACTCGTTGAGCTTCTCAATACATCGATCAATTCACTCGTTGTCACCAAACACAAAGCGTCTGAAATCTATTGTTTTTTCCATGTTTGAAATTATCGGTTTTGGCACATGTGCATCTTGTAAAATGCGGATCATCTCCATCCCATGCTTCTTTCCTTCTCAACTTTACTGAGAACTGGCTAAACATTTGATCAATATGGTCATGTGTGTGACCCACCATAAGGAATCCTATTTTCACTTTCAAAAATATGCCTTTCTCCACAAGCATGCAAAGATATGCCAACACAACTTGATTCTTGTTCTCTCTCGATGTGTTATCAAGTTGGACATACAACATTTTTGGAAGAGGTTGTGTAAGATTCCTCAATGCATTATTAAGAATGGAAAATGCGAGATTAGGATCATTTCTTACGTTTGGTGTTGCCAAATAAACCTTGGGGATTAATTCACCCTGGTAGATCATGCATCCAACCATGTGATATTATGTGATGGAGTTCTCCTCTTTCAAATCCTTGGGCACTCATTTGAAGTGCAGAATATTGGTCTTCTTTTGATCCATCCCATCAATAATGATAGTTATGTACTTATCAGGCTGTTGGTAGCTCTTCTTCCGATGATTCGCTAACTTCTTCCTTTCTAGAGCATGCATTTTTTGATGCATTTGCAACTCTGCGATTGCTTCTTCTGCAAATATAGAAAATGATTAGATGTTGCAAGCAAATAATTTTTTTCAAAATGAAGCAAATTTTCATGGCATCATTACACACACCTCTCTCTTGTCCTTGACTTCTATTATGCAAGGCCTTCAAGTCTGCATATGTGGCACACACACCAAAGCGACAAAGCTTTGGTATCTTCATGTTGTTGAATTCATTCTTCCAAATCCTACAAAAATGCTAGTATGTCACATACTCGTCACCTACAATAACCATGGCATCCTTGTACATGGAATGGATCTCATGCTTGGAGAAATTATTCGGTAAGTGTAACTAGTCACTATTTGGAAGAGCCTCGGCGTGTTTTTGCACAAAGTCTTGCAACCACGAGCATACCATATTGCCATGTGGTCCAGCCATGCTCATTTGTCCTGTTGTACAAATGTGGGGGTCTTTATAGAGGTGGGCCTATAATCTTTTTAGCCTTTTGTTGCCAAGACAATGTGCAAGTCTATATGCTTTGCGACAAACAATCCTTGAACCGAATGAGTACCCAAACACAATTTTGTTCATATTGTTTTCCCTAGGTCTTACAGACCATGCTAAATAAAAATTTTGATCATCTTTATTCATTTCAACATAATTTTGCCATAACACTCTTAATTTTGCAACCCCAAAAGTGACTAGGCACATTCTGCTACAATAAAGAATATTGCAGGTCTCTTTTAGATGTGTGGTGTCTAGCATTATATGAGCTCTCCCTCTTGTGTAGCTAGACTTTTTTAGGTCCACATTCATTGGTCTTCCCTTTAGTCTCTCCTCAATAGACGAGATTGAATTGTGCTTCCCCTTTTGTGATAGCCGAGACAGTCATTGAGATCCATCTAGATTAGATGTCCCTTGTAAGAAATAATTTCTAGCTCCAAAAACAAAACAAAGAGAGCCATTGAATGAACTTAGACATGGACCACATACTTGATAACACTTCTTGACCTCTCATGCTTGCTTCAACATCTATTATTTCATTCTCTTCAATGGGAATATTAGGTCCATGGATTTGAGTACCTGGGCTTCTATGTCCACCATCATGCTTAGGTGAAGGAGTAGGAGACACACCCAAGGTGGCAAAAGAGGTTCCACCACTAGTATGAGATACATCCAATGTAGCAAAGGAAGCGCCCTTGGAACTATGAGAAGAAGAAATTGAGATAGACGTCGTGTCGAACGAACCTCCCATGCAAAACTTTGGAAAGCTTCAAAGGGGACACCCCAAAGTGCCATGCAATAATGAAAGGTGGAAATTATATGCCTGATCATGAAAGTCAAAGTTAGGTTTAGGGTTTTGAGCACATAGAAATTTCTAAAAATAGAAAATTTTATCTATAAACATGAGATTCCCACATTTGTTTCTCTTATTTCCAAATATGCCCAAGAGTTCAAAGAATCACCAAGTATGTGCAATTTTCTTATGGTTAAGTGTTTTTTATTTTTAATTCGGTCATGAAATCAAATTTTACGACGTGCTTCACTATAATTTACTGTATTTTGAAAATGGGGGTGGTGTGCTTGAATATGATTTAAAGTACTTTACGTTTGATTTTTTGAAAACACATTGCTTTGATTACTAGTCTATAAATAGCATGAAACATTTCTAAAAATAAATTGCTCTATATTCTACCCCAATCCCTTCTTGTTAGTTCCTCTAACCTCTCCATCTCTCCCTCTATGAGTCTACCCTCTCATCCTACTCACATTTGATACATAGAACATATATCACTTTATTACGATGAGTATCATATAAGTGGTACATGTGGGAGATCACAATGCTCAATGATGAAACACCGACAATAAGAAGCATGCCAACAGTAGATCCACAAAAACCTGCTCCTAAAAATGGAGTAGCTCCACAAGAACCTACTACTACAATCAAGGATCTCAAAGAACTTCAAGCAACATTACTGTGAGCGGGATGACAACTGCTCGCCAAGAAAGATCTCCAGTGATGTCTAAGTGACTCTCCTTCCAAGTGATTATCAAACTTACATCAGGTCTCGAATAGCTATACAATTCATATTCCTCTGGTGGTCTACAAAATGATGTTCTTGCTAGGTTTGGGTCACAATTGGTGAATATGTCACATGTGGAAGTCCTAGGTGAAATAGGCGATCAATCCTCTCCAGGTCCTCAACACAGCACACTCAGCAAATCACAACTACATCATCACAAGGACTCCTTGGTTGAGAAGATAAGCTACAAACACTATGGAACGTCAATACACCAATCAGCATCAACAACACATCCCTTCAGCAGAGCTAAAATAGAACAGGGTACTGACTTTTATGCCTAAATCATCAGGGTCTTGAATTTGAGTTCACACATGGAATGACAAGCAGCTCTTGAGGATGAATTCAACTCCAAGGCAAAGGTGATTACACCAATATGGGTTTGGATGAGTTTCTTTGTGACCCTCAAAGCTTTTTTCACATTCCTTTACTAACATCACCCTTAACTATCTAGCTTCTACTCATCCTCTTTTCTTTATTTTTGTTTTCTTTCAATTCTAGCTTAGAAGCCTTTCCTAGAATCCCCATTTTTATAAGCCTTTTTAGCCATAGTCCTCATTTTAAGAGTTTGCATGGTGTATTATCAGACTCCTCTCGATTTGATGACTCGGACAAATAAAGCTCCAAATGGTGCCACAACCTTATTGGGCTCAAATACTTCCAAGCAAAGCCCTCAATGAAATATAATCCAAGAAATGGATGTTAAAGGAACTTCAATGTAGAGAAGCAAGACAAAATGTCATGTACAACTCGGAACATACAAATGTGGCATGTCAAAGACATAGTCTGAATCCATTAGAAGTCCCACTCAAATAAAATATGGGACTTAAGAGGACCATGAGAATGCACTTTACTTACTCTGCTAACACTAACACCACTAGGATATACACTCAAATAAAATATGGGACTTAAGAGGAGCATGAGAATGCACTTTACTTACTCTGCTAACACTAACACCACTAGGATATACACTCCCTACTAACACCTTCTTCCTAATAACTTACCCCTTAGACTTTTATTTTTATTTTTCTTATTCCTTCTTTGAATGGTCAAAAGTACTCAACTCGGCTCACACAAACCCTGAGGTACTAGTTCCAGATGAATCACGCATCCATACTTCCAACAAGCATTTCATAACAAGGAGCCACTACATCCCTCTACTGCAATGGACCAAAAGAAGATTCAGCCCAGTGCACACGAAAAACTACTTTGCATTATCTTCATTGACAACACTCCAACAACCATGCACGTTGCACGATCCAGAGGACTAGATCGAGATAAAAAAGAGGGGCATATTAACAGATTGGCTAACAATATGCCACCACTGGCTAAGTGATGTGATTTAATGGACAATGATGTGACCGTAGAGCCAGGATTGCGTCTTGGAGCTAGATGGGCCCAAGAGGATGGTAAAAGAATGAGAAGGGAGAGTGGTATAAAGAGATTAGTGTTGGCCCTCCCTTCAAAAGGTGACTTGTATAAAAGGCCAAATGGTTGACTTTGGCCTTCATTGTTGTTTGCACAAGTTTGAATATAAGCTCCCTCTTCTCTTCCAAGAGAGTGTTTTGGGTGTTCCCTTGTTTCCATTGTAGTGCCCTTGTGTTTGCCACTCCATTCCCCTTCACCTCCTCTTTACTTCTCCTTCTCCCTCCCTTCTCCCCTCTCCCCCTTCCCTCTTTCTCACATGGAAACACATTGCAACAATCCGGAGGCTGCTTGAGTGACACTTGTGGATGGCTCGTGCCTTGCATTGCTCTCACAAGGAGTAGCTTGGAGTGGAGGCTCCATCGCATCTCTTCAACATCCCCACAACATGTGAGTCACTGCCGAGGCCCACATAATATTCTATCCCAAACTGTCTTGTACCTTTGATGTATCTCAAGACTATTTTGGATGCATTCCAGTGAGACTGTTTTGGATTTGCCATAAATTGTGCAAGTGAGCTTACTGCATAACAAATATTTGGCCATGTGATAGTCATATATATAAGAGATCCGATGAGCTACTTGTAGTATCGATCATTGATTGAAGGCTTTTTTGAATCTTTTTTAAGTTTCAAACTTTGTTCCATGGGAGTGGCTGCAATCTTGCAATATGCCATATGAAACTTCTTCAGGAGACTGTCAACATATTTGAGCTGGCTCATAAAGGTGGTGTCTAAATCTCTCCAAGACTCAATTCCAAGACAATAGTGCATAATTCCAAGATCTTTCATGTCAAACTCTATAGATAATTCTTGTTTCAATTTCTTAATGAAGTTATCCTTGCTTTTGGTCACAATTAGATCATCTACATACAAAAGTGCAACAGTAATGTCTTCCCCTTGAACTTTGTAGTAGAGAGTATAATCTACATTGGATTTCATGTATCCCAGATCAGCAAAATACTTGTCGATTCTGATGTACCAACTTCTAGGTGCTTGCTTTAAGCTGTAGAGACTCTTTTTGAGATGGCAAACCTAATTCTCCTTTCTTGGTTCAACATAACTTGCTGGTTGTTGCATGTGGACTTCCTCGTCTAGGTAACCATTAAGAAATGCATTCTTGACATCAAGTTGATACACATTCCATCTCTGTTGAGTATTACTAGTGATATCAAGAACTATATGGAATCCATATTTGCTACTGGAGCATAAGTCTCATCATAATCCTTACCATTTTGCTGTGCAAATCCTTTTGCAAACTAGTCTGGCTTTGTATCGTTGAATACTTTCATCTGGATTGTACTTGACTTTGTATACCCATTTGTTTGCTATGGCCTTCTTTCATGGTGGAAGGTTGCATAATTACCAAGTATTATTATTATACAAAGTATCCATTTCTTCATTCATAGCAATTTACTATTCTGGCTTGTCTACTACATCTTTGAAGTACACTAGCTCTTTGGTAGCCATGATGGTAGTCATAAGAGCATAGTTGGTGGTTTCAACCAGAATTGCTTTGCTTTTCTGAGCGTATGTCAATCTGGCTGGTGGTTTGCTTTCCCTAGTAGACCGTCTGAGCTACTATGGCTCTGCTTGGGGTGTTTCTGGCAATTCTTGCTCTTCTTCATCAACCATTTTTGTAGATGACTGTGAAATTGGTGCGTCTATCTCCTGTGTATTTGAGGTTTTCCCCCGGTTTTCCATTCTGGTTCCTCATCAAAGATTACTCCTCTGAGATAATGACCTTGCAGTTGATGGGATCATACAACTTGAATGCATTGCTTTCTTCACTGTAGCCAACCATGATGCATTTTCATGACTTCGCATCCAATTTCTTGCGATGGTGATCATCACATTTGTGCGCATATGCTATGCAACCAAATATGTAGAGATGCCCAATGTGTGGCTTGTGTCCAGTGAATGCTTCATAAGTGTCATACCTTGAATCGGTTTGGTAAGAAGCTGATTAAGCAAATAAATTGTAGTGGCTATTGTTTTAGCCCAATACTGATTTGGAAGATGCTTCTCACTAAGCATTGCTCTAGCATTGTTTGATAAAGTACCATTCTTCCTTTCATCTCTTGCATTCTCCTGAGCAGTGAATTGTCTTTATATGCTGTGACTTCTGCAAAAGTTCATGAATGCTAAAGACATGTATTCACCTCCTCTGTCTAATCTCTTGACTTTGATCTTCCTACCTGTCTGGTTTTCTACCATGGCTTTGAGTTCTTGAAATGTGGAAAAGACTTCAAATTTCTCTTTTAGAAAGTAGACCCAACAATATCTGTTGTAGTCGTCGATGAAACAACATCTACTTCCATCTAAATGATAGGATTCCACAAGCTCTATGCTCAGCCAACCACACTGAGCTCTTCCAACAACTTCCTCTGGGCGACTCAAACTGTGACTCTAGGCTCCAGCGCCTACCACGAACTGCAGACAACTGACCTCCAGCCTTGCTACTAGCACCACTCCTCAATGAGCAGTGACCTAAGAGATTCATAGCTCACAGGCATCTTCAACTGTGCCACCTCTAGACGCCTCCTAGATGATGCCTCCAGATGCTCTATGGCTAGACGACCACTCCAAAGAGACTCCCAAACAGTCGGCTACACCCATGGATTTTCACTAACCGCCGACAGACAAGCTCTCTCTAGCCAACTATAGTGCTCCACTATCTACTAGTCTCCATACAAGCACATACAAAGTGACGGACGTCTCCATTAGCTTCAGCGATGGAAATACGCCATCGAACAAAATCTTCTTAGATTCCATCAGAATCTAGAAGATTTTGGTGTGGCCATCTCCTATTGACACGTGGCACACCCCCTCCATCTTATCACCAGGGTAACCACGGAGTGGTTCTAAGAGTGACATGTGTCACCCTATCCTGCCACATCAGTAGTAGACCTATCCATAGTGCCACATTATCAAGGTGCCTAATCTACCATGTCATCAGCCACATCACCCTAACACATGAGAAAGATCCAATATGTGATCGCCACTAAGCCTAGTGCACACAAGGTCAATGGAAGAACTAAAGAGGCTCAAAGCACACTACATAAGACATGAGAGGGAGATAGAAAATGTTTATCTCTTACAATGTGTGTTCTCAACAATACATGATAGGCCTCTTATATAGAGGGTGCCCTTTCAATAGTCAACCATGTGGGATCCTCTCATCCACATCTCTCCTTGTGGATATCCTCAATCCACATCTCCACATCATGTAGTCCACATCCTAAGGTGGCTACTTTGATTCTTTCCTATACCATACCTTAGCCCTTTAATCTATGTGATCATGGTACCACAACTCTCAACACCTCCCCTTGGTGCCATGACCCTTTGGCTACTACAAGGTGGTCAGATGTGAGTTACAAATCCATCACTTCCCCTTAGTGCATGCATTTCTACTTAAGTATTCAATCATCGCTCCACTATCCCTGCTCCCATTGCTGAAAGCAGCATCTTTATCCACCAAGTATTTTGTGGAGGAGGATAGGAGCCATGAGCAGGAGGTCTCCTTGCATGTAAGGTAGAACTCAAAGGAGATGGTAGATGCTACTATTATCATGACTATGGCATAGCACTAGTGGAATTGCTATGGAGGGATGAAGCATGGGCATCGATGGAGACATAGAGCTCCTTAGATGCGGGTCACTACAGGTTGGAGAGGCTTTGGCTGTGTCACTGCAATCGCTTATGGTCGTAAGTCCCATCGATGGTATGAAGCTAAAAGTCTGTGTTGCTGCTTATTTGCTGGTGTCAATGGAGCTAGGCTAAACTTTCTTGAGTCATAGAAGCCAGCTGTGTAGTCACCCGTTGGAGTCATTCTTGTCTACAGGTCTGGAAGGCATTGTGGGCATCAACCGCTCGATCGACTCTAATGATGCGGCTGGCAAAGTCATACCGATAACTGCCTTCACGTTCCAGCTCGCTCCATTTCCAGGTCTTTCAAATCATTGGTAGCCTCTATTCTGTCCGAGACTTGCATGGATATCACATCTTCCTTTTGCACCTCTGTTGATCTAGAGGTAATCCCATTTGGCCAAACAGATTCAGAGTAGCCAGCTGATGCTGTGAAAGCACATGAGGATAACGTTCTGGCTCAAATCATCCAATTCGTTCTTCAAGTAGTTTAAAATATCGGCTGTGGATGGGGGAACGCCAAACTGATGCTGATGTCTCTGCATCCACTCACAAAGCTGTGAAGATAGTGGGAGAGAAGGAAGGAGTCTCACTTGTAGCTTTCTCACATACACAATGGGGGAATACACACAAAGGTGGAGGCTGAAAATAGTTTTCCTTTTCTTAGTTGTGTAAGCCAAAAGAACTCTAGTACAAAGAAATAGAAGAACCCTATATGTGGGTCTCAAACCAAACTCACCTAACTAAGGTGGCATACTAACTGAGCCACAAACTAGAGTACATAAGGATAGCTGTCATCCAGCTATTATTCATGGGCGGTGTACCAACCTCATCTGCAGCTAACAAGTCGGTGACATAAAATGCACAACGGTCACCCTAGCATATCACGAGTGGAGCTCGATATCTCAACACTCCCCCTCGAGCTCAATCCCAATTCCTGCACACCAAGCAGGTCTTTGAACTTGTGCAGCTTCTCTACGCCCAATGCCTTCGTGAATATGTCAGCTACCTGATCCTCTGTGCTGACATAGACTAGATCAATAAGACCTAGTAAAACCTTCTCCTGCACATAGTGATAATGCACCTCAATGTGCTTTGTTCTAGCATGATAGACTGCGTTATTTGCCAAGTGTATACTACTCATGTTGTCACAATAAATGACAACTAGCCCATCTGTAGACTGATGCATATCATAAAGTAGCTTATGCAACCAACCTACCTCACATGTAGCCATTGCTGCACCCCTGTACTCAACCTCTGTGCTCAACAAGGCAACTGTAGGCTGTTTCTTGCTGCTCCAAGTGACTACAGCACTCCCAAAAGAGAACACATATCCACTGGTAGATCGTCTATCAGAAATACTACCAGCCCAATCAAGCATCAGTGTATCCATGCAATTGTATCTGGACCCCAGCCTCATAAAATAGTCCATACTGTAATGTGGACTTCACATACTTGAGTATGCATCTAGCCGCATCCAAATGCGGTTTCCTTAGAGCCTGCATAAACTGACTTACCAATCCAATAGCATAGCTCAAATCTGGCCTGGTAATAGTCATATAAATCAAACTTCCTACTATGCATCTGTACATAGTAGGGTCTTCCAGAAGCTCACTTGCATCTGTGCTCAGCTTCACATTCTGCTCCAAAGGAACTGAAATAGGCTCACAGTCTGTCATCCCATATTTGGACAGCATGTCCAATCCATACTGCCTCTGCAAGAGCCGTATCCCACTTGATGATCTAATCACCTCAATGCCCAAGAAATAACGTAGCTCTCCCAAATCCTTCATCTCAAACTTCTGCTTCAATAGCATTTTCACATGAAGGATATCTTCATCACTATCACCTGTGATGATCAAATCATCAACATAAATGACAAGCAGCATTATACCTTTCTCTGTTTTTCTCACATAAAGTGAGAAATCTCCCTTGGAAATCTAAAAGCCAATAGTGACAAGATACTATCCTATCTTGTCAGACCATGCTCTAGGTGCTTGCTTCAAGCCATACAAGGCTTTCTTCAACCTGCAAACAAACTCAGGATGAACAGCATGAACATAAATAACCTAGTGGCTGCTCCATAAAGACCTCTTCTTGCAAATCACCCTGCAAGAAGGAATTCTTTACATCCATTTGATGTAAAGACCATCCCTTTGATGCAGCCATAGCAATAACTACTCTTATGGTTGCCATCCTTGCAACCGGACTGAATGTTTCTTCATAATCAATGCCATATGTCTGTGCATACCCCTTGACAACTAATCTTGCCTTGTATCTGTTCATAGAACCATCTGCATTGTGCTTCACCTTATAAACCCACTTACAGCCAATTGCATTCTTGTCTTTAGGCAAAGGCACCAATTCCCATGTAGCATTTGCTTCCAAGGCATCCATTTCTTCATCCATGGCTTTCTCCCATTTTTCTTTTCCCATGGCTTGCTCAAAAGAAGTGGGTTCTAGTTCCTGTATCACTTTGACCATATATGCATAGTGAATGGCTGTAAATCCATCATATTTCAGCCTATCCACAGGATACCTAGCTCTCGTAGACCTGCACAAAATAGGCTCACTTCCACGTGCTCTCAAAACATCCCTGGTCTTCCTTACTCCAGGTGTAACAACAGAAGGAATACCCAACTCATCATCAATGCCATTCACATCAAACATGGGCTGATCTACCTTCTCTTTTCGTTTTTGTGATACCTACATACCACTAGCATTGCTTTGAGGAGATTCTCCTGATCTCAATCTGCCTGTCCATGGTGAAGTACGTGAACCACTGCTAGAGGACACTGTAGGTCCACTAATATTTTGTGACTGCTGCTACGAATTTTGTGCAGCATTACCATTTTGTGCATCTACATCATCAATCACATTTACTGGTTTATACCAGCTGCTCATCTCATTAAAAACAACATCTCTGCTTACTATTAACTTATGAGTAGAAGGGATAAACTTTCTGCTGTAGAGAATAACCAATAAAGATGCACTTCTCAGCTTTGGGATCCAACTTGGACCTCAACTCATCTGGCACATGAACATAGGCAATGCAACCAAAAATTTTCAAATGAGAAATATCTGGTTTCCTACCAGTATACATCTCCTCTGGCATCATGCCATGTATTGCTGCAGTGGGAGTCCTGTTCATTATGTAAACTGCTGAAGCAACTGCTTCAGCCCAATAATAATCTAGTAGGTCTTTTTCATTTAGCATGGCCCGAGATACCTCTCCAATATGCCTGTTTTTCCTTTCTGCAAGTCCATTTTGCTGTGGGATATGACTGCATGAATATTGCTACTTTATGCCATGCTCCTGCAGGAACCTTGCAAACTCATTTGAGAGGTACTCTCCCCCTCCATCTAACCTTAGGCATTTTATTTGCAAGCCTGTTTCTTTTTCAACCATAGCTTTAAAAGCTTTGAAATGCCCAAACAATTCACTTTTATTTTTCATAAAATACACCCAAACTTTTCTATCGTAGTCATCAATAAAAGTGACAAAATAATGACAGCCTCTAGTAGATGCAGCTTTAGTAGTCCACACATCAGAGTGGATTAATTCCAATGGCTTCTTACTGTCTTGAACATGTCTAGGAAATGGTTTCCTTGCCTGTTTTTCAAATTGACAGGCTTCACATATCTTATGCATTTCTGCAACCTTGAATTTAGGCAATCTTGCAACAATATTTTGGGCCTGCATTGATTTAAGTCATTGTACATTAACATGACCAATGCGTTTATGCTAGATATCAATATCTTCAACTACACCGGTCCCATGTGCAAACATTGCTGCACTCAATTCAGGCATGTCTGCATCCAACGTAAACATCCGGCCCTTCTTCTTTCCTTTTGCTATCAAGCGACCGTTATTTTTCATATCCTCAACAAAGCATCCATGAGGATTAAATCTGACCTGCAAGCCCTGCTCAACCATTTGACCAATAGAAACCAAGTTCTTGGTGATATTCGGGACATGAAATACATCAGACAGGTATTTCTTTTTCCCATCCTGCATAGACAAAGGAATTTTACCAATCTGCACAATAGGATGTGTAGTATCATAGTCTCCACAAATCCTGGTCTTTCCATTTTCCTTGCATCCTGCATCCATTCTGCATGACCTGTCATGTGGTTTGATGCACCTGAGTCAACATACCACACATCATTACTTTCTTCTGCACTTGTCACAGAATTGGTCATGTGCTGCACCATAAACAAATGCTCATTTCTGTCATCACCCTTTCTACTAGAGGATGCATAATTGCCTTGCTGCAATTTTCCATTCATAATGTCATTCTGCTTTTTGTAGTAGTGTTTAGCCATATGACCCATTTTACCACAATAGTAGCATTCAACATTGCTGTTTGCATTTTGGCCCCTCTACCATCCACCACGACCTCTTTGGCTCCCCCTGCCTCTAGAGTTACCACGTCCTTCTCCAAAGGACTAGTTTTCTTGAGTTTGCTACATATTTTGATTTCTACCAGCCTCCAGATCAGCCTCCTCTACCTCTGCCTCTACCTCTTCTAGCATTTGAGTAGAAGACAATTTCTTTTGAAGTTCCTCCTGAAGAAGATGCACCACCATTTCTCTGCTCTTCAGAAATTAGAAGAGCAAACAACTCCTCAAAATTAGGAAATTTTTCACGGACGGCAATGGATGTCCAGAACTGTGCATAATCCTTTCCTAGACCATTCAAGGTCACAGAAACTAGATCATCATCTTCCACTGGCGACCCAATGGAAGCAAGTGCATCTGCAATTTTCTTCACCTTTATGTGGTAGTCATTGATGCTCATATTTTCTCTCTGCACATTGTGCAACTCTTGCTTGAGATGCATTTTCCTGGCTTGCGTATTTGTGCTATACATTTTTGCCAAAGTATCCCATGCCTCCTTTGGCATACTTGCATCCTGAATATGCACAATCATAGAATCTGAAATACTGATAGATAGCCAGTACATAACTTTTCTAGCTCTCTCATTCCATCCTTTAAATGCTTGCATTTCCTGTTGATTGGGAACATTAGGAAGAACTGGTTCTTCTTCATTTCCTGTAATGAACTCCCAATAGCCTTTTCCCATAACGAAATTTGTCATTCTAAACTTCCATGCTTGGAAGTTGTTCTTGTCAAGCTTTTCAGTGGCACTCTGTGAAAGAGAATCAGACGCCATTACAGAACACTACAAAATATTCTGTCACTGCAAAAAACACAGCTTTTGCCTCACACGGGCAAATCTGCAAAACTAATGAAAGTGGTATTTGACCACACAATCACTTCCTAGTGACAATTTCGCATCAACAGGCAATAAGGATGATTTTGTAACTCCCAGTATCTCTATGCACAGGCATACGATGCAATTTCTATGGCAACTTTTCACCGACCTGTAGAGCAGTGGTCGCACAACAAAAACAGGTCCTTTTTCTCAGTGCTTGCGGAGAACTTCCACCTCCAAAACGGATGGCCTTGAATCAGAAAGATAAAGTCACTAGGGGCTTTGCCCTCTCCCGCAGCATATATTGCCCTCTCGCCATACTGCGAAGGGCGTCTCAATCTGAGACAATGTACTCTTGCACTTTCCAGCTATGCTACCTACAGAGATTTGCTCCCAAACTCGAAAAAGGAAAGTAACACTGGTCCTCTTACCAAGACACCGCGAACTTGGTTTGCTTTCTTGCGCTCCTTACCATGAACCAGGCTCTGATACCATGTGAAGATAGTGGGAGAGAAGGAAGGAGTCTCACTTGTGGCTTTCTCACATACACAATGGGGGAATACACACAAAGGTGGAGGCTGAAAATAATTTTCCTCTTCTTAGTTGTGTAAGCCAAAAGAACTCTAGTACAAAGAAATAGAAGAACCCTATATGTGGGTCTCAAACCAAACTCAGCTAACTAAGGTGGCATACTAACTAAGCCACGAACTAGAGTACATAAGGATAGCTATCATCCAGCTATTATTCATGGGCAGTGTACCAACCGCATCTGCAGCTAACAAGTCGGTGACATAAATGCACAACGGTCACCCTGGCATATCACGAGTGGAGCTCGATATCTCAACAAAAGCTTCTCCAAACCGAATCGCCGCCTGGTGTGGAAAGTGATCATGCTTTGATGTTGCGCCTTCCTTGTGTATGCATGAAGAAGGCCATCATCTATCTTTCATGTGCATATGGGTTGCCGCCTTTGTTGAGAGTTCACGCTCAACATCATGTGATCATGTGTGCATAGCACCATCACGTGATCATATGTGCATAGCACTAACCTTATAGAGTGCTATAAAGGAAAGGGTTAGCTCCCCTAACCCTAACCCTAAAAGGGTTTGTATATATTCTATTTTTTCAACTAAATCTAGTGTACAGTTAGTCATTTGTGGTGTGCTCTCTAGCTGTGCCCTCTCTCCTCATCTCCACTCTTCTCCTCTCCCCTCTTCATATTTTGTCATGGTATCAGAGCTCCCTTGTCTTCCGTTGAGACATTGAGTTTCTTGAGAGTGTGAGAGAGATCGTGAGATTGAATGTTCTCTTCCGTTGAGAGAACTTCCGCTTTCTTTCCGTCCATTGAAAGGGTTTCCGTCCATTGAAAGAGAGAGATATGTGAGATATTTTTCATCTTGAGTGGTTCCATTCTTTCTTTTCCTTGATGAAAGAACTTTTCGTCATTCGTATATTGTGAGAGAGAGGCTAGGCATTGAGAGAGATAGAGAGATCTATTCTCTACAACGATCTCCTGGACTCGGCCGCCATAGCCTCGCATTATCTTCTAAGGCAACGTATCCCGTAGGGTGACTTTCGTCAACGTCCACGGGCCTCCAAGCAATGCTTCAACTTCGACTGCAAAGATCCAAAGCCCACGCTCTCAGCAAACTTCGATGCCCGCGACTCAAGCTCCTTCTTTGAGCATGCCACCGCAGCAGCACGGGCTGCTGCAACGGACTAACTCCATAGTGGAGTATCGATCGACCTCCATGCTTGCTACAAACTACCTACGACAACCAACGACGGCTCTAGCTCCTGTGCCTCATCAGATGATGTTGCAGGTAGACGTATCGAAAGCTTCTTTGGGCCTATTTCGACCCCAGCCAATTTGAAGCTTTCCTCTACATCCGTCGTGGTTTCTTGCCCGGTCTTTTCAAGCTCGCCGATCCAGTGTTCGACTGCCCAAATACCGCACACGAGTTTCTCGTGGAGGTTGCCATTTGGCCATCTCTCGTCCCGAGCCTTTGCCTCTCCAAACGGGCTCCCTCCAGCGCATCGCCGCCAGCCAACGGACGACCTCCGAAGGCACCTCAGCAATCAGCGCCTCTGTGGCACCTCCACAAGCAGCGACCTCACAAGAGCTCTCCACGGCCGCCATTCATAGCTCCACGGCCGCCATTCATAGCTCCACGGCCGCCATTCATAGCTTCACGGCCGCCATAGCCTTCTACAGCGCCCTCGTCTCCCAACTCCTCTCGCTACGAACAGCTCCCACGAACTCCGGCGACCTCCTTCGTGCAGCGCTCCAAGCCTCTTCGTCGAGCGACGCCTCCTACAACGCCTCGAACGGCGGCTTCTTCAACCCAGCTCCATTGACGGCTCATTCGAAGAAGAAGACGGAATCTTTGAGATTCCGTCAGAATCTCAAAGATTCCGATCGGCCTCCTTGTGACACGTGGCCCTTATCCATCTGCCACGTCATCAGACAATCTTATCTGCCACGTCACCATCGGAGCCACGTCATCAGCGCCACATAAGCAGTCCACGTCATTCTGCCACGTCACCTGCCACGTCACCTCTGCCACGTCAGCTGCCACGTCATCTGGCCACGTCATCAGTGACACGTCATCAGCCACGTCACCTGCCACGTCATCAGTGACACGTCATCAGGCCACGTCATCTGTGCCACGTCATCTGCCACGTCATTTGTGCCACGTCATCTGCCACGTCATCTGCCACGTCACTTATGCCACGTCATTTGTGCCACGTCATTTGTGCCACGTCATCATTGCCACGTCATCAGTGACACCTCAGCACTGCCACCTCAGCACAGAGCTTCACTGGCACACCTCTTGCTAAGCACAGTGCCACATCATCACTGCATGTGACTCACAGTGACACATCATCATTGAGCACCATTTGCACTCCTTTTGCCCCTCCACCTAGATCAAGTCATATCTCTTGATCCAGGAAGAATTTGAGGGTGCTCCAAAAAGGAAAGTCGCTCGATTTTTCGTGCTCTACGCGCTCGTTACATCACGCGCACATTTCGGCGCAAGTTACACTCACATTTGAGCCTCGCCGACAAAACCACTTCCTTCACGCACATTTGCCTCTACATCGACGCATCTGACCCAGCACTTAAAAAGAACAAAGGAAAAAGGAATTATTTGCTGTTCTTTCATCGATCGACGGTTGATTTAGATCTAGATCAGAGTAGACTAGATCGCCATAGAGGGGACGCTTTGAATTCCCCAAGTTGCCAATCTAAGCCATGCCCGAAATTCCCGACTAGTACCTACTCGGAGTCAGTCCATACGCTCACATCCGATTTCACATCATTACATTACCTGAAATCTTCCGTTCATCAGTTCAGTGAGCAGACTTCAGAGTTCAGCGGCATTGCAGATTGATTCAGTGGGCAGATAGCACTTGATTTCACACACACATGCCACCATTGTAAAGCCTATTTGGCTATCTCACGGCATCGTGCACATCATTTTTCAGCCTTGTAAAGCCTCTTGGCTATTCCCGGCATCATTGCCACAAGCCTTGTAATACAGGTCAGATCTTATTTACTGCAGTTCTATCTTCACCGACGGTACAGAGATTTCACTTGGCATCTTCAGTGTATTTGCAGTTGATTCATACAGAGTTTTTCAGGACATTTTTGAGTACATTGTTTGCACCATGTCGACTAGCAACCTCAATTTGGAGGCATCTGCTAAGTTAGACAACTCCAATTACGGTACATGGAAATACCGAATGGAGACCATTCTTGTGCTTCAGGACAAATGGGAGTATGTTGATGGATCCATACCTAGACCATTGGCCGATCCAGCCACCAGTAGCTCTACTCCATCTGTTGTCACAGCACCAGCAACGGGATCTACATCGGGATCTACATCTACACAAACAGTTTCCGCACCAGTAGCAGATCCTGCCATTGCCCGAGCTCAAGCAGAATGGGATAAGAAAGACAAGTATGCCTATCACCTGATCAAGCAGAATGTGCAAGATGTCATGCTAGCACAGCTCAACACAGTCAAGACATCAAAAGAAGCATGGGATATGTTCGCAGCTCTCTACGAGTCCAAGAACACATCCAGGATTCTCACCCTGAGAAACCAGATCAACCAGAGTTTCCGCAACAGCAATGAAACTGGTCATGCTTATGTACTCCGCATCAAAGACTACAACAATCAACTTGCAGCAGCAGGAGAGACTATGAATCCCGCAGAAATGGTTCAAGTAATCCTGAATGGACTAGGAGAAGGATATGAGAATCTGGTCCAGAGTATTGCCATCCAACGGCAAATTCCAACACTTGAAGAACTTCAGTCAGTTCTACTTGGTGAAGAACTCAGGACTCAGGCCATTCAAGCACGTAAAGGTCATTCTAATGATCAAGCATTCACCGCTTCAGACAGAAGCAGAGGCAAAGGCAGAAACAGAGGTAGATCATATCAGAAAAGTGGTCAAAATCAAAGTCAGAATCAGCATCAGCAGCAGCAGCATCCTCAGCAACATCAAAATCAACAAAGAGGAAATCATTCCAACAGAGGAAGATTCCAAGGACGAGGGAATGCATCCACCAATGTGTCAAACATTCAATGCAACTATTGTCACAAGTTTGGACACTATGAACGAGATTGCCGCAAGAAGCAGTATGACCAAAGCGGTCAATCCAGCAGTAATCGAGGGAATTCTCGAGGAAGAGGAAATCATCGTGGTGGAAATTCTAGTCACAGTCATTTTGCAAATGAACATGGGAATATGTTTCTTGCAAGTGAGGAATTGCATCAGACTGATACAATAATGCACCCAGACACTGATTTCAATCCCAAAGAGGATTTCAGCTATCAAGTCGACCAAGTGGAACAGGATCCTTGGTACATCGACAGCGGTGCATCATCTCATATGACAAATCATCAGGAATGGTTTACAGAAATGAAGCCATTAGAAGGTCAAAAGAATGTCATCTATACAGCAGACAATACACCGAATCCGGTTCAAGGGACAGGTGTTATCCCTATGAACAATTTCACTGGTACAAAAGGATTAGTCAAAGATGTGCTCTATGTTCCGAAACTCAGTAAGAACCTTTTGTCAGTAGGTCAAATGACGGAACACAACTACAAAGTCATCTTCGACGGTGATGAATGCACTATCAGAGACAAATCCAAAAGAGGTCAGCTAGTAGCAAAAGGTGTCAAGGAAGGACGCTTATACAGGATGCTAGCTACAGTACCAGATAAGCATGCCATGTCAGCTCAAATGCAACAGATGCCACTATCTGCAAAATGGCACAAGAGATATGGTCATGTCAACTTCAAGTACTTGTTAGATCTAAGGAATCAAAATATGGCAATTGGGATTCCGAAGCTACAGTTTCTTGGAAAGGTTTGTGAAGCATGCTGCTTCGGCAAACAAAAGCGAACCAACTTTGTCAGAAGTACCTCTCGTGCACGAGGTATTCTTGATTTAATTCATACAGATGTATGGGGTTATGCCCAGACCCGCAGCATCAATGGTTCACTTTATTACTTGACCTTCATCGACGACTACAGCAGATATTGTTGGGTCTACTTTCTGAAAGAGAAATCTGAAGTGTTTGCCAGATTTCAAGAATTCAAAGCCATGGTAGAAAACCAAACAGGTAGAAAGATCAAGGTCATGAGATCAGACAGAGGAGGTGAATACATGTCTTCAGCCTTCATGAACTTTTGCAAAACTCACGGCATTCGAAGACAATTCACATGTGCAGATACTCCTCAGCAAAATGCAATAGCTGAAAGGAAGAATGGGACTTTAGCAGACAGTGCTAGAGCAATGCTTAGTGAAAAGCATCTTCCGAATCAGTATTGGGCAGAAGCAATAGCTACAGCTAACTACTTGCTTAATCGGCTTCCTACCGAACCGATAGAAGGTATGACTCCTTATGAAGCATTCACTGGACACAAGCCACGCATTGGGCATCTCCGCATATTTGGTTGCATAGCATATGCCCACATACATGATGATCATCGCAGGAAATTGGATGCGAAGTCACGCAAATGCATCATGGTTGGCTACAGTGAAGAAAGTAAAGCATACAAATTGTATGATCCCATCAACCGCAAAGTCATCATCTCCAGAGATGTAATCTTCGATGAGGAATCAGAATGGAAAACCTCACCTACACAGGAGATAGAAGCATCGACTTCACAGTCATTTACAGAACAGGTTGATGAAGAAGAGCAAGAATTGCCAGCAACACCCCAATCAGCGTCACAGCAGCTCAGACGGTCTACTAGGGAAAGCAGACCACCAGCCAGATTGACATATGCTCAGAAAGGCAAAGCAATTCAGGTGGAAACCACCAACTATGCTCTTATGACTACCATCATGGCTACAGAAGAGCCAGTGTACTTCGAAGACGCAGTAGATAAGCCAGAATGGCAAACTGCAATGAATGAAGAAATGGATGCTTTGTATAAAAATAACACTTGGGAATTATGCGACCTTCCACCAGGAAAGAAGGCCATAGCCAACAAATGGGTATACAAAGTGAAGTACAATCCAGATGGCAGTATTCAGAGATACAAAGCCAGATTAGTTGCAAAAGGATTTGCACAACAATATGGCCAAGATTATGATGAGACTTATGCTCCAGTAGCAAAGATGGATTCCATACGGTTCTTGATATCACTAGCCACACTCAGTAAATGGAATGTGTATCAGCTCGATGTCAAGAATGCATTTCTCAATGGTTATCTAGACGAGGAAGTCTACATGCAACAACCAGCCGGTTATGTTGAACCAGGACAGGAGAACAAGGTTTGCCATCTCAAGAAAAGTCTCTACGGCTTAAAGCAAGCACCCAGAAGTTGGTACAGCAGAATTGACAAGTATTTTGCTGATCTGGGATACATAAAGTCCAATGCAGATCATACTCTCTACTACACAGTTCAAGGGGAAGATATTACTATTGCACTTTTGTACGTAGATGATCTGATTGTGACAGGAAGCAAGGATAGCTTCATCAGAAAGCTAAAACAAGACTTATCTGCAGAGTTCGACATGAAAGATCTTGGACTTATGCACTATTGTCTTGGAATTGAGTTCTGGAGAGATTCAGATAGCACATTCATGAGTCAGCTCAAGTATGTTGATAGTCTCCTGAAGAAGTTTCATATGGCAGATTGCAAGATTGCAGCCACTCCCATGGAACAGAGTTTGAAACTTACTAAAGATTCAGAAAAGCCTACAGTCAATGACAGATACTACAGGCAACTCATTGGATCTCTTATATATCTGACAATCACACGGCCAGATATTTGTTATGCAGTAAGCTCACTAGCACAGTTTATGGCAAATCCAAAACAGTCTCACTGGAATGCAGCCAAAAGAGTCTTGAGATACATCAGAGGTACAAGACAATTTGGGATAGAATACAGAGGAAGTCATCCACGGTTGCATGGATACTGTGACAGTGACTATGCTGGAGATCATGAGACCAGGAGATCGACACAGGGATATGCATTTTTCCTTGGTCAAGGTGCTATATCATGGTTGTCAAACAAACAGCCAACTGTTTCTTTGTCTTCGACTGAAGCAGAATATAGGGCACTCACTACAGGTGCATGTGAGGCTATATGGCTCAGAAGACTATTGTCAGAAACAGATTACTTTGATGAGTCAAAGCCAACAACAATATACTGTGATAATCAATCGGCTCAAGCATTGGCCAAAAATCCAGTATATCACTCCAGAACAAAGCACATTGATGTCAGAGAGCACTTCATCAGAGAAAGAGTGTTATTTGGTGACATCACACTGCAGCATTGTGATAGCAAAGAAAATGTTGCAGACATCTTTACCAAACCACTCGGTAAAGAGCTATTCGAGAAACACCGACTAGCTCTTGGTTTGATGCAGAGGAAGGACATTCCCATTAAAGGGGTGTGATGGAATGTAATGCTTAGTCCTTCTTCGATTCCCCAGAATCATCATCTTGAGGGAAGGCCTACTTCATGATGTTGATCTTGAGGGAAGGTGTTGAGAGTTCACGCTCAACATCATGTGATCATGTGTGCATAGCACCATCACGTGATCATATGTGCATAGCACTAACCTTATAGAGTGCTATAAAGGAAAGGGTTAGCTCCCCTAACCCTAACCCTAAAAGGGTTTGTATATATTCTATTTTTTCAACTAAATCTAGTGTACAGTTAGTCATTTGTGGTGTGCTCTCTAGCTGTGCCCTCTCTCCTCATCTCCACTCTTCTCCTCTCCCCTCTTCATATTTTGTCCTCAAGGCCTACTTCATGATGTTGATCTTGAGGGAAGGTGTTGAGAGTTCACGCTCAACATCATGTGATCATGTGTGCATAGCACCATCACGTGATCATATGTGCATAGCACTAACCTTATAGAGTGCTATAAGGTTAGTGCTATGCACATATGATCACGTGATGGTGCTATGCACACATGATCACATGATGTTGAGCGTGAACTCTCAACACCTTCCCTCAAGATCAACATCATGAAGTAGGCCTTCCCTCAAGATGATGATTCTGGGGAATCGAAGAAGGACTGAGCATTACATTCCATCAGCCTTGATCCATACTCTCTCCTAGGAGAGAATTTGATATCGCTGAATCTTAACAGCTTGTGAGGCACTTTTGCTTCACGAGCTCACACCACTCTGGAGTGTGAGAGATTTTGCTCTCCACAATGTGACTTTCGACACTATCCACTCAACCAATGTGAGCATTCACAAGAAACAAAGTGCTTCTAATGAATCAATCAACTCATGGGCTCTCTCCTAACATCAAGATAAGAGTGTGCCACTCAATCTAAACTACCTAGCCTTGTGGGCAACCTATGCTCTAATACCATGAGAAAGATCCAATATGTGATCACCACTAAGCCTAGTGCACATAAGGTCAGTGGAAGAACTAAGGAGGCTCAAAGCACACTACATAAGACATGAGAGGGAGATAGAAAATGTTTATCTCTTGCAATGTGTGTTCTCAACAATACATGATAGGCCTCTTATATAGAGAGTGCCCTTTGAATAGTCAACCATGTGGGATCCTCTCGTCCACATCTCTCCTTGTGGATATCCTCAATCCACATCTCCACATCATGTAGTCCACATCCTAAGGTGGCTACTTTGATTCTTTCCTATACCATACCTTAGCCCTTTAATCTATGTGCTCATGGCACCACAACTCTCAACAACACATGGCATCCACATGATCTGGCACCCCATGCCATGTCAGCATCCCTAAGCCATAGGCCATGTCATCACTCACTGACATCATCATCTACCACATCATCTTTGACCAGTTAGCAAGCCATGTCATCACTATGAATGCCACATGACACTGCCCCCTGTCAAGCACAGTGACCTCCTACTATGCACACATAGTCATTGTAGGTGCACCCAGCTGACACATCATCACATGGTGCTTCCTAGGCACTATCTCTCCATAGGCACAGTCTTCTTTTTTTGCATGTGACTCATAGTGCCACATCACCATTTCATCTTTTTTGCCCCTCCACTTAGATCAAGTCATATCTCTTGATCTAGGAGGAATTTGAGGGTGCTACAAAAAGGTGAAACGATCAATTTTTTGTGCTCTATTCGGTTGTCACATCATGCACACATTTTGGTGCAAGTATCACTCACTCTTAAGCCTCTCTGACAAATCCACTTCCTACATGCACATCAGCCTCTACATCGATGCATCTGACCCAACACATAAAAAGAACCAAAGAAAAGAAATTATTTGCTTTTCTTTCATCGATCGACAATTGGTCTAGATCTAGATAAGTGTAGACGATCACCATAGAGGAGACGCTTTGAATTTCTCCAAGTTGCTAATCTAAGCCATGCCCAAAATTCCCGACTAGTTCCTACTTGGAGTCAGTCCCTATGCTCACGAATAGTTTCACATCATCACATTACCTGAAACCTAGTCTTCAGTGGTATTGGCACATTGTTTAGTGGGTAGTAGCACATAATTTGATTTCACACACACATGCCATCATTGTAAAGCCTATTCAACTATTTCACGGCATTGTGCACTTTATTTCAGCCTTGTAAAGCCTCTTGCCTATTCCCAACATCATTTGCCACAAGCCTTGTAATTTAGATCAGATTATATATATTGCAGTTCTATCTTCACCCCGATAGTTCAGATTTCACTTACTACAATCAGTGTTTTGTAGTTATTCAGATAGTGATTAACACGACACTTTGAGTACATTTCTTGCACTATCTATGACTAGCAACCTCAATCTGGAGGCATCTGCTAAGCTAGACAACTCCAATTATGGCACATGGAAATACCGAATGGAGTCCATTCTTGTACTTCAGGACAAATGGGAGTATGTCAATGGATCTACACCTAGATCATTAGATGTTCCATCCAATAGTAGCTCTACTCCACCTGTTGTCACAACACAATAGCAGGATCTATAGTGGGATCTCCAGCTACACTAGTAGTTTCCACACCTATAATAGATCCTGTCATTGCTCGAGCATAGGCAGAATGGGATAAGAAAGATAAGTATGCATATCATCTGATCAAGCAAAATGTGCAAGATGTCATGCTAAGATAGCTCAACATCGTCAAGACATCAAAAGAAGCATGGGATATGTTCGTAGCTCTCAATGAGTCAAAAAACACTTCCAGGATTCTCACACTGAGAAACCAAATCAACCTGAGTTTCCACAACAACAACAAAACTGGACATGCTTATGTACTCAGAATCAAAGACTACAATAATCAACTCGTAGAGCAGCAACAATAGGAGAGACCATGAATCCAACAAAAATGGTTCAAGTCATACTGAATGGACTAGGAGAGGGATACGAGAATCTAGTCCATAGTATTGCCATTCAATGGCAAATTCCAACACTAGAAGAACTTCAGTCAGTCTTACTTGGTGAAGAACTCAAGACTCAAGCCATTCATGCATGCAAAATTCATTCTAATGATCAGGAAGTTATAGCTTCAGACAGAATCAGAGGCAAAGGGAGAGGTAGAGGCAGAGGCAGATCATTCTAGCAAAGTGATCATCATCATCAACAAAGTCAAACTCAGCATCAGCATCATCCTCAGCAACATCAGAATCAGCAAAGAGTAAATCATTCCAATCGAGGAAGATTCCAAGGATGAAGGAGTGCATCCACCAATGTGTCAAACATCCAATGCAACTACTATCATAAGTTTGGACACTATGAAAGCGATTGCCGCAAGAAGCAGTACCACCAAGGTAGTCAATTTAGTAGCAATCGAGGGAATTTTTTGCGCAAGAAGAAATCATTGTGGTGGACATTCTAGGCGCAATCATTTTGCAAATGAAAATGGGAATATGTTTCTTGCAAAAGAGGAAATGCAGAAGACTGATATAGTGTACCTAGACACTGATTGCAATCCAAAAGAGGATTTCAGCTATCAAGTCAACCAAGCAGATCAGGACCCTTAGTACATCGAGAGCGGTGCATCATCTCACATGACAAATCATTAGGAATGGTTCACAGAGTTGAAACCATTAGAAGGTCAAAAGAATGTCATCTACACAACAGATAATACACCGAATCCAATTCAAGGGACCGGCATTATCGTGATGGGTATTTGTAAAATACAAGGGCATGTATAGACCTATTTATGGGACAAGATTTGGTAGGGGCTTGGTAAAATGTTATTGAGAGTCATACCAATTCTCGGTCCATTACGAGATATAGAGAAATAGATTTGAACTTACCCTATCAAAAGTCGCAATGTGGCAAAAGAAGGGTTGTCGGCCATAAACCAATATGATACGCTACTCAAAATGAAATAAAACCTAGAAAAACATGAATTCAATCATGTATTAGAATCCTACCAAGTTTCATCTTGTTTTAACTATCGGTGTCAATATGGTTATGAAAATCCAACGTTGGTGACCCACATGTGTTCTAGTGTATGCAAGGAGGTTCTTTAAAACAAAAAGACATGTATAGACCTATTTATGGGACAAGATTTGATATGATGCTTTGGTGTAATATGAATGAGAAGCATACCAAGTCTTGGTCCATTACAAGATATAGGAGCCATGGATTTGACCTTACCCTAAGAAAAATACTTCTCGTCACAATGCAGGAAAGAAAAGGTTATCTACCCTAAAACAATATGGTTATGAAAAACCAACTTTGGTGACCCTCACGTGTTATAGTCTACATGATGAGGATAAGTTTAAAACAAAGAGGCATGTATAGACCTATTCATGGAATAAGGCTTGGTATGGTTATTGGGTACAATGTGATTCTGTGGAATACCAAGTCTTGATTCATTCCGAGATATAGGGCCATGGATTTGACCTTACCCTATCAAACATATTTCAGCTCATATTGCGGCAAAAAAGGAGTTATCTACCTTAAACAATATGCTATGTTACTACAAATGCAATAAGACCTATTCAAAAGCTTTATGTCATCATGTATTAGAGTCCTACCAAGTTTTATCTTATTTCGACCATCGATGCCCAATATCGTTATGAAATGTTGTTTGCATGGTTGGGCATGCATATGTTTCCATTTGTCACCACGTCTCATACATGAGTATGGAAAAATACGCATCGACGTGCTCCTATTTCTTGTGCATATGTTCGATGGGTAAAATTATTTGCACATGGCTTAAAACTATTCAATTTAAGGCCCATGCAAAGTTTCATGACTATCAGACGCTATTTGCATGGTTGAGCAGGCATATGTCCTTATTTTTTCACCACATCTCATACATGAGTATGAAAAAATATGCATCAGCATGCTACTACCACATGTGCATATGTTTGATGGGTTCAATACTTTGCACACATCTTAAACCTATTCACTTCAAGGCCCATGCAAAGTATGATGTCCATTAGACATTGTTTGCATAGTTGGGCGCACTTTTTATTTTACGTTTTCACCACGTCCCTACATGAGTATAAAAAAATACAGATCGATGTGTTTCATGTGTATTTGTTTGATTGGTATGACACTTTGCATACACCTTAAACCTATTTAATTTGATGCCTCTGCAAAGTATCATGTCAATCAGACACTATTTGCATGGCTGGGCACGCATATGTTCTCATTTTTCATGTCTCATACATGAGTATAAAAACTATGCATCGGCGTGCTCCCATCGCACATGCATTTGTCCCATGAATATGATACTTTGCAAAAAGCTAAAAAATATTTACTTTAAGGCCTGTGCAAATTATCATGTCCACCAGCAGATACTATTTGCATGGTTAGACATGCATATGTTTTCGTTTTTCACATCTCATACATGAGTATTAAAAAATACGCATCGGCATGCTCCTATCGCATGTGCATATGTCTGATGGATACAATTCTTTGCACATGTCTTAAAACTATTCGCTTTAATGCCCATGCAAAGTATCATGACCATCAAACACTATTTGCATGGTTGGGCAGGCATATGTTCTTTTTTTTTCACATCTCATACAAGAGTATGAAAAAATACGCATCGGTGTGCTACTACCACATGTGCATATGTCCTATGGGTACAATACTTTGCACACACACTAAACCTACTCAATTAAGTCCTATGAAAAGTATCATGTCGATCAAAAAACATTTGCATGGTTGGGCACACATATTTTTGCATTTTTTACCACGTCCCATATGCGAGTATAAAAAAATATGCATCAACGTGATCCTATCACATGTGTATTTTTTTGATGGGTACAATACTTTGCAAAAGCCTTAAACCTATTTACTTTAAGGCCTATGAAAAGTATCATGTTCATCAGACACCATTTGCATCGTTGCACATGCAAATGTTCTCATTTTTCACCATGTCTCATACATGAGTATTAGAAATACATATCGGCTTGCTCTTATCGCATGTGTATTTGTCCTATGGGTACGATACTTTGAGTATAGCTCAAACTTATTCATTTTAAGTCCCGCGCAAATTATCATGTCCATTAGACACCCTTTGCATGGCTGGGCATGCATATATTCTCGTTTTTCACCACGTCTCATACATGAGTATCAAAAGGATCTACCTTGTGCCTAACCACAATATCCTTATAGTACTCTATAAGGGAAGGATGATCTGGTAGTTGAAGAGATCCATTGGAAGTCACAACTTGGGTAAACAATCTACATCTCCCAAAACTTGATCCGTGAAAACCTCTTTTGCCAACCAAGTTATGAAAGGATGATTTGCACTTGGCAATCCATATGTGGATCTCAAATTTGAATCTGCTCCAAGCAATCATAGTATTGATATTCGATAAGCTTTGCTACTTGTGGCAATTGAAACTTGGTACAGCTTATCAATAGTTATTTTATCTGATGAATACTCAAAGGGCAATCCCCAAAGAACCTCAAACCATCCCTTTCCATGAGATGGATTCACAATGGATAACATTTGAACCCAAAAAAGGTTGCAACTTAAAGAAATACAAACAAAGGATACACTAAACAACAACACAAGCAAATGCCAATGAAACACACCCGCATCATCTTCCTTTTGTATCTTTGACTGGCACCTCTTTTGATGCCAATTATCTTTGCATCATGCTCCTCCTTAGTCAAAGAAGAAGGGATCTTTCTACAAGCTAACTCAAAATCAGCTTTCCACTTTCCCTAAAGAAACAAATTTCTTCCATTTGAACAAGAACACCAAATAGTGAAACGAAATGAAAAAAATAAAGTTTACTCACAGAGAAAACCATTCATCCCAAGATAGCTTAAGGAAGAGGATACCATACTCTCTTTTCACTCACCAACTCTTTTTGCCTAACCATCCCAATTTGCTTTCGCTCATCCTTGGTGAACTCCTCAATAAAGAATTATCACAGAAAAAGTTATAGAGGTATGAAATAAGAAGTCCTTTAAATTGGTAACAACAATAGCATCCTCATTTAATCTAAGTAACAAGTCACCAAGAGAAACATTTATAAATAGGAATTGAATCGTGCCAAAAGGACCATCCTATTTTCTCTTGCAAATAAAAAAAAGAAATAATTTAAAACTCACAAGTTGAATCTTTGAAGAGAAGCAACCAGCTTTTTCTCATCCTTAGATTCAGGAGCTATTATCAATGCATGGACTCTAATGTGTCGAGCCTTGTTGTTTTGAAAAATCTTGTCAATGATTTGCATCCATGGTTTCCCTCCCACACAAAAAACATCTTATTTGACAAAAAGCTCTAATTTTTATCTCTTTCTCAAACTCATCATTCACAATCACCCAATTTTTGCTCCATTTTGACTCCTACCTAAAAGGGAATCATATTGGTGAAGGGCCAGATGTGCAAAATCTTAAATCAAGAGCTTCCATGTGGAATAAACATCATTGTAGGCAAAGAAATTTCATTGACCTCATTAATGATGTTGTGGAGGAAATTGGTGTGGCAAGTGAACAAAGTTGTGACCTTGAAAATACCCACATATTTAAGAAGAAGAGGCCAAGATCCTTGTCAACTCCTATCCATTTGCATGACTCCCACCATCCAAAGTTCCAACGAGTGACACAAGCTTGTAGAAAAAGGAAATAAATATCAAGTATTGCTATTGGTTTTGAAGATGGTTATGCTTGGGAGGAAGACCTTCATCAAACTATGTGGGGAATTCGTCGTACTAATCTCGGGAATCAAGTGCATTGTCAAGGATACTTACAAACTAAGGGTGGTATGGGCAATGAACTAATAGACTCTAAGGGGAGATCTAGAACCATAGGGTTTGCTACGCCATGTATTTTTCGAAGGATTAACACATCTATGGGTGTGAGGTGTCAGAGGATATGGTTTTGTGTTGATAGTGTTGACCACACATGGAATCCATCAATTGCAATTGTGGGGTTACAAGATCCAGCCCCCTCTTAGTGGCCTATTGCAAAAGGGACTACACTCCAACCACATGAGTCCTCTATTGTTAGTCTGCACAGCTTTATGCATTATTAGCCAAAGCAAGGCAGACAATTTCATCACTATCACCTGTGATGATCAAATCATCAACATAAATGACCAGCAGCATAATCCCTTTCTCTGTTTTTCTCACATAGAGTGAGAAATCTGCCTTGGAAATCTGAAAGCCAATAGTGACAAGATACTGTCCTATCTTGTCAGACCATGCTCTAGGTGCTTGCTTCAAGCCATACAAGGCTTTCTTCAACCTGCAAACAAACTCAGGATGAGTAGCATGAACATAACCTGCTGGCTGCTCCATAAAGACCTCTTCTTGCAAATCACCATGCAAGAAGGCATTCTTTACATCCATCTGATGTAAAGACCATCCCTTTGATGCAGCCATAGCAATGGCTGCTCTTACGGTTGCCATCCTTGCAACCGGGATGAAAGTTTCTTCATAATCAATGCCATATGTCTGTGCATACCCCTTGACAACTAATCTTGCCTTGTATCTATTCACAGAACCATCTGCATTGTGCTTGATCTTATAAACCCACTTACAACCAATTGCATTCTTGCCTTTAGGCAAAGGCACCAATTCCCATGTAGCATTAGCATCCAAGGCATCCATTTCTTCATCCATGGCTTTCTCCCATTTTTCATTTCCCATGGCTTGCTCAAAAGAAGTGGGTTCTGGTTCCTGTATCACTTTGACCATATAGGCATAGTGAATGGCTGTAAATCCATCATATTTCAGCCTATCCACAGGATACCTAACCCTGGTAGACCTGCGCAAAATAGGCTCACTTCCAGGTGCTCTCAAAACATCCCTGGTCTTCCTTACTCCAGGTCTAACAACAGAAGGAATACCCAACTCATCATCAATGCTCTATTCTGAGCCACTGGATTCACCATCCACATAAGAGTGACCTGCATTCACATCAAACATGGGCTGATCTACCTTCTCTTTTCCTTTTCGTGATACCTGCGTACCACTATCTACATTGCTTTGAGGAGATTCTCTTGATCTCAATCTACCTGTCCATGGTGAAGTATGTGAACCACTGCTAGAGGACCCTGCAGGTCCACTGATATTTTGTGATTGCTGCTGTGAATTCTGTGCAGCAATACCATTTTGTGCATCTACATCAATCATCACATTTACTGGTTTATACCAGCTGCTCATCTCATCAAAAACAACATCTCTGCTCACTGTGAACTTACGTGTAGAAGGGTTATAGCATCTATACCCTTTCTGCTGCAGAGAATAACCAATAAAGATGCACTTCTCAGCTTTTGGATCCAACTTGGACCTCAACTCATCTGGCACATGGACATAGGCAATGCAACCAAAAATCTTCAAATGAGAAATATCTGGTTTCCTACCAGTATACATCTCCTCTGGCATCATGCCATGTATTGCTGCAGTGGGAGTCCTGTTCATTATATAGACTGCTGTAGCAACTGCTTCAGCCCAATAATAATCTGGTAGATCTTTTTCATTTAGCATAGCCCGAGATACCTCTCCAATATGCCTGTTTTTTCTTTCTCTGCAATTCCATTTTGCTGTGGGGTATGACTGCATGAATATTGCTGCTTTATACCATGCTCCTGCAAGAACCTTGCAAACTCATTTGAGAGGTACTCTCCCCCTCCATCTGACCTTAGGCATTTTATTTGCAGGCCTGTTTCTTTTTCAACCATAGCTTTGAAAGCTTTGAAGTGCCCAAACACTTCACTTTTCTTTTCATAAAATACACCCACAGTTTTCTGCTGAAGTCATCAATAAATGTGACAAAATAGTGACAGCCTCCAATAGATGCAGCTTTTGTAGTCCACACATCAGAGTGGATTAATTCCAATGGCTTTTTACTCTCTTGAACATGCCTACGAAAAGGTTTCCTTGCCTGTTTCCCAAATTGACAGGCTTCACAAACCTTGTGCATTTCTGCAACCTTGAATTTAGGCAATCCTGCAACAATATTTTGGGCTTGCATTGATTTTAGTCGCTGTATATTAACATGACCAATGCGTTTGTGCCAGATATCAATATCTGCAACTACACCGGTCCCATGTTCAAACATTGCTGCACTCAATTCAGGCATGTCTGCATCCAACGTAAACATCCTGCCCTTCTTCTTTCCTTTTGCTATCAAGCGACCGTTATTTTTCATATCCTCAACAAAGCATCCATGAGGATTAAATCTAACCTGCAAGCCCTGCTCAACCATTTGACCAACAGAAACCAGGTTCTTGGTGATGTTCAGGACATGAAATACATCAGACAAGTATTTCTTTTTCCCATCCTGCATAGACAAAGGAATTTTGCCAATCTGCACAATAGGATGTGCAGTATCATCACCAGTCTCCACAAATCCTGGTTTTTCCATTTTTCTTGCATCCTGCATCCATTCAGCATGACCTGTCATGTGGTTTGACGCACCCGAGTCAACATACCACACATCATTGCTTTCTTCTGCACTTGTTACAGAATTTGTCATATGCTGCACCATAGACAAATGCTCATTTCTGTCATCGCCCTGTCTACTAGAGGATGCATAATTGCCTTGCTGCAATTTTCCACTCATAATGTCATTCTACTTTTTGTAGCAGTCTTTAGCCATATGACCCATTTTGCCACAATAGTAGCATTCAACATTGCTGTTTGCATTTTGGCTTCTCTGCCATCCACCACGGCCTCTTTGGCTCCCCCTGCCTCTAGAGTTACCACGTCCTCCTGCATAGGACTGGTTTTCTTGCGTTTGCTGCATATTCTGATTTCTACCACGGCCTGCAGATCGGCCTCCTCTACCTCTGCCTCTACCTCTGACAGCATTTGAGTAGAAGACAGTTTCTTTTGAAGTTCCTGCTGAAGAAGATGCACCCCCATTTCTCTGCTCTTCAGAAATTAGAAGAGCAATCAACTCCTCAAAATCAGGAAAGTTTTCACGGACGGCAATGGATGTCCGGAACTGTGCATAATCCTTTCCTAGACCATTCAAGGTCACAGAAACCAAATCATCATCATCCACTGGCGACCCAATGGAAGCAAGTGCATCTGCAATTTTCTTCACTTTCATGTGGTAGTCATTTATGCTCAAATTTTCTCTCTGCACATTGTGCAACTCCTGTTTGAGTTGCATTTTCCTGGCTTGCGTATTTGTGCTATACATTTTTGCCAAAGTATCCCATGCCTCCTTTGGCGTATTTGCATCCTGAATATGCACAATCATGGAGTCCGAAATACTGATAGATAGCCAGTACATAACTTTCCTGGCTCTCTCATGCCATCCTTTGAATGCCTGTATTTCCTGTTGACTGGGAACATTAGGAAGAACAGGTTCTTCTTCATTTCCTGTAATGAATTCCCAATAGCCTTTTCCCATCAAGAAATTCGTCATTCTAAACTTCCATGCCTGGATGTTGTTCTTGTCAAGCTTTTCAGTGACAATCTGTGAAAGAGAATCAGATGCCATTACAGAACACTGCAAAATATTCTGTCACTGCAAAAAACACAGCTTTTGCCTCACACGAGCAGATCTGCAAAACCGACGAGAGTGGTATTTCACCACACAGTCACTTCCTAGTGACGATTTTGCATCAACAGGCAATAGGCATGAATCTGCAACTCCCAATATCTCTGTACACAGGCATACGATGCAATTTCTGTGGCACCTTTCCACCGACTAGCCGCGCAGTGGTCGCACAGTAAAAAACAGGGCCTTTTTCTGAGTGCCTGCGAAGAACTTCCGCCTTTAAAACGGGCCCCGAAACGGCCTCAAATCAGAAAAATAAAGTCACTGAAAGGCTTCGCCCTTTCTCGCAGCATATACTGCGCTCTCACCACACCGCGAAGGGCGTCTCAATCTGAAACAGTGCACTCCTGCACTTCTGGCTGTGCTACCTGCAGAGATTTGCTCCCAAACTCGAAATAGGAAAGCAACACTGGTCCTCTTACCAGGACACCACGAACTTGGCTTGCTTTCTTGAGCTCCTTACCACGAACAAGGCTCTAATACCATGTGAAGATTGTGGGAGAGAGGGAAGGAGTCTCACTTGAGGCTTTCTCACATGCACAATGGGGGAATACACACGAAGGTGGAGGCTGAAAAACAGTTTTCCTCTTCTTAGTTGTGTAAGCCAAAAGAACTCAAGTACAAAGAAATAGAAGAACCCTATATGTGGGTCTCAAACCAAACTCAACTAACTAAGGTGGCATACTAACTGAGCCACAAACTATAGTAGATAAGGATAGCTATCATCCAGCTATTATTCGTGGGCGGTGAACAAGCATTTTTTAGGCGATGAGATACAAACTAGTATTTGTTCCATATAAAACAAGATAAATATTGGATTGTGCTCTTTGCTAGTTGCTTTGAAAATATTTAAAGAAGTGGAAATGGGTTGTCTTCTTGTCAACCACACATGTGAATTCATATTGTTAAATCTAGAGAGTTGATATTAAGGGATATTTTGAGTATGGAGGATTATTGTAGCTCAATTGCAAAAGAAATTGGTGGCTCTCAAAAGGAAGAACAAAAATTGGCTATCTTGGAGATGATGGTAGTCTAGAGGATGTTCATAGAGCCACATTTAAACAATGAGATGATGCAATAATGGGTCACAAAATCCACATTACTTTAGGTTTGGCATTCCTGATAACACTTCAATGATGTAATAGACTCACTACTCAATAGAGATTGTGATGATTTATGGAGTCAGCCACCATAATACTTTATTAGAAAAAAAAACATCGTTGGAAGAAACTAGGTTTGTTTTTAAAAAAACAAAGCACTTAACATAGATGAAACGAAAATATTACAAGTGTTCATTTCTCAATTGAAAGTATAATGCAAAAATGTCCAAAGCAGTTGGATAAAGATATGGAGATATCAATTCAAACCAATCTCTTGCCAAATATCTAAAAGGATAAGAAAAATTATCGAGCATAGAATACTCATATTTGTTTTGGCCATAAGATGAGTCAAGTGGATCTCAATTTGTTAGAGATACTATAAATGAAGATATGGAAGAAGCTAAGCAATGCCCTTTACCTCACATATTTTGTTGTAGGAAGGGCAATAAGCCAAAAGGGCCTTTTTGTTACTATTTGGTAACTAATCTAGACTCAAACTTGGATGAACAAGGTGTCCTAATTTGGGTCCCAAAGGTTTCTCAAATAGGAAGGGGTGAAATGGGAATCCCTAGCACGTTCATAGCTTTGTGGTATGAACCAAAACCTTCGAAAATTCTCTCAAATTAATATACAGTGAAACATTTTAATGAGGGTTATTTGCAAAAGAAACGTGAATGGGTTCCAAACAAAGAGGACTTGATTGAAGTGAAAATGAGTAGTGTTTTTTATGTTGGAAACCAAGGACTCAAATTCAAAAAAAGAAGCATGGGTATGATGTGGGCAAAAGTATCACAATCCCTGACAGCAACCACATATATATTCAATATCATTTGATCCATGTCAAAAAATGCAGTAATAGAGTCTAATGACCCTAAAAGAGATTCAAAATCATAAGAGAGGATGTATTATGCATCATTTCCAACAAACAGTGCATCTTTATAGCACTTCTATGTTGATATGACAACTATTGAATTATTGAAAGAGTTATATAGAATTTTTTTACGGATCGTATTGGTTGTCTTTTGGCATCGCTTTTGTTTGCTTTTAATTTTTTATTCATTTTTTCTTATTTTATATATGGTTCAAATTCTTTACTCTCATCACCCCAACTGGTTCTTTTAAAGGTTGTAACTTGTCAAGCACCATCATGGACTCTTCCACCTCACCTCCTCCCACTCAAAGTAGTGAAACATCTATGTGCATGGAATAATGCTAGCTAATGGGGTTCTAGCCTAGTGGTTGAGGTGGGTGGATGTGTGTGAGTGTGTGTGAGTTTGACCACCAACTAGGCCTTGAAAGGCAGCACTAAAAAAAAAAGTAGTAAAACATCTATGTACATGGAACAATGCTAGTGCATACCCCCCCACCTTGAACCAAACGAAATCATCACAAAATCAATGCCAACTTGACTACCTCCTTCCGATCATGAACTTCTCTATATTCATCTCAAACAATGCTCTCCACAAAAATTGCCCAACCCATTCGTGTTAACTTCGTTTCACCCTGACACATTGGATTCACATGGTTCATTATACCCCACCACATTGGATTCAATAGTGCTATACATGCAATCACATCATTTCTTTCATAACCGCTTATATGATCTTCAAGTTCTACATGTCAGATTTATTCACACTGTAGTCAAAACCAAACACTACCTCTATCTCTATCGATCCCTTTACAAGAGGTATGGATTTTGTACTAGCTAAGCCATTGCCCATTCAATGCTTAAAGATGATATATCAAATTCGCTTATGATCATGTCCTAAAAAACATATCCACCAACACATTCAATCCTTATGTAATGTGATTAAGAGATTGCAAGATATACCAGTGATTTCTCATTTCCCTTCATTCCATGTTGTCAAAACGAAGATTTAGCACCACCAAAAGAAGAAGATTTGATGAATCAATTGTCTTTGGTGACAATAAGGAACACTCCTCACCAATCCTTAGTCTTATCGCTTTCCCCCATGGTAGGTTGCCCCATGCCCTATCGTTAGTCTTATCGCTTTGGTGACAAATAAGGAACACTCCTCACCAATCCTTAGTCTTATCGCTTTCCCCCATGATAGGTTGCCCCATGCCCTATCGTTAAAAGAGACAATTCATCTTCTACAAGGACCGGAGAATGAAAGCTAATTGATAATCGCATCACAATGTTGATCCAAGAATAAAAATAGATCACAATTTGCACCCAAGTTGAAAGTTGGATATGTGGTTTCTTTGATGACAATAATTCATGTAAGAGAGAAGACCTATGGTCAGTGAATCTTGACTTAAGTGTTGTGGATGGGAGCCAATTGATTTATAATATCTGACCTAACCCATAGGAAGATCAATTAAGTGCTATTTTTCTACTATTTTATGGATGTGCAAGCTAGTGCTATCCTTATGTTTGGATGGTCAACATATTGGGTGGGGGAAACACTTGTGAGTTACTACAAGCAAATAAATTTTTGTGCGTTCTAAATTTATACAAAACATTTGGTGAGCCACAATCCTTGCCTTCCAATTGAGATTCCCTCTCCTTCTCTTTTTTAAAGCAATGACACTCATAAAAAGATAAGATTTTTGAACCCAAGGTGAGGAGCTTCTATAATCCATGGTGTGAGAGAGTGAAGGTAGCATTGCTTGAGTTCCTAATGAGATGGAGGTCGAATTCTCCAGTGACCCTATGCCTAGGTTAAAGACAAAGCATGACATAGAAAAGAGTGTTTACCATTCTTAAAGTATTATTATGTGTCATCATTGTTTGCGAAGCATAAAGTGACCCATGCTCATAACAACAAAGCCTGCACATTACAATTCATAGACATAAAAATAAAGAACATAGTGAACGGCAAGATTACCACAAAGGTTGTGTGAACTACATTTGCAATTGCTGGGGTAGAAGGATTGGTTATCATGGGAGCTAATAGTGTAGACATTAGTGCTTCAATAGTGGTAGCAATGACAAGCTCTTTGATGGAAGATATGGAAGATATGAAGATTTTATAATAAGGTGCAAAATCAAGAGAAATTCTAAGCAGGAAAATAGAATATCAAAATCTTGTAACAAATGCATCCAAGAATGAGTATCACCAAGATCTAATTAAAGGTCATTCTTCATCTATGGTCTTAACCATTTTCTTTGCTTAATACACTAATAAAGCAAACCATTAATACATTTGCAATTGTTGGGGTAGAAGGATTGGCTGTCATGGGAGTCAATAGTGTAGACATTAGTGCTTCAATAGTGGTAGCAATGACAAGCTCTTTGATAGAAGATATGGAAGATATGAAAGATTTTATAATAAAGTGCAACATCAAGAGAAATTCTAAGCAGGACAATAGAAGACCAAAATCTTGCAACAAATGCATCCAAGAATGAGTATCACCAAGATCTAATTAAATGTCATTATTCTTCTATGGTCTTAATCCATTTTCTTTGCTTAATACATTAATAAATAGATTACCATGATAATGCTAAAATATTGTATCGAATTCTCGCCATAGATAAGTTCTATCTTGTGAGATTTTTAGCTTTGATTTATGTTCATGACACTCTCATTGAGTTGTATGATAAATTATACAAAACCTTTGGAAACTTAAGAATGCCTTGGATGCCATCCTCTGCAAATGTTTCCAATGGGATGTGTGCTTTTCTAATCAATTTGTTGCCCTCCATATGAGATTTGGTGTAGATGACAAATTCTAGCAACGAAGCTCTTTGTAAATGGCAAGCTCTTTGGTTTTTCCTTCCTGTAAAGATAAAACATCAATTAAGTTGTAGGAGCTATGTATGCTCTACTCTCCTTCAAATTTTGGCAAAGAAGATCCATTAGTCTATGAAGAAAACATGCATAAGGAATGCTTGTCTAGCCCATCTAAGCATAGATTTCATTGTTCTTGCATTGAAGCATAATCGTTCTAATGTTTAAATCAATGACATGTTCATTTTGATGAGTCATCCACTTTGGATCCATTAATTGTTCACTTTTCAATGGATTACTGTTCTTACTTAATTGATAGGTTATCCACTTAGGATCCATTACTTCTTCACTTTTCAATGGATTATTGTTCTTACTTACAAATTTATAGTAATATAATTTGTGCTTGCATGGATGCCATCTGTATAAATGAGTATGAATCTATATGTGAGTAATGTGAGCATGCCATTTGCCATGGATCATGTAACTGCTCATTCAAAATCAACTTGTATCCTTCTATTTTTTTTGTTTTCTTTTTCCTAAAATGGAATCAAAGATCAAATAAAGTAGTGGACATGAGACACAACACAAGGTCCATGAGACCTAATTCTCCATGCAAATGTCAAGGATAGTGCAAGAATATAGAAACAATATGGATTCTTTATATATATATATATATATATATACATATACATACATACATACATACATATATATATATATATATATGTATGTATGTATGTATGTATGTATGTATGTATATACATACATATGCATATATATATATATATATATATATATACATACATATGTATGTATATATAAAAGATTAAGTCACAAGAGAAGTTTAAATCACAAGTGGAGTAAGGAGCGAATAAGTGCATATTTTGAGAAGGGATTAGAGAAAGTATGGAAGGATTAGTGTGCTTGGTATGTGGGGTGGTTAAAAGAGAGTGTAAATGAAAGATTTCAAGAGGGATACATAAAAGAATCATTCTTAGTGGAGAAAGTATACATATTTACTAATCAAAATTATTCTCTCTCTCTCTCTCTCTCTCTCTCTCTCTCTCTCTATCTATCTATCTATCTATCTGTGTGTGTGTGTGTGTGTGAGATATCTTTTCATGCTTGTAACTGGTTGTCACATTTTGTGGGATTGTTCGTTGTAATATAAGGACAAATGGATTTCACAAGGAAAATTTTGTGTGAGGATTTTCTTTAGGATGCTTGTTCCCTTGGAGACCTTCCTCAAGCCCAGCTGGGAGTGTTTTACTACTGTTTCTAGTTTTAAGTATTAGTTGTTTCATTTTGGGACAACTGTGAATGTACATTCTTCTAAATAAACCATTTTTTAACAAAAAAGGTGTGCGCGTGCGTGCACTTGTGTGTCTCAAAACAAAGTACCAGTAGAAAGGCAACATGCTTATCTATATATTTATAATCCAAGGGAGTGATATAATGTCATGGATAATAGTGTTGTGGAAAATATCTTATATAATATATCTCGAAACAGAGCATAGATCTCTCACAAAGTGCCAGTAGAAAGGCAACATGCTTGCTTATCTATATATTTTTAATCCAAGGGAGTGATATAATGTCATGGATAATAGTATTGTGGTATAATATATCTCGAAACAGAGCGTATGTGGAGAGACAACATGCTTCCTTATCTATATATTTATAATCGAAGGGAGTGAGTCCTTTAAGTGTCTTGATTGATAATGTCATGGACACCAATGTTGTGGAAAATGTCTCAGATAACAGGGTCACCTTGTAGGGAAATGGAGGTTTACCTTGCCTTTGACATTGCTTTTTTTTTTTGCCTTGAGCGGTCTCTCCATTTGTCCTTGCTAGGTCTTTTAGATCATTGTGTTTGATCAATAAATGAATGTAATGAGATGTAAATCTATATGTGAGTAATATGAACATGCCATTTCTCATACCACTTCTCACATTGCTCATGACTCTCTTTCCTTTAATGCTGATTTCCTGCATGACTCTCTTTCCTTTAATGCTGATTTCCTGATTTTTGCAGTAATGACCTCTAATGCTTCACTTTCCGAAGTGTCCCTTTCATGCCAATTTCTTGAATTTGAGTTAACAATAACCTTTTATACTTATATTCCCAGTGTGTTCAGTACACATATGCACTTGTTTGATTTCATGCGACTCTGTTCCTAAAGGCAGTAAGCATTGTAATGTTTCAAAAATCAAACTTTTCAGTGACTACAGCAACACAGATTGAGCACTAGAGTAACTGCTAAAAATGAATATGACAAGCAGGAGAGACAACTTTAATAATGCAAAGCACAGAAGTTCAGAGCAGGTCTATGTCCCAAAAAAACAGTGGAGTTGAAACTTCAAACACTAAGTAGAGTTGATGTGCATTGCTGGAATTTCGTGTCAGCCAACCTAGAGTGGGAAAAAAAAACTTAAATGGTTCACAACACCAGTATACACTTAAATTGAAATCCGGAAATAAGAAGAGAATGTTTAGATCCCCAAGTTTATCTCTGTACGAGATTCTGAACAATGGTAGCAAGAATTGGTCCTAAGAATCACACTATAGAGACACACAAGCTACCCACCATGTTCTACACTTTCAATCATTCGCAAACAAAAGAAGCAAGATCAACATTCATATTTCCAATATTAATTTCCAAGAGAATAAATTCAGTCCCTGTTGTCCTATGCAGAAGTATTTTCAACTCCATCCTGGCTCTGCAGGAGTAGTAGAACTGAACACATGCCGGCTTATGAGCAAACAAGGTCCAATAAGCGGTAGTGAAACCATCAAGGACATTCTCATATGTTCTAGAATTACTTCCAGAAAGAGTATAACACAATGTCTGATATAGTGGAGACACCAGTCAATGTCAACCTTAGTGATATGTAACACTCACAACATGACCGCCTAACAACAGACTTAACCACTTTTGGATTGCATATATAAGTGGTTTGTATTCTCGTTTTTACCTGCAACAGTATGTCATGTGATTGCTGAAAAGAAATCAATTCTGCTGATACCAAGGTCTCCATGCTTTAGCACCAACCATGGGTTCTAAACTGAGTCGACTATAGGGATTGTCATTCTTAAGACACCATTACTATTCATTTGTATGCCCAACAGCACCTTCATCTACTGTACGAGGATACAGATTTCGAAATACACACCAGACATGGTCATATTAAAAGCACTTTTTGTGAACAATGCTTGGACCTGATTCATCATACTCAGCCTTTGTTATGTGTTGATTCTGAGGGAAGACAACCTTTGCCAGAATTGCACCTCCCATCCATGCTGAATACCGTAATGTGTTCTCCGGCATGTATTCAGGAGGCTATTAAGACAGAACAGCAAGTCTGCCAGATCAGCGCAGTTGTATATACAAATTGAAAAGAACATGAAACATTCATAAGTGGGGCAGGAAGGCATGTAAACAACACAGTACTCTAGTCTAGTTATAAGCATTTCATGATTACAAATTGAAGCAATCTTGTGTAATACATGTCTTATGCGACCACATCAGTAAATAAAAACAGAAATTCGTACACTAAGCGCTCAACGCATATGATGCACCACTGTATTATTTATGCTGCTGAAGTCGGGAATTACTTCAGAATAAAAAAATTCTCTAGTTCCAGATCATTATAAACCCCTATTCTTTTCCTTTACTATCTATAAAGTATCAGTCTTCTGAGTTCAAGCTCTCCACAAGATTCAGGGACTGCTTATCAACACTTTAGAGTGAGGGGTTTGCCAAGTATGAAGCTTTATTTAAGATTATTTTAACAAATAAAGAAATGCTGCTGGAAAATTTCTCCGAAAAAGATCTCATTTCATCAGCATCTAGCATAGATGTTCTCTACTCTAGGGTATAGCAGGACATTTCAAGGATTCCCTTTTTTGTCCGTGCGTCATCTCATTATTGATCCCATCAAGCATTCTAAGTTTTTGCCCCCTTTTTTTTTTCGGGGGGGGGGGGGTCCCTAAGTCACCTAGGACACTTGAGACTACTAACCTAAGGACTGGTAAGACAGTTCAAACACTGGCTTAGTCTAACCTAACCCTCCTTGTAACCCTAGTTAGTACTAACCTAACCTAGCTCTACCCAAACCTAAACCTAACCAACTAACCAAACCCTCTAACCCACCGTAGTATGCAACCTTAGAGGCTAAGGTTTGCAGATGGGCGGTGCACGGGCGCAGACTGGCGCAAAGATAATGCGCATGGGCGACGAGAGGCGCAGCTGGGATGCGCACCAATAGGGAGGCGCACCAGCCAGAAGCGGACGGGCAAATACGATGGACGGGTGACGATAACGGAGGTCGACGGTGTAAGAATCAAATTATCAATATATAGGATTACAATTAACTTCCTATCTCCCTCTGAAAAGACATATAAGTTTCCATCTAATCAACTTCGACACACTCCGGTTTTGTTGAAGAAGGATGTTTGCACACACAGACCAGGCTTGCCCACCGGCCCCACTGCTTTTCAACATCGGACCTGCTACGGTCTACTGCCAGGCCTGTAAATAGACCCTGGCATTGCAGCCCCATCTGCTGACATGCTACCAAGCAAACATGCTGCCAACCAATCACTCTGATTTGTAATGCCATGAATGTATGCATGCCGATAAGTCGTTTGTTGTTTCATATGCTCTCCTCTCATCGAACAGCTTGTCACGTTCTGAGCTGGTATCTTAGTTGCACCCCATTTGAACTTGATTGCACTCCAAAGGCTACACTTTTAAAACCTACTTGTATGAGAAATTGAGACAACCTTGAAATCCGTCTTCCAAATTCTATTGAAGGTTGATTTTGGCACCTCCTTATACCCTAGAGTTTTCATGGTTAGATTGATCTTATGCATTATGTCCAATTGTTTATACATATCTGGAATGACGATTTGTGTTTCTCTCTTATGATCCATTGTTTGAGCTTTATGAAGCATCCTTTCAGCATTGTTGTTCACAAACTCACGTAGATTCTTTTGTCAGGGACAACCCCCAATAGGATGCTCATAAGGAGGGGTGTGATGAGATCCCAGGGACTCATTTGCAATGGTGAGGATGATAGCAGCTGACACGGATAGGGAGAGGCCTTCTCTGGTGATGGTTCCTTCCATTTTTCCACCCCACCTCAAGACTCCATGCTGCTGCTGCAATCTCTGATGGAGACAATCCTCTAGTCAGATCCAGACTGCTCAGCAACACCCTGCTCCAAGTAACCCTACCTCACCATGTCCCCTAACCCCTTGTCCTCCTCATATGGGGCCTCACAGGTTGGCCAGTGACATTTCTAACAATAGGTACCACAAACATGGTACAAATATGGTATCTAATCAAACTATCGACCCTTCTTCTGATAGTCCTAAATTGAGTTCAAATCCACAAAGACCACTTTGCACTCTTTGCCTTCAGGAAATATTAGACATAGTGTTGATGCACATCAAGTACCTATTTCATCTATGGTAAGTGAGCCTGGAAAAGAAATAACTTCTCTTCCTATAATCATATGCCATGTGCAATCAATGAGTCCTAGCAAATGCCCTTATCAATGTGATAAGCACACTAATAGGCTGTTACACCATAATTGTGAGCAAGAGGGTATATTGAAAGCACAAAAGAGTGTTTCAAAGGGCCACCTCTAATGGTCATCTCCATTCCAAAGGGTCCAAACAAAACCATGATAAAGGCAAACCTTAAATTTCTTTACATACGTTGCAAATCCAAATCATGTGGAGAATTCCATTGATGACATTTTTCTGATGGAGATGCATTCAAGGAAAAACTTATCACCCTAAGGAGCAAGAATGAGAAATTGGCCTCTAAACTTGAATTGCTATTTCCATCTATTTTGAGGAACCAAACCTTAATGATATGCTCAAGGAGATGTGTATATGTGTTGAAATGGTCACCTCCCCATCTGTAAGCCCCCATATGAGGAGAGAATGGGGAAGAGAGACCTAGGGAAATACACCACAGAAAAAGAGAGAAAGGGGCTGCCACATGGACAGCATCATGGCTGTCATGTGGGCAGCACATCTAGAGAAGGTCCAGGAGCAGATCAGTGGCAATTTGTAGCTCCAGATAGAGGCGAGGAGTGGCTGCATGATGGCAACACATGGTGGCTGACCTCAGCAGCAGTACGGATCAGTACGGCACTGCACACGTGGCTGGAGAGAGCCTGGCAGAGGGCAGAACCAGCAGGACAGAAGGGACAGAGGTGGAGGCTATGGTGGGCCAGTCACCTAACCATAGATGTGCCCAAGGGTAGGGCCCAATGGGGGCTGCCCTTGGGACCAGGCAGCAACCCAAAATAGTCCAGCAACAGCCCTTATATAGGGCAGTAAAGTCGGCGCAGGAGGGCCCAGAAGAGTCGGTCAAGAGGGGCAGGAAGAACCGACCAGATCGGCCAGATCTAGGGGCCTGGGTCGGTGGAGTTCTCAGCCCCTTGGGGGCCTATAAAAGGAGGGCCTCCAGCCCTCATTCATCATCACTTGGAGCAGTTGGGGAGCAGACAGCAGCAGCAGAAAGCCTACCCTTGGACCTACACACAAGAGGAGAAGGAGGCTGACATAGGGCTGCAGACTGAGCTCAAGGTGCTGCCCACCTAGGCTGGTTTCCGGACAGCAAGGTGGAAGGGATCTAATGCTCGAGGTGGAGCATGTGGGCTCAGAGATCTGGAAGTGTCAAGCTTAAGTGTCAAGCTTGTAGTAGAAGGACCTTTTGGTATTGTATCCTGTCCTACTTTGTGTACAGACGGAAATATAAAGAGTTGCTTCTATATTTGTCTCTGAGCATTGTCTATTTACTGGCTTGCACATCGATGCACATAAGTTAAGAAGTTTGTGATTCCACACCCCACATCACACTGTGTGAGCTCCTGGGCATTACTATCAGTCTTCCGCTGTGCATACCCTCTGTTGGGTCATTAAAACAATATGTTGGAAACATCCCAGATTGATAAAACAACATAGGTATCCCACTCAGTTCAACTATCTCATATTGATCCCTACCATATGCTTGTCAATACAAAATAGAAAATTTGTTTAAAAATAATTATTCATCTTGTCCTCATGTCTTCCCAAAACAAGAAGCGAGGTTGAAAAAGAAAGTGTGTGTTTCCAAAGAGCCACTAACAGGTCTTGATGCAATGAACAACAAAATGTGTGCAAGGCTGAAACCTTGGAGTATAATTCCTAAACACATGCTTGACCAATAAGACATCAAAACATAGCTTGAAGTCTAATATACACAACCCTCTTGATTGAGTGGAGTCAAGATGTCAAGCTACTATGCCTATGGCGTCATGCAAGCAAGCACAATGCAAATTTTGTGTTCTCTAGCTATAATTTTGAATGTATAAATGCATCTCTAAACATCCATATCATGCTCTTCACTTGTGTTGAATTGTGAATCGGACTCTCCTTGCTCCTATCCAACTTCATTTGTTATCCTCACCTCCAATAAAACAAGTCGACGCTGCACGCATTCCTTGAAAATTGTGTTGAACTCCTAACAACATTTAGGTTGAAGGTGCAATAAAGACAATAACAATTCAACATATTTTTTAAGGAGTACTATGTCTCATAAACCATTTAGGCCTTTTTCCCTATGTACATATATCTTCACCCTTTATTGCATGTCAACATGAAACTCATGCCTTCAAGTTCAGATCAAAGTAGGAAAGTCAAGAAGGGTTTGTTGGAGACCTCAATAACACTTTCATGAGGATGCTTGCAAAATACTTTAGACTCTGGGTGCAATAGCTACAAGGAAAACCTGATGTCTTACACAATAAGCACTACACAAGACCACATGACACTGTCATTCTTTTTTTGTTGAAAAAAAAGACCCTTTTACAGCTAATCTATATATTTTTTGTAGCCTTTTCATAAAGACATCCATTTATTGCTAATTTATATATTTTTTGTAGCCCTATCATAGGGGCATCCAATTATTATCAGCCTATAGCATCATATGCCTTCAAGACTGACCTTGACAAGAGCAGGTCGAATAGATGGGGTTGCAAGAAGATTTGCTTCTTTCTGAAAGCGAAAATCAAAACCTGCATGTACTAAAATAAGATTATGACTTCTTATGCCATTGAACTTACTTCACTTGTCCTAGAAACATGCCTCGAATCATTTCCAACATGCAGCCATTCTAATTTAAAGAGAGAGAGCCATTTAGCAATTATTGTACCTAGCATGGTGGTTGTTCCTCCACAAAGAACAATATTTTCTAGCAACTGCCTTTGGCTTTCCGATGGCACACATAATGACACGCTCCGAAAAAGCGCCTCCACAATGCTATGCTCGTCAACACGAAGCAAAGATGGTTGAAATAATGCCTCACCAACCATATAACTCTCTTTGCTAATTGAGATGACCTGCTTGTATATAATATTCCATACATCATTCCACATCCATGGCACAAAATACTTATAAGGAAGTTATTCAATTGAATCTAAAATTGAACCAAGTAGTCAAAAGCTTAAATGCCGTGAGCAGCTCATGATAACCCAGAGTTCCTGTATTTTACACTCCGCCCTCAATTCAAAACATCTGTGTTGGGCACATCACATAGGATTTGCACGCTTTTGAGATTTGGGAACATTGACAACCCCCGCCCCCCCTCTCCAAAGAAGGCAAACATCAAGGAGAATCAAGTACATACTGAAGGAAAATTTAAAAAAGGATAAGATACAACACTCAGCACTCCGGAGGTGAAGGGCAGACTCAGCCATAACAAAGGTTAGCTTACTAAAGGAGAAGACTAATCAAAAGGTAGTCTTCATTCTCTTCATTCAAGCAACAACTCCTTGTGAAGACTATACGATCTCTCCAAAAAGAGCATTATAATGTAGATGCTAATGTTCTTCGTGACCATGATGCCAATTGAACCAATCAAGAGAAACATGCCCCATCAAGCATGCAGTAGAATTAAATTTAAGATCAGTCATTTGAGCATTATGTTGATGCATAACTTTGTCTTATGTCAACTTCATATAGTATTTCATTTGCCTTTGATTGCTATGTTTTGTTTTGTTTTGTTTTGTCTTTCAATGCATTGCATATGCACATATAATTGCTAATGTAAAGTACAAGAAATGGATCCTAGTTGGATACAAAGAGAAAAGCATACACGTTAATTTCATCCAATACTTTGACAATTCTTTGTTTCAAAAATGCTATCTGCAGCAGTGACACAATATCTTAGACATTGACAAAGCCAAACAATGTTTATTGCTTTTGTTCAAGGCATGCTTGGAATATTATTCTAATTTATCACGAATCCTACACTTTCATGAGAAGTATGTTCTCTTTCATCTACACCACTCTGTTGTTATGGTTCTTTTGCCAAATTAAAAGAATTGAGATGATATATTGATCACCAATGCCTTAAATTCTAGAAACTTGTTCCATCTATTTCTCTTCCCACCCATTAAATATATCCATGAATTTGTGCAATACCCATCAATAAAGTACAAAATAATATGAATCATTCATTGATCTAGTTTGTGACTGTTCCCAAACATTTGAAGGAATTAAATCCATTGTATCTCTAAATTTGAAGTTGTTTCTAGTATGGGCTTGCTTCCCCACACAAACTTTTCCAAGAAAGGAAATAGGCCAATAACACTATTCTCTCTTCTATTTGTCTTCCCACCATTAGATATATCCATGAATTTGTGCAATAACCATCAATAAAGCAAAAAATAATATGAATCATTCATTGATCTAGTTTGTGACTGTTCCCAAACATTTGAAGGAATTAAATCCATTGTATCTCTGAATTTGAAGTTGTTTCTAGTATGGGCTTGCTTCCCCACACAGACTTTTCCAAGAAAGGAAATAGGCCAATAACACTATTCTCTCTTCTAAGTTGAAAGACTGCTGAGATTGAAATGACCATACCATTTGTGGCCAATATTGAGTCTATTACGTTTCCTTCCTTACACCTTTAATTGATCAAACATGTATCACTACCCTTAGGAAACATATGTTGTTATAACCATCATTCTTTTGTAACTATTGCTATGCCCTAAATGTAGTAGCCATAACGTCTATCTCTATGTTTCTTCTTACACCCGTCATTATGACAATAATTGTTTTGAATATGTGCCTTTGAAATACCTCATTTTCAAATCGGATGTATTCTTGCATCTAATCCTCCCCTTGATAAAAACATGATATTGTTAGAGATGAATTACTAAGGTATTGTTTCATTGTGTCTCGTCAATTACCATCTACCTTTGCCTTTGCCACAACTTGTTGTGAAGGCTTGCTCACTGAATGACCCCTTTTGGCTTCAACAACTTTTACGCACATTGCTCTTTTACACAGCTAAACTCACAATAGATTATCCAACTCATGATTAGTTTCTTAAATCGCACTGCTTTGGATAAGATTTTAATATCCTTTCCTTAGTCCATCTAACAACCTAAATTAAATCTTCTTTGTTCCTACGTTAAGATTGATGCAACTTGATCGTCAAACATATGTAATGGATTAGATGCAAACTTTGACTCATAAGCTTCTTAAAAAACACCTACCATTTGTACTAGGTGCAACAAGCTAGGGGAGCTCCTCACAAGTACTAAAAGAGGGTGGCAAGTTGTACACTCTTGCCTCATTGAATGTGGGAGCATGTATTGCTTTCCAAACAGCAAATTTTGAATAATATTCAAAGGGCACGTGTCCCATGTAAACCTTGAGTGAGTTTTGCACCGGGCAACATGTTGTTTTGGCCAACCTCTTGGGAAAAATACAGCTTTTCTACTTGAACTCATTCACAAGCATATGAGGCACACACTAAACATATTGACACATTTGCATCCCTATTCCCCCAAATTGGGATCTCTAAACTAGTACTATATACGGAATATACATTTCCATCACACAGCCACGCAATCCCAACGTATCGTTTGACAAATGGAGCAGCAAATTCTTATGGGGATGGAGCCTTTGGGATCCCAATATATGAATGTTTCTACTTCTACATGTCTTGCAGTCCTCTTTTGTAATGTCAGCTATAATTACATGGCCTGATTGCGGCATGGGGTGGTAGACCCTGGTCGGGTCAACTTGGCTAAGTAACTATGGTCGGGTCACCCAGGTTGGCTGACCAGGGTCGGGTCCCCTGACCTGACCTAGGTTTGTTGACTGACCCTGGGTTGGCCGTTACAACGCTTCGGTTGGCCAATATACAGCCCCATAAATAGGATCTCCTCTCCCCTTCCTTGGCAGTCACTTGAGTATCCATCCAAGGCTGTGGTTGTATTCCTTGATTTATATAGTTGCTATTGCCTACTTTTGTGTCTACTTTTCTCTCTGTTTCTTGTATGCCTCCGCACACACTCCACTCTAACATGGTATTAGATGTCATAGTAGATGAGGGACCAAGGAGAGCAAGAGGAGCTGATGGATATTGATACGTTGATCACAGCATCTAGTTTAACGCAAGTTGAAGAAAAGGAAGCAAGAAGCTATTCGAAGGTACCTGTCCTAGGCGTGGACACATTCTCTTGGTCGGCAATCTGTTCTGAATACCCTGCCCATGGGGTGTTCACATTCTAATTGATCGGCATCTGGTTGGACAGCCCCACATGAGGTAGATAAGATAGGAGACTGTGTTGAGCAACCGGTCCTAGTGAGAACAACAGAAGGGCCAGCAGTAAGGCCACAAGGCAGCCTGTAGAAAACGGCATCAAGACAACCTGGGGTCGACATCCTGGAGAAGACAGCATCAAGGAAGCCTGGTCGGCATCTTATTGGAGAAATCAGCAGGGAAATTTTCTTTTCTTTTCTGTCCCACACCTCTATCTCGCCTCTCCTTTTTCTTCTTCTCAACCTTAAAGAGTGTCTTTCATCAACAAAGGCGTGTAACGAAAGAAAAGTTCCATGGGACCACCATGTACGAGTAAGGAGGACAAGCTCGGTGGCACAAACTATGCCCACTCTAAGTTCAACTTGAAGATCTGGTTTATACACAAGGGCTTATGGGAGATAGTCAACGATTCGAAAGGAAGCCCGAAGTCCCAAGAGCTCTATCTATTGGGATGCTCTTCAAAATCCTTGATTTTTAAGATGTATGCATCCATGTTGTCCCCCTCTTCCATTTTGACATTCTCCAATTGCATGCGTAAGAAAGCAACACGTGCCTCATTGCGAACTTGGTAAAGGTTAGCCAAGATGTCCCACGCAGCCTTCAATGCCTTGGAAGATCGAATGCCAGGAATGATGTGTCTCTTGACTGAAAAAGCAATGATAGAATATGCTTGGGCATCTCTACCATCCCATCTGACCTGGTCGGGTGTGGGAGGAGATGCTAGAGCAGTAGTAGAAGAGTGGGTAGATCCAGAGGTGGCTGTAACAGCTGCACTAGCTGTAGTAGCCGGATTGGAAGCCACAGAGGGAGGTCGAAGGTCCAATCCTAAGGCAATACCCCAAAAAATGTTGGCAACCAACAAATGTTTCACCATGTATGACCACATGGGATAATTGGGTCCATCAAGCTTGTCCTCTGCGGAGAACATACCCATCCAATCGTTGCTTCCCATTGCAAAAATAAATCTTTAAGGAAAATGTGTTCTCTACCGAAGACAATCCAGCATATATTTTCACCAAGGCTCTACCACAAGAGAAATTCTTCCTATGCAAGAATCTCCTTGGTATACAAGATAACTTGTTTCTTCAGAGGATGTAGGATGCTTCAAGCTCAAGCTCCTACAACTAGTTTGCATTATGGGGTAGGATGATGCACTCATGGATTGTAATTTGTAAATGAGTTTGAATCAAGAATTTGGCTCCAGTTCAATGAAGAAGTGTAGGTCCCCAAGAGCACCATACATGTAGCACTATACCAATTGTTTTGAGGTTTTCTAACTATTTCTTTTTATTTTTGAGTTGTGGCAATTCATTTCAACTTCTCAACCTTTCTCCAACCTAGTGTGCCTCCCCTCTCACAAGTTTCACAATAAAAGCCCCACTTCGTGCATCATTTAAATGGGTCTTACCTAGCCCATGTGCCCTCCTTCCATCCAGTAATCGAAGTCCAAGTGCAGGCGGCAACCTGGCAGTCCCTCATGGATTGAACTTCCTTGATGGTGGTTCCATTAAGAAGGATAATAATATGCCACCTATGTGGCAGCCTGGTTGTGGTTGCCTACATGGCAGCCCAGAATGCATACACGAGCGGCCTCTAGACAATATTCCCACATGACATCTAATCTACACCCATGCTTATGCAAGGTGTCAAAATGCTTACTTTCACGACTATGCAATCATTGCATCCCACGTCTTGTTAAAGGGGGAGAAACCATCCATCGTGATGGCATTTATCCATGTTGCATCAGCTTTAATCTTGCGCAAGTATCTCCAATACCCACCCCCCTTTGACAAGGGTGCATGGCGTTTTGCATGCATCAATGCAACAGGACTGCTCCTAACTAACAGTAAACACTACTAAGTTTAGTAGAATTTGCAGAAGAGTTAAGTAGTGTAGTACCTTATGTTTAGGAAAAGGGAAGGAGAGGAAGATCATGGGCTGTATCTTCAACAGGGACTTGTGAGGGGCTGTACAAGGACAGGAGGAAGTCAATCCTTTTTAGAATTCAGATGAGTACTGAACTCTTGCTATATATTCTATTTCAGTAATGAAGGACAAGTCATGAATGTCTTGCCAAGTACAACTAGAGCCCTTATATAGGTATGGCCCAAGGTAGTACAAAGCAGTATTGCTTATGGGATTACCTCCTAGGATGCCACGTGGCAACTTATGGTATCCCCCAAAAAAAGAAGAAAACACTTACAAGCCAATAAAGGCCTTTCTACTAACTTTTAGCCTAAGTAAAAAGTAACCCTCTGTTACAATCCTCCCTCCTCAAATTTGAAAAGGCTGTAACCTGGACATACAACGCTCCTTGTAAACCTGGGATGCGTCAATTTTACGAGCAAAAACCTATGAGCAAGTTTATCCGAGCGTGTTTTTCAAGAGATTTTTAAAAATGTTTTTCTTTAGGAAACATGGTTTTTACACTTTTATTTTCACTAGAACTAGATCCCTTTATCATAAAAATATACAGACTAGTCACTCATTCATTTTTACACAACAAAATTTTCTTATTTAGAGACATCCCTTTGTACCCCTATTATTACCTTAAAAAAGTGTTGATTCCTTTAAGAAACATTCCTCATAATCACTCTCAATGTAATAATACTATGCATATATAATTACTTATTAACACATTTATATCATATGGCAATATCTTTTTAGTGTTTTTATAGCATATTTATGGACATGTTTCTAAAGAAGTTTAAATTACTATAAATAAGTATTAACTTGGGCTTATATATCACTCTCATAAAATACATGTAATATTTAATACTATATATGAAAGATTTTCCAAAATATAACTCCATAGATGTGCTCAAATGGGGTGTTCCGATCAATTTGAGTGGTTGAATGACTATATTTGGACATTGGATATGAAAGTTATGTCACTTTTAAAAGTGCTGTCCAAGGTAGTTTCGCCAGCGAAACTACCTTGGGAGACTTGCTTCAAAGGGGTTTCGCTGGCGAAACTACTGGATGGCTTGCTTCAATGAGTTTTCTTTGAAGAAACTCTTTCATGAAGATAGGTTGAGAGAGGGTTTTCAATGTCACCCCCTATTAAGTAAAAGTTGTAAGAAGGATCATAAGGGAATTTTCATAGAGAAATCTACTCTACATGTGGGTTTCTTCAAAAGCCATCCCATTATGCTCTCACCATTCCTACAGATTCACCTAAAGATTTTTGTATAAAATAGGCATTGCTATAATACTTTGCATATTTCTAAGTGAAACTATGTTTTCTTCTGATCGATTTTTGCCATATTTATGCATAGTTGGAAGCTTTTTTTTTCCTTCGCTCGGACGCTCGGAAGATTTCGCTCTGAAAATGCTCGTCCCCGTAAACCTGAACAGCTCAATTCTGGTCATATCAACTGAACAATGAAGTTTCTCAGTCAAATACCTCCCTGTAGGCATGCTGATCTGTAAATGGATCATATAATATTCCCAAGAAATCAAGCGATTGGGTGGAAGAGCTATGCTGTCCAATATAACAGATCTGATAATATAATCCAGTGTGAGACATGCTGATCTGAGAAAGGATAGTGAATGCTGGCTGCAGCATGTCCATATATGCTATATAGCAAGAGAAAAACAAATCTGCTCATAAAGACTCAATTTTGGCCATAGAATTCAGCTAAGCAATTGAGGGTACTGCTCCACAATTGTAGATGGCTGCCAAGAAGACTCCTCATCAAGTAGACCTCTCCATTTGATAAGATATTCCATGTAGGACTTGTTCCTCGACACATGATCTCTAAATCCAAGGATCTTCTCAGGTATATACTCAATTTGGCCCTCTTCATCCCTAGGAGGTAGCTCTTCCATAACTTGCTCCTTAGGCCCCAAATACTTCTTGCGCAGTGATACATGGAATACTTTGTGTATTCTAGAGGATGGTGGGAGCTCCAACTCATAAGCCACTTCCCCAACTTTCCTCAAAACCTTGTAAGGTCCATAAGACCTATGAGCAAGTTTAACATTGGTATTACCTTTCAAAGAAGCGTGCCTAGACTTATGTAATCTGAGAAATACATAATTCCCTTCTTCAAAATGAAGATCTCTCCTATGCTCATCAACATAATCCTTCATCCTTGCTTGGGCCCTTACCATATTATCTTTACATTGCTGCAGTAGAGCAGTCATGTGAGCCAAATCATCCTTGGCTTGCTGGCTTGTCAATGCTTGATCAATAATGGTTGATGGGACATGAGCTTTACAGCCAAACATGGCTTCAAAAGGGCTCATACCAATTGAAGTATGCTTGGTGGTATTATAACAAAATTCAGCTAGATGCAACCATTGATCCCATGATGCTTGGGTCTCAAAGCAAAAATGCCTTAGATACTCTTCCAACCAACGGTTAACCCTCTCTGTTTGCCCATCAATTTGAGGGTGAGCTGCTATACTTGGGGTAAGAAGTGTTCCCATAGAACTGAAAAGCTCTTGCCAAAAATGCCCCATGAACTTAGCATCACGATCACTCACAATCTCCTGAGGAAGTGGGCAGCTTTAGTAAGTCTATCAACAACCACAAAGATATTGTTCCAACCCTTAGAGGTCACTGGTAGACCTGTAATGAAGTCCATGCTGATATGTGTCCATTTACCTTGAGGTATAGGTAGAGGTTGTAGTAGACCAGCGGGCCTCAAATTCAACTCCCTGTTTTGTTCACAGGGCTTACAGCTTTGAACATAAGCAAGAACATCCTTCCAAAGCCCCTTCCAGTAAAAACTCTGTTTTACCTTATCATATGTCTTGTTGAGGCCTATATGCCCAGCCATAGGAGATGAGTGAAATTCCTGCAAGATTAGCAGCTTATAGGAGGAATTTTCAGTAAGAAATATTCTATCATTATACCACAAGAGCCCATTGTGCAACTTGAAATTGGGATATTGCTGACAGTCAGGATCTTGCAAGTCTTGGAACATAGCAGCTACTTGAGGATCATTGTGATACTCTTCTTGAATGCCATGGATCCAATCTTTATAAACCTCAGTAATAGATGATAAAGTACAAGCCCATATCCTGGAAAGAGAATCTGCCACAATATTTTCTTTACCCATCTTGTAATCTATGTCAAAGTCATAGTTTTGCACAATGGATAGCCATCTCCTTTGCTTGGGTGATAGAGAAGATTGAGATAGAAAATATATGAGAGTCCTATGATCAGTCTTGACCTTGAAATGGCTGCCTAAATGTAGTGGTGCCACTTTTTGATTGCATGAAGTATTGCCAACATCTCTTGGTCATAAATGTGAAAACTTGACTCTTTGTCATCCAATTTCCGACTTTCAAAGGCAATAACTCCATGACTCTGCTTTAGGACAGCTCCAATGCCCCTTCCACTAGCATCAGCCTCAATTATAAAAGGTTGAGAGAAATCAGGACATACCAAGATAGGCACTGAAGTTAATGCCTCCTTTAATGCTTCAAAGCTCTTAGTGGCACTTTCAGACCATTGGAAAGCATTCTTTTTTAGAAGATCAATGAGAGGAGCTGCCAATTTGGCAAAATGCCTTATAAACCTTCTATAAAATGATGCTAGACCAAGGAACCCTCTCAACTGGGTGATATTCTGAGATATAGGCCAATCCTTTACACACTTTACCTTGCTGGGATCCACCTTAATGCCACTACTACTGACAATATGGCCCAAATATTCCACTTCTTCAGCCATGAAAGTGCATTTACTTGATTTGGCATACAACTGGTGTGCCCTCAATACTTCCAATACTTGCTAGACATGCAATAAATGCTCTTCTTTCGTTTTGTTGTAGATCAGTATATCATCAAAGAATACCAACACAAATTTATAGAGGAAAGGCTGCAATACCTTGTTCATTAGGGCCTGGAAAGTTGCAGGTGCATTGGTTAGGCCAAATGCCATCACTTTGAATTGATAAAGCCCACGTTCTGTCCTGAAGGCAGTTTTATGTTCATCTCCCTCCTTCATCCTTATTTGATGATAGCCTGACCTTAAGTCAATCTTTGTGAAGTACTTTGCCCCTGTAAGCTCATCCAATAGATCATCAATTCTATGGATAGGAAACCTATTCTTAACTGTCATTTTGTTCAAATCCCTGTAATCAATACACATCCTAAATGAGCCATCCTTTTTCTTAACCAATAGCACACGAGAGGCAAAGGGGGACTGTCTGTGTGTAATAAATTCCTTGTCAAGGAGTTCCTTTATTTGCCTTGCCACCTCTTCCCTTTCAGCTCTAGAAAGTATGTATGGAGCTTTGTAGTAAACACTACTAAGTTTAGTAGAATTTGAAGGAGAGTTAAGTAGTGTAGTACCTTATGTTTAGGAAAAGGGAAGGAGAGGAAGATCATGGGCTGGATCTTCAACAGGGACTTATGAGGGGCTGCACAAGGACAGGAGGAAGTCAATCCTTTTTAGAATTCAGCTGAGTATTGAACTCTTGCTGTATATTCTATTTCAGTAATGAAGTACAAGTCATGAATGTCTTGCCAAGTACAACTAGAGCCCTTATATAGGTATGGCCCAAGGTAGTACAAAGCAGTATTGCTTATGGGATTACCTCCTAGGATGCCACTTTGCAACTTAACAAGCCAATAAAGACCTTTCTACTAACTTAGCCTAAGTAAAAAGTAACCCTCTGTTACAATCAAGATGCCGTCACACACTCTAGTTTGGGTCTTTCTTTGCCGAGGCCCTGTTTTTTAGACCTCAGCCAAGCTCGGCTAAGCTAAGGCGTTCGCCCATAGACCAATGATGGTGCCTGCATAGTTTGTTCAAACCTAGATGGCTTGCAACAAGCCACCTAGTCTATGAGAGATCACCAAAGTTAGATGATTTGTGGCAAGCCACCTTGGCTAGAGTATTGGAGCAGAAGGATCAACTCCCACCCATATGAGAAGGATAAATGCACCGCGCCCAACAAGCATGATGCATCGCTCTACGACATTGAGCTTCCCTAGAACTGCAACAACCAAGCTTTGTTTTCATTTGCCCATAGGGCAATGATGGTGCCTGCACAGTTTGTTCAAACCTAGATGGCTTGCAACAAGCCACCTAGGCTATGAGAGATCACCAAAGTTAGATGATTTGGGCAAGCCACCTTGGCTAGAGTATTGGAGCAAAAGGGTCAACTCCCACCCGTATGAGGAGGATAAATGCACCACGCACAACAAACATGATGCATCGCTCTACGACATTGAGCTTCCCTAGAACTGCAACAACCAAGCTTTGTTTTCATTTGAAGACATTTAGAGTCATGGCTTCACAAACAATGGTCATAGGACATAGTAACTCTATGGCTACCCCAAGACTATCTTGGCGATCACTCACGGTAGACCGTTTGGTCCCCAATTACATATCTGTTTTTAAAGTAAAATGTTTCCTTCCACAATATGTTTTTCGAAAAAGTAATATATTTTTTCCATTAGATGTCTAAGGATGTGCACAATTTTCAACCCAAAACCTGCACGCATAAAAGTCCGATCGACATTTTTGACACCAGCCATGCTAGTATATTTCTCAAAGGAATATACAATTCTTTCTTAATTTCTCATTTATGGAACCATATACTTACTTATTTATCATTATAACCCTCATTTTAGTACATCATCTATATATGAACAAATAGTGAATGCTTTAGAAACTCTTACAAATCTCTCCCTACCATACTCTCTTTTGAGGATTATGGTAATTCAACGGATTTAGAAGAGTTTCGCTTAGCTTCAACAATCCCATAGTTGAAGTATTGAGAAACTCTCACGTAACAAATGTATACCATATTCCTTGGATGAGTAGGAAAGAGATATTGAAAACCCTTATACTTGAAGCCATTATAATCAATCATAAATTCATCTCTACTATATTATCAAATATGGGAAGGCAAGGGAAGGATTTTCAAAATATTCCCAATTCTCAAAGCCTAAGTACTTTTAAGGAAATGTGGTCCCTAATGAACTGCTTCCTACCATAATATGAATTAGGAAGAAGTTATAACTCTCATATACATCTTGAAATTCCTAATTTATCACTTCTATACCTCTCAAAATTATACTTTTAAGCCCACCATTGCATAGCTCATGAAATTTTGAACATTTTTCCTTTTTAAAGCTCCTCAATTTGAGCTAAAGAGTAAAAATAATGACCCTTCTTTGTAGGCCCTCCAAGGGTATTCCGACAATAAAATAGGGTTGGGGCAAGCTCTTCAAACCATATTCCTCTAGCAGAATACACTTGGAGGTTCTATTAAAAAGGGGTTATATCTTTTTCTTAGCTTAGCCTGAGAAACTGTAAAGAAGAGATTTGCTCAAAATTTCATGATCTATCTAATGGTGAAAGAAAAAAAATGAATACTTAAAAGTCATAAAATAAGTCACCACTTGGACATTATATAAAGGTATATTTATATCTATCTTATTCATTAATATTTCATTTGTACTTACATATTCCTTGAGAAATTTTAAAATTTTGTACTTCCTTCAAATGACTTGAGACTATATATTTTGACCCATCCCATCTTTTGTCCGCTCGTCGCTCGAGAGTTTTCGCTCGGAATATGGAAACCCCCAAATGTCTAACGGTACAGGTGGCAAGCATCCCCACTAGTTACATAATGTGTTGAGAATGTGAACGTGAGGCTTTCTTCTTTGAATTCCAATTCAGATAATCTGTCTACTTAAGGAATTTCAGCTTAGTCCCACTTTGGAAGCTGTTCAAAATCTTGTATCCCCGTTTCATTATCTATTTAAATCGTGCTTGGAGGTGCTTTTAAATAATGTTGTCATCAAGACAAACCTGCCCATCTGGTAGTGTATGCTCCTCCATAGGGCAGTTTGCAAGCATGTCTGAAGCGACTACATGATCTTCTGCTGCCTTTGCATATGTCTCCTTCAAAGTCTCTGCAGTTGCCCAATCAAGCTTCACTTTTGGATTACTCTTGCCCAGCTCTTGCATGAATAGTTTAGTTAAATCTTCGCCACCCAGCTCAAGCCTCTTTATACAATTATGCTGTACAGCACCCTCCCAAACAGGTGCAATATCTGTCAATAAACAAACAGTAAAGGGCCTGTGTACCATTCAGGATGGTCAGCAAAAACTACTAAAGCAACAGATTCTTCACATAATAATTTCAAAGTTGCTTGTAATGGAATCAAAGAATCCATTTCCATTATTATTTCAAACTAAAAAGGGATGATTGCATAAGAATAAACTGACAACCACAAGGTTTATGCCATGGAGATTACCCACAAGGAATATACATGACTCATTAAAATTAAAAAATAAAGCAGCAAATTTGTTTCAATGCACTTTTGAAATAACACTCAAAAGACATGATGTTCAAGGGCCACCCAAAAGAAAAGGAATCAAAGATAAGATTAGCCTTAATGACACCATCACCAACGGATACTCTGATCGATCAGCGAACATAGCACACTAAGGAAATTGTAGCTGTCCGACAGATAGAAAGGCATTCTGATACATTAGTGTCTAAGCATCTCTCTCTCTCTCTCTCTCTCTCTCTCTCTCTGCACATGGATAGGAGGCATGAGCCCGGTTCTAGCGCAGCTGTTCAATCATGTTGTATGCCATGGCTTCCCACCTACCTGGAGCACTACCACCATAGTACCAATACACAAGGCAAGTGACCCCATGGACACTGGGAACCACCGTACTCTTATGATTGGCCACACTCTGGCTAAGATTCTGGCTAAGATATATGGGTAAATACTACAGAGGGAGATCAGCAACCACACAAAGGGTCACCGGCAGCGGGCTTTGGGGCAGGCAGGTTTTCGGAGACAACACTCCACCTTGGACCACATCTTCATCTTGAGGGCTATCATTGAGGAGGCGAAGTCGAGGCACCAGAAAGTCTACACTTGCTTTGTAGACTTGAGTAAGGCATTTGATATTGTCGCACATTCCCGCTTGATCAAGAGGTTACAAGAGTTGCAACTCCCATAGATCATGATTTGGGGGTTATGAGTCTATATGAGTCTGTCAGAGGGAGGGTACGTGCCTCAGGAGGTTATTAGATTGGGTTGAGAGCACTATCGGAGTGAAGCAAGGCTGCCCCCTCTCACCAACTCTCTTCGGGATCTATGTCGATGAGATTACATTCTTTGTAGATGGTCTAGGTGGAGAGGGTTCACTTCTAGCTGACCTATTGGAACAGATACTGCTATACACAGATGACACTCCTCATATCATCCTCAGTAGAGGGATTGCAGAAACATCTAGAGGCTCTGAAGATGTTATGTAGAGAGCGAGACTTGACAGTTAACCTTGGAAAGACCAAGGTTATGACCTTCAACACCTCGCGAGCAGTGTCCCATCGCCATAGCTTCACGTACCGAGATGAGCTTGTGGAGATAGTGCAGTCTTACACATATTTGGGGGTAGTGTTAACCGGGCCAAGTTTCACGATGACCCATACAGCTACAGCATGACTGACACAAAGTGGGATGCTTTGGCCGGACTAGAGAACACTTCCAAGACCCTCCGACGAAGGGTTGGCTTTTCGACACCCTGGTGAGACCCACTACCATGTATGCAACACCTTTCTGGGGGAGTGACATTCCAATGATAGAGTGGAAGAGATTTTAGAGGCTACAGGTGATTATGGGATCTAGGATGATTCGGAGTAAGCCCTCAATTCCCCATCAGATTATTTAGGCAGAGTTCGCCATGACCCCTCTCCAGGTTGATGCCATCTTTCAGACAAAGGCATTCCTCCACAAAGTGTGGGCCCTACCAATGGAGATTACCAAGGCTAGCATTGGAGTCCTCCAGGCGACTGGCAGAGAGCGGTGTTGATACAGCATGGTACGCACGGGTATCCAAATGGTTTGGTAATCACAGCATTCAAATGGACAAACTTTCCCCCTTTCAATACAGCATAGATGGATGTCTGATGCACCACCCAAGATGATCCCACGAGATGAGATCAACCGTATCATATGGTTGGACCTCCTGCAGCTTCATACGTCTAGGGTGTGGAGGGGGGGGGGAGAAATTCCCCACCAAGATCCAATTCTACCATGACCACTTCCTGAGGGTCTTGAAGTATGGTCTCGTCATCAGACCTCAGTATCTCGAGGATAGGAGAGTCTCACATGCACTGAGGATCGCCATCGGATAGTTGCAAGTCTCATCACATCAGTTGAGGATTGAGAGCTAGGGAGAGCTGCAGGCATACCCAGAGAGCAAAGGATCTGCAGACTATGCCCGATAGGGGAGGTCGAGACAGAGGAGCACTTTCTATGTATCTACCCAATTGACTATGAGATCCGAGGGCGATATCACTACCTCTTTCAGGAGGGGCATGGCTTTGGTCCGCTTACACTTTCCCAACCAGGTTTGTGTTGGGCCCTATCTCAATGGTCAAGACAGAGGAGCACTTTCTATGTATCTGCCCAATCGACTATGAGATCCGAGGGCGATATCACTACCTCTTTCAAGAGGGGCATGGCTTTGGTCCGCTTACACTTTCCCAACCAGGTTTGCGTTGGGCCCTATCTGATTGAGATGTGAAGACACAGAGACATACCGGTGCGATAGACTAGAGAGCAACAAGAGGCAATGCCACATGTCACTGAGATTGACCGAGCACAAACATGTGTTACAGACTTCTATGCAGCTGAATTAGCTACAAGGGGGCTGAGGGAGAGGAGCTTGATGAGATGAGAGCATCATGGATTAGCAATGAGAGCCACCGCTATGATGCTTCCAAATGAGAGGCACACACTCCACATGCAGCACGGAGAGTGACTAGAGCACGCACAATTGAGATCCGGTCTATTTCAGCCCTCCTCAAAGGAGACCACCAGAAATGAGAGAGTTCAAGGAGACAACGCCCTCCACCGCTTCGAGAGACAACTCGACAGACACAGATACGAGAGCTTCTCACATCCCGTCAGAGAGCCACCGGGGTCCCTGGATATATGGAGCCTAGGCGTGTACTAGAAGCATTAGCTCTAAGCACTCGATACTATTTTGCTATTTTGCTCACTAGTTTAGCACTTTAGCCTTCAACAAGGGCCTTAGTGAGCCCTTTGCTTCAGCCCATGGCGGCTTGTATGAGTTACTCCAGTTTTGCACTTTTGTCTCATAGCCCACGAGGCCTCCTGCAGACGTTAATACATCTCCCTCAGATACACGACTGTCATCTAAAAGACTTCAACGTACGGAGAGGAGATAGAGAGATGGGCCTGCTAGATTTCACATATAATAAAGATCCCCATATAGTCCCAGAGCTAGATGCAACTGAGCTTGGGACACTGAGGCACTTTGCAGATGCCTCACACGTGACAGGATACAAGCGACATCTACTTGAGCTGGGGGCAGTCCATGACTTGATCATCTATAATGCTCTTCAGATATGACCATCATTTGGAGGACTCACTTGCTTCCCACATGGCAGTGAGACAAGTACCATGGACTACCTACTCGGCCCACTAGCCTGTCTCGCGGATACACGACTTCGTTGTACCCCCCCACTCGGAGCTGAACACTCATACTTGGCCTTCCATATCTCTGCTACTTCCAATCACAAGGAGAGCCCTGCCCCGCCTGCACGTGTCCAGACCACTTTGAACGTGCCCTCAACCCAGTGTGCATGAGTCACTTAGCCAGAGAGCTTTTGGCCCTACTTGGGGATAATATAGACCTTGCCCGCGTCTTGAACACCCTTGTCTTAGTGGTACAAGACGCTACAACCAAATCCTTTTCCACGACCCGATCCACGCGGGTCCGAGATGGGAATATGCCTCAAAACCCTTGGTTTGTCCGACGAGTGCAAAGAAGCGAGAGCCCACCACGAGAGTGAGCCTTGGGCCATCTGACGTCATTTGAGGCCCTGGTAACTATGATATCCTCTATGCCCGGGCTCGCCACCTATCACTTGTTCACCACACAAAATGTATGGGCTGCACTCCGTCGATTACAGAGCACAAGAACATGAGGGCCTACGGACTGACACTTTGCACATGGGCAGGAGATCTTAGCTGCAGTCCTAGCACAGATGTTCAACCAAGCTGTATGCCACGGCTTCCCACCCACTTGGAGCACCACCACTATTGTGCCAATACACAAAGCCGAGGACCGTATGGATACTGGGAATTACCGCACGCTCATGATTGGCCATACTCTGGCCAAGATTTATAAGTCGATATTAGAGAGGGAGCTCAATAGTCATACAGAGGCTCAAGGGCAATAGGCACTAGGACAGGCACGATTCCGAAGGCAGCACGTACCCTAGATCACATCTTCACTCTGAGGGCTATCATTGAGGAGGCGAGGTCTAAACACCAAAAAGTATATGCATGCTTTGTAGACTTTCGGAAGGCCTTTGATACTGTCCCACTATCCCACACGATCAAGAGACTACAGGAAATGCAAATTCCAGAGACGTTGTTCTAACATGTGATGAGCCTATATGAGTCAATCAAAGGTAGAGTTTGTACTCCAGGTGGTATATTGGATTGGATCAAGAGCACGAATGGGGTAAAGCACGGCTGCCCACTCTCACCAACCCTCTTTGGACTCTACATCGATGAGATCACATCCTTCATAGACCGCCTAGGGGGCGACGGATCATTAATGGCCGACCTCATGATATAGATATTGCTATACACTGATGACATAGTCCTTATATCATCTTCAGTGCAAAGGCTGCAGAGACATATAGAGGCCCTAGAGGTGTTCTACAGAGAGAGAGTCCTGACAATCAACCTTGGGAAGACCAAGGTTATGGTCTTCAACACATTACGCGCAATGGTCCGTCGACTCAGCTTCACTTACCGTGGTGAGCCAATGGAGATACTGCAGTCCTACACATATTTGGTAGCAATCTTCACAGGACCCATTTTCACGATGAGCCCGTCCAAGATGATTCGGAGATATAGAGGTTGACATGGCATAACGTCACGTCACAGACTTTTATGCATTTGAGTCAGCTTTTGAGTCTGCTCCAAGACACAGCAAGGTGGAGGAGGAGCTAGCTGATATGCGGGCAGCCTGGATCACTGAGAGAGAGGGACGCAGAGACCACCTACGGCACAAAGAGCGACTAGAGCACACTCTATTGACGTCCGGCCTATTTGCCAAGGGACTCCTTCCTTCAGAGAGTGCTTTGATGAAGAAGAGTTGAGAGCCTATGGCTCTGATACCATGTTAGAGAATAGGAGGGAATGAATCACTCAAACCTCCACCCAAGATCTCTCCAACTCTTACACACACTCAACTCAGATAGATGATCACACATGCAACAAACACTCACTCAGAAATAGCTTGGACAGAGAGAGAGAGAGAGTATATTCATCCACCGGATGGTGGGCAGAAATAACAGCTCACAGGGAGCAATACAAAATACAGCAAAGTGCTGGAGAATACTGAAGGACTCTCTCTCACACAAACTGCTCCAGAACTGAGTGCACAGCACAGCCTTGGAAGAAGGCTTTCAGTCTTGCACTGGATGCTAGAAACAATAAAGGAGTGGGCCTTTTATAGGCACTGCCCAGGCCCCTTGAGTTGACCGACCAGCAGGGTCGGTACCCTGTCTAGTGGCCGACCAGGTGGGCCCTAGAAAACCGACCAGGGTTGGCCCTGGTTGGGCCAACTTGGCCTGCCACAGGCCCCTATTTAAGGGTGCCCTGTGCAGCCAGTCTGCACAGCTGCAGAAGCCTCCAAGTGAGGCCTAAGGCCCCTTATATTCCTGCTGTTGCAGGCAGCAACCAGCCCATGTGCTGGTTGCCTATGATGCCGGCCTGAGTCTCTCTCTTTCCCCAGTCCTCCTACCTCTCACTGCCCCTTGTCCCCTCAAATCGGGGGCTCATAGGTGGGCACAGTGAGTTTCTAACACCCCCCCTCAAAGTCACAACTGTGGGCCAATCCCCATTCGTTTGATGAGGTGCTCTATCTGTTCTCGAGGAAGTGCCTTCGTGAAGAGGTCGGACAAGTAGTCGGCGGTCGGGTAGTACATAAGCTCGATCACGTCGTCGATGATGAGTTCTCGAACAAAGTGGTCATGAACTTCGATGTGCTTGGTCCGCGCATGGTACACTGGATTCTTGGCAATGGCTATGCAACTCTGATTGTCGCACATCAGCACTGTTGCGTCCTCCTGACATACGTCCATGTCCTCCAAAATCCACCTCAACCACAGTGTCTCACAAGCTGCTGTACACGCGGCTCTGTACTCTACCTCTGTAGATGAAAGGGCCAATAAGGGTTGCTTCTTAATTAGCCAAGAGATGGCACCAGATGCAAGTAAAAAACAATACCCTGTTGTCGATCTTCTAGTGTCAGCATCACCCGCCCAATCACTGTCACAGAACCTGCCTAGTTCGATGCCTTTGGTGTAGGTTATCCCATAGGTGCAAGTAACCTTTAGATACCTCGCACCCGTAAACCTGCATCCCAATGACTCTTCCTGGGAGAAGCAGAGAACTGGCATAATAGCCCAACTGCATAACAAATATCAGGTCGAGTATTGGTAAGGTAAAGCAAACTTCCTACCAATCGTCGGTACAAGGGAGTATCGACCGGCTGAGATGTGTCATGAACACTTAGTGGGAGTTACTGCAATATTGCAATCCTCCATCTGAAATCTCTTCAAAAGTTCTTTGCAATATTTCTCCTGTGAAATGAAGATCATGTCTTTGGCCTGCTTTACTTCTATCCCAAGGAAGTAGTGTGATAACCCAAGGTCAGTCATCTCAAACTCAGACATGAGTAGCTCCTTGACCTGTGAAATCTTCTTGACATGGTCACCTGTCAAGATAAGATCATCAACATAGAGGATAAGTACCAGTCACAACCTTTTCTCAATGAACAAGTAAAGGTTTGCCTCAAAAGGACTCCGACTTAGCCCTATCTTCTGAAAGAATACATCAATCCATTGGTACCAAGCTCTGGGGGCCTGTTTCAGCCCGTATAATGCCTTTTTCAACCTGTAGACCTTTAATGGGGACCCTGGATCTTGAAAGCCCGATGGCTGCTCCACATATACCTCCTCCTCCAGGGTTCCATTAAGGAATGCAGACTTCACGTCCATTTGAAAAATGGGCCACTGGAATTGGGCAGCAAGGGCAATCACTGTCCGGATAGTAACCATGCGAGCTGTGGGAGCAAAAGTTTCATCAAAATCCATGCCTTCAGTTTGAGCAAAACCTTTGACCACTAACCTTGCTTTATACTTATCCAAGCTGCCATCTAATTTGTATTTAAGTTTGTATACCCACTTAGTGCCGATGACTTTCCGTCGCAGGGGCCGGGCCACTAAGTCCCAGGTATTGTTCTTCAGGATAGCATCCATCTCTGCCTGCATGGCAACCTGCCATTCTGGATTGTCCTTCGCCTCCTCGAAGGTCCTTGGCTTGTCAAGCTGAGCCACCAACGCAAAATTCACGGATGGGGTCTTTTGAAGGCGTTGGGACCGACGCAATCCGAAACTGCTACTCTCAGGTAATTCGGTGACCCGAGAGTCTTCCAATGTCCGTAAGTACCATTGGGGCAACCTCTTCTACTTCTCAGTGGGAGGAGGAACTGGAACTGCTTCTAGAACATCCTGCTCTTCCTCAGTATCTTGTGGAATATCAGCTTCTGATTTCGCCACCTTTTGGATGGTCAACCTGGGGCGGGGTGGGTTCGGGGGTTGAACAATCTCCTCCTTCTCAATCTGAGGCTCCTCATGGGGTTCAGGTTCCTTTTCCTCGAAGACAACATCCCGACTGATAAGAATCTGCTTCTTTACTAGGTCAAAGAGTCAATAGGCCTTGGATTCTTCGCTATACCCAACAAAGATACATTTTCTGCTCCGAGAATCAAGCTTGGTCGTGTCTTCCTTGTGCACATGCACCCATGCGTTAGAACCAAAAATGCGAAGATGAGTGATAGAGGGCTTCTTACCATAAAATGCCTCATATGGAGTCTTGTCCTTGACAGCCTTACGGCTGTATTGATAGCTTCACTCCAATAGGCTTTAGAAAGGTTCCTCCCTCGGAGCATAGCAAGCCCTATCTCGGTGGTGGTTCTATGCTTCCTCTCGACTACCCCGTTTTGCTGAGAAGTATGTGCTGTGGTGAGTTGTCGCTTGATCCCATGCTTGCGACAAAATGTGTTGAACTCATTTGAGGTGAATTCTCCCCCCCTGTCTGTGCGGAACGTCTTGACATCCTCCCCTGTCTCCTTTTCAACTCTGGCCTTCCAGTCCTTGAACTTCTCGAAAGCCTGTGACTTTTTAGCCAAACAATATACCCAGGTCATTCTACTGAAATCATCCACAAAGAGAAGTGTGACTACCTGGATCCTGCCCACGATGCTGTAGACATTGGGCCACAAATGTCGGCATGAACCAACTCAAGTGGTTTGATGGCCCGAAACGAGGCCTCTTGTGGAAACTTATCCATGTGCTGCTTGCCTTCGAGACAAGCCCTACAAACATCATCCTTGCCTGTAATTGGTGGAAGTCCATCCACCATCTTCGACTTTGACATTTCAGCCAAGATTCCATAGCTGACATGACCGAAGCGCTCATGCCAAAGTTTGGACTTTCCGTTGTCTTCATGAACCAACATTGCACTGAGGCAGTACAGTCCGTTCTCTTCAACTCCTTGAGCCACCATCTGTCCATTTGCTTTGGATGTCACGGTGACCTTGCCATCTTGAAAGAGAACTGCCATGTTGTTTTTGTCCATCTAACTTACGAGACTGTACCATTTCAATCACGGGAAGTCGGGATGTTTCATATGGTGCCGACACTGACCACAAGAAGCTAGTTGCTGGTCTATCGATAACCTAGCACGAGCAACAAGTCCAGCCCATCTTTGGACAGGGGTCTTCAGCAGAAGGCGATGTCATGGGCATCTATAGCCCATGGCATGATTGCCTAGGTAGCAGCCCTGCAGCTCACTGCAAACAGCAGCTCAGCAGTGAACAACAGAAGCCGCATCCGTACAGTTCTGTACAAATTGCTGGCATCAACACTCAGGCACCGTGCAATCAACAACAAATAGGTGCAATAGGTCCCAAGCACCATACAAGTGCACACAGATTGCAGGCAATGAAATCATTGCTGACATCAGCAGAGCGGTTGTGGCCGGTCAGCAGCAGGCTGGCAGTGACAGGGTGCAAGCCACAAACTCAGTCAGCCTGCAATACTCCTAAACATATATAAAGGGTTCTTGTGCCCTCATTCCAAGACAGCCATAACGAGAGTTGAGACTCTATGTTTGCAGGACTTAGTTGTTAGCTTTAATGCCTCAATGGAGAAATCTCGTAGTCAAATGAAGGAGCTAAAAGCTTTAGTGTTGAGGATCACTCTACTACTACTAGGGGAACTCGATTGTTTGGTGTTGGGGTTTTTTGAGACACAATGTTGATACATAGCAAGCACACAAAAATGGGAGGCACTGAGTTCCCATGATAATCTAAAAGTCTCTTTTATCAAGTGCACATTGTTGGCTAGCACTAAAGTAGAAAGCTCACTATCAAAATGAATTCTTGTCAAGTATGATCAAAAAAGCATCAAGCTTATGTTAGTGACAGAAAGCACGAAGCAGCTTTTTTACACTCACCCTCAAAATTAAGACTTGTCAAGTTTTGTGGAAAAGACTAGAATATATCCAAACTAACAAATTAAAAATGAGTGAAAAAAAAAAGGAGACAAAAAGCGGCAAGGCATTTTAGGAGAAAAATTATATGCTCTTGTTAGTCAGAGAAAGCTCAACAGAAGCTTATCCTTGACAATCTGGCAAACAACTCTTTTTCTTGCTTAAACATGCAAGGAAGATAGAAACAAAGTATTAAATCCTGATCAAGGAAAGTAAAGCAAATCATAAAGCGTGACATCTAGAAAATGGGAAAAACTTGTGCTTTTGTAGTAAAAGCAAAAAGTAGTAGCTTCACTGTTCAAGTTGACAAAGTTGACATCCACTTGGCCAACTTGAATACATACCTGTCTTCCCATGTCCAACATCGACAGCACAGCCAGAAATCCGTCCCACCGAATATAATGAAAGCACAGCTTGCTCAACAGCATACAGGCCAGTCACATTGAAGGTCTCAAACATGAGTTGAACCACCTTCTCTCTTGCTACCTGGTTTGAAAAGAAGGATTACTGATAGGAAAACATTTTGCTATGCTTTCGAGGCAGTCACAAACTCAAGACATAAAATACTCGTAACACTTTAGCTAAAGTAGCACAGTTCAGCCTACAAAAGCAGCCCAACCAAGAAACTCTCCCAAAAAAAGCATATACGGAGGATACAACTAACAATTTGGAGGAAAATAGTTGCTGAAAGGAGAAGCAGGCAAAAATCTTAAACACATGATATACAACTTCAATAATGAATTTTGCCTACCTATCTAAAGGCTGAGATTCGATAACATTCAAATGGATACATGTCCAGTCCTAGACAGCAGGAATCTAGCATCTCATTTAGGACTGCCTCAACGTTCATATACTATCTCGCTAAACCAACCCCACATCCACTTGAGTGTTGGGGATTAGATGTCACTTCCCCACCAGTAAGCCCCCATATGAGGACATGGGGGAGGATGACCTTCAGTAGGGAAGAGGATCACAGAGAGGCTGTGAGCCCCCAAATGAGGAGAGCAACGGCCTTAACAGCTACAAAATGTTCGGTGTAGATTGTGCCACAAGTGCATATATAGGGGGAGTGAGAGAGACTGCCATGCAAGCAGCAAACAGGCTCTCAAATGGGCAGCACTCAAGCATCTTCCTTGGGCAGCCACGGAATATGCCCAGCCAGTTGGCAACAGCCTGGATCCGACTGGTTGCTGGTCGCAGGGTATGGGAGCAAAGATGCAGACAGCGTTGGACCAGTGGCAGAGTGCCCATGGCATGGTCGCCAGCAACTGCAGTCAAACTACGAAGACGGCAGGTCGGTTGGACCTGGATCTGGTCAGCCAAAATCATCAATCTGATCGGCCAGACTGGAACGCTCCTAGCTTGTAAAAGGTCCCATTGCCGGGCAGTCCTCAGTTCAGTGTGGGAGCAATCCTCAGCCAGTATTGGGCTTCACAGTGTACATACCTACAGGCTGCAGGAGAGTACATGTGGGCACAAGACGAAGCACCATGCACAGCTCACCCTAGAGCAAGCTACTGAAGCCTGTGAGAGGCATGTGGTGATTCCAGGAGGGGCTCTACTGTAGAGGTTCAGCAAACAAAGCTCACATTCGTGCCAGACCTCAGCATAGTTTGCTGCAGTTGTTGGTACACTTTTGGAGCTGCTTTTGTATGGACTTCTGTATCTATATATGAGATCTATGTTGGCTGTCCGTCTGCGTACTCTCTCTCTCTGATTAAAAGTGCTCTCTATATCTTCTTGCATCTGCAGAAGTCTCGAAGCGAGATAACTGGTGTTCTACAGGCTGATCATCACAAGCCTCATGGTGGCTTCTAAACCCACGGCATATCTTCCACACTAGATGTCTTGCTTTCTTAGTTGGTGATTGCAAGGACATTTATCTACATGTTGTACATTTATCTACATGTTGTATTAGCTTTGCTATGTTACAGGCAAGTGTAGGTGTGCTTTTTAAACAGGAAGGGGCAGCACATATGGCAACCCTAGGCCTATCTATGGGCAAAGGAACAGGACAGGTCCGGGGTGGGCCAGACTAGGCTGGGAACTGACACGTGATGGGCTGGGACTGACACGTGTCGGCCAACCATACAATCGGCCGTACAGGCCTGACAGTCGGTGTTCTGGGTCAGCAGGCTGGTCGGCCACGCTGTGGGGCTTCTAATTGGGGGAGGGGGGGGGACGGGATTTTGAAGTGTTGCCCCTCTAAAACCAGTCCCTGATCTTTATTTTTCACGGAAGTAGAGAGTCTGAAATCATATTTCATTCGCCTTATGAAGTACAACCGTACCTTGGGTGTTAACAAAGGCTCGGCGATCAGAAGTTGACCTTCGTTTCCGACCTCCCACCCTAATCCTGTGTAAAATATATACCGCCAGAGGTCTTCCATGAGATCCCAATCTTTGATCATACCCCGTACGACCGGGGTGACAGTCATCGAGAAATTCCCTTCCTCAGGGGTGGTCCTCTCGGGATCGTCGTCCCCGGCACGTACCATAGAAGTTGAAAGTATCTGGAAAAGGAGGCAAAGAGCCATTTTCAAAATGGATCTTACCGATATGAATAAAAATCAAAGAGAAAGATTCAATTTCTACAATTGCAGGGAGATGGGAAGAGGATGGAACCATGGAAGGATCCTGGTCGGGGTAAGCAAAGCCGGCCTTGACAAGCTTGGAGCCAACATCCAACACTACAGCCTCCATAGCTTCGTGCACTGAGTTCCAGCAAACGTTTGAATGAAATTGCCGGGAGAGCTCTATTTCTAGTCCCTCTTAGTCAACCTTACACGTTGACAATGCAAAAATATTCTTCTTAAATTTCTTCTTCTTTTTTTTTTTATAACTCGCATCTAGGGGAACCCTTCCCTGGGCCTGCAACGCACACTCCACGAGATTCGGGCACGGACTGCCACCCAGGTTGACAGGCAGCCCTACCATTGGCTGCTGGCTGCGACGCCCGATTTTAAAGGTCAAACTTTGGGCCTTGTGTCTTGGAGGGAAACGGGGGAGAAATAAGGATGGCTACCTTGCTTCCGAGAGCATATTTTGGAAGTTTTTCCCTTGGTGCATGACATGATGCAAGAGAGGGCTATAGAGAAATGTCACATCAATAAATGGTCCTCATGGGTAGACCATGAGGTCCAGAGCATGGGGTGCTATTTTCTTGAGTGCAGTGATGGCATAATTATACTCAATAGCATCGATTTTTAGGATATCTATCAATAAGTCAACAATTTTATGCTATGGTGAGAACATGCACCTCATGAACTACAATTGGTGCAAATCTTTAGAAGTAGCAAGCGACAGGCAAACCTTGTGCTTGGTTAGCATGGCCCACATTTTATTGTCCCTTGAGTGATCCAAAAATGTTGATGATGTTAACTTTTTCTACCACTCTTTCCCACCTTGCACTCTCATGTGTAGGGGGATGATGAACATGCAAAACAACCATCATATGCTTGCACCAAACACAAATTACTAATAAGTACTCAATATAATTGCTCGAGAATCAAAAGGAAAGAATGCCACACATTGGTGGATTGTCATTCTATGAGGTGGGTAGTGAACAACCCATATGTAGATTTACATAAAGAATTCTCATCTGCGTGATAGCATGACGTCTGTGTAGCATTCAATGTGGAGACAACTCAAGATTATATGAGAGTCTATCAAAGTGTGTGCATCTCCAACATGTTGTAAGAGTCCAGTAATCAAGTGTGTGCTTGTGTATTATCATTGATGTCAAAATCACCTCTATATTCAAGAGACTAGCAATCAAGTCTGTGCCCATGGATTATCAATGATGTCCAAATGACCTTCATATTCAAATTGCCCAATGAAGATGATGAATCCCCGCAGCTATCTACCAGCGGTGTGCAATGTAGAAGGTGCTTCGCTGTAGGGGCAAGGCTATATAACAAGCAATTTGAACTTCGATTTTGTCTTTGAGCAAACTAGGGTGTTAGTCTAAAAATTTGAAGGTAGGTAAGCAAAGGGCATGTAGAATGGGACCAGACATACATGTCTTGGTGTGAAGGAGCAAAGAGCTACACAACTAGCCACCAACACCAAAGATGAATGTGTTGGATGAGCTATTTGATGAATCCTCGAGACATAACCAACAGAGGCACTTGCAAAAGGAGGCTATAGAATAGTCATAATCCCAACCCCAACCTTAGCCTTAGCCTCAAATTGAGCCTCAATCTCAGCCCCGACAATAGGGCAAAGGTTCACAAGAGAAGGGGAAGAGCCCCATCTCCAAAGACAAAGATGAATAGGGTGGCTCATCTTGATTCTTTCAAGTAGACCAATGTAGGTGTTACATAGGACCAATGCCAACCTTGCCACAAATCGATGTCATCACCTCAACAGAAGAAGACTATGGCCTAGGGTCATCTTGTTGCCTATACAACTACTATTAGCATAGAGTTTTGTTGAAGAGGAATTTGTATCTTTCATTTCCCAAGGGGCCAAGTAAAAGTAATGAAAAGTTATTTCTTATGTTCGCTTAGTACATTGTTCATGTTCTTTCTTTTCCATTCATTTCTAAGTAACGTGTTTACTCTCGCACCCAACATTTTGCCCCTTCATCACACTCGTTCCATGTAATGCGCACCATCCCTTGGCCTTTGGAAATGGAAATATGCCCTACATACCCTAATGAATGCAAAGGATGAAGCATTCCTAGACGAAGCGAATCAGCTCTACTACTACATGCCTCCATGATTTGGCCTTAGCAAGGATCCAAAATTTCTTGGAGAAAATCATAATAAGAAATCAAGCAGCTAAACACCTTGGTAAGCAATGCAAGAAGCCAAGAGTGTTTGTGCAATGCCATGACAAATGTGGTACAGTCTTATTTAAGCATGAGCACCTAACACATATTGTAGCAATTGCAATTCTTCTTTTTGCCAAAAGGTGCCTAATAACAAGGAGAATTCTAGCAATGTATCTCCTATGTGTTCGAGTGTAGCTTACAATTCCATATCGGCGACTTTCATTTCTAGTTGACCTGTTTATTTACCACAAACTGCTAGCATGCTATGAGATAGAAGGAGGGAGGGATATTTAATATATATGACTTTGCTAATACAATTTGGGATTTAGGGACTTAGCAGAGGCATGGGGATCCTCCTTGCATAGTTTTCGATATCCAAACCATCCTATCGAGAGCCCTATAAGACATTTGCAAAGGGTTGCATTTGGGTTCTCATTTGCTACCAAATAGGTCTATAATCAAAACCCAATCCCCAATTTCTTTGAGCTTATCAAATGAGAGAATCCATCCATCGAAGGATATGACATCCTAAACCATGTGGATTCCTTATGTGGATTAAAAATAAGCTATTCTAGGAGAAAGAATAGCCTATGGTGTAGCAAATGCTTTGCTCCAATGTATGGTCTCATGCCTCAATATATTTCCATATCGTGGAGGCCTCCCAGACCATTGTAGATATCTCAATACTTATTTCCAACCAATAATCAAGGACATTTTAGAACCTTGCCATGTCCATGCATAGATAATATATCCCAACAATGTAAGTTCCATTTGCCAAAAAAACATACTCTAAATTTTGTGCATAAAGCTACTACAATAAGCACCCAAGGCTGATCCTAACCCAAAAAAGTACATATCCTCACTGTTACATGATACTGGATATTAAGGACATTTAGTCCGCCATGCATTTTAGGTGAGAAGAGTCTCTCATATCATAAGAGTCTCAATGCTTTTTTCTTGATGGTTTGTCCTTTATAATACATCCATGTTTTGGGACATAAAACTCTCTATATAAACTTTTAGCATGAGGTGGGAAATAGTATATGTAAGAAATAAGAACAGAATGGATTAGACAATTGTAAATCTAACATGAAGCGGCCATACAGTCAATTTCCAATATTATATCTTGGTCATACCTTCTGCATGACCCATTCCATGGAATGTTAGTGGCTTATGTTGAGAAACCATCTCAACATCACGTGTTCAATATTGTGCATAGTACTAACACATAGAGTGCTATAAAGGAAAGGGTTAGGTGCCCTAACCCTAACCCTTAAAGGGTTTGTATACATTCTACATTTTCAACTAAATATAGTGTACAATTAGTCATTTGTGGTGTGCTCTCTAGCTATGTCCTCTCTCCTCATCTCCACTCTTCTCCTCTCCCCTCTTCATATTTTGTCATGGTATCAGAGCTCCCTTGCCTTTCGCTAAGGCATTGCGATCCACATGAGAGAGTGTGATTGATAGAGAGATTGAGAGTTCTCTGGAGTAGTCTTTGTGAGATTCTAGTTCCAGTGAGAGATCTTCATCCATTCTTTGAGAGGAAATTTCCATCCATTTCTTTAAGGATTTCCGTCCGTGCATTTCCATTGTGAGAGTTCTTCGAGAGAGAGATTTCTTCGCCATTTCTCATGTGATTCTTGAGAGTTCTTTGTGAGGTTTCATTGTGAGAGAGACTTAGGATCTTGAGAATTGAGAGAGAGAGAGTACTTTTGGAGTCTTGTTGAGAGATTTCCTCTCTATGAGAGAAAGAGAGATATATATCTTTTTTAATTTCTATGTGTGCATTGTTGTTTACTTTCTTCTATAGAGCAAAAGCCAACAATTTAGTTACCGACGTCATGAAAGGCAATTTCTCAAATAGCGGGCGGGCAACGATATACTACTGTCAAAGTTGTTTTAGTAATGGAACTCATAGCGGATGTTTTAGTACAAAAGGTTATTGCTGATGATGATATCTTGGAGGCACTTGAGCCAGCCATGTGAAAAAAGCAAATGAACCTTTCAGCGAAAATTCCCCTGACTATAGAGCTCGGCGGGCTAGGGAAGACTGAGCTATACTCCCAATTCATCCCAAGAACTCCGAATGCTTTGTTTCGTGTGTAAGTCTATCGAGGAAAATAAATCAAGAGGTTGCAAAGTGGTGTCAAAGGCCGTGAAGGACTGCCTCAATGACTCTAAGCTTTAGGCATCTAAAGCTCCTACTATGCCACACACCATAGCTGCGCCTCCAGTAGACTCGAGCCTAAACATCACCAGCCAACAATCAACCTAACAGTTGGTAAGCACTACTCCGATGGATAAGCATGCAAGAGGCTCCTCCAAACGAATTGCAACACAACCAACTCCACCTATGCATGCGACCAACTGAAGCAATGACCCGCAAACTACTAGCTACTATAAACGCCTTCTAGGTTGCTTCGTAGATGTCCACCACTAACAAACTTCCAGCCGCCTTCACCGAGCCAATGCATGACCTAGGCGACCTTGTATGCTATGAATTCCATCATGTAGACAACTGGCACCGCCAATAGCCAGCTCTTAGTAATAACAACACCAACACTGACGTCCAACAACTGAACCTCCACTACAGTGAACTCTATGCTCAAGTAGCACCATCGACCATTCTCCAATAGACCTTCATCGCTGACAGCCCACAACCAACAACCCATAGCCAACCTCATGGGAACCGATGGCGAACAAGGATGACGGAACCTTGAAGATCTTGTCAAGATTCCAAGATGTCCAGTTAGGAAATCTGGCTATCCATAGAGACTTATCCCCAAGACAACCCCTTGTGGTTACATTCTTGACATGTGGTAGCCTTATCCCAACTGCCATGTCAGTACATAGGTTCGGTTGCCACATCATCACGATCGAGGAGTGCCACATTAGCACTTCCACATCATCTAGGCCACATCAACACCAGGTCCCCATAGTGCCACATCACCTGATTTGCCATGTTAGCTTATCAATTGGCCACATCATCAAGTTGACTATTCAAAGTGCCACGTCATAAGTGACCACCAGTCAAGGCTGACTCATCAATGCACAATCAACACTCCACCTCAACATTGCCATATGGCACTCAGGCATAGTTGCCCTTCCACTAGCACAATGTGCACCTTGCGTATGTACACAGTTGCCACCAAAGCATAGTGCCTCACAGGCACAGCTCTTCACAAGCACACAGTTTGCATGTGAACATAGTGGCCACATCATCATTTTGCACCCTTCTTGCCCGTCTACTTAGATCAAGCTGTATCTCTTGATCCATGAAGAATTTAAGGGCGCTCCAAAAAGAAAAAATGCTTGATTTTTCATGCTCTACCCGCTCATTACATCATGCACACATTTTGACACAAGTACCACACACTTTTGAGCCTTGGTTACAAAAGAACTATTTGCTACTTTTTCATTGCTCAACGATTGGTCTAGATCTAGTTAAGAGTATATTAGATCATCCATAGCACAGAGAACTCCAAAGCAGCCAATCAAAGCCATGCCCAAAAAATCATAAATAGTTCTTACTTGGAGTCAATCCCTTTGCTCACATGTGGTTTCACGTCATTACATTTCCTAAAACCCAATGTTCCACAGTTCAGTGAGCATACTTCAGAGTGTTTAGAGGAATTCACCAATTGATCAGAGGGCAGATTGCACATGATTTGATTTTACACACACGTGCCATCATTGCTAAACCTATTTGGTTATTTTTCAGCATTGTGCACATCATTTAAGCCTTGTAAAGCCTCTAGGCTATTCTCGGCATCATTTTCCACAAGCCTTGTAACATATTGGATTATATATTATAGTTCTATCTTCACCAACAATTCATATTGCACTTGATACATTTAGTGTATTGGAGTTGTTTCAGATAGTGACTTCACATACACTTTGAGTATATTTCTTGCACCATGTCTACGACTAGCAACCTCAATTTGGAGGCATTTTCTAAGCTAGACAACTCCAATTACGGCACATGGAAATACCAAATTGAGAACATTATTGTACTTCAAAACAAATGGGAGTATGTTGATGGGTCTACACCTAGACCATCCAGATAGTAGTAGCTCCACTCCTCCTATTCTCACAGCACTAGCAGTGGGATCTATAGCAATTTTGCACCACCAATGACCACACTTGTAGTAGATCTTGCCATTGCCCGAGCACAGGCAGAATGGGATAAGAAAGACAAATATGCATATCATTTGATCAAGCAAAATGTGCAAGATGTCATGCTTAGATAGGTCAACATAGTCAAGACATCAAAAGAAGCATGGGATATGTTTGTAGCTCTTTACAAATCCAAGAACACTTCCAGGATTCTCACACTGAGAAACCAAGTCAATTAGAGTTTTTGCAACATCAGTGAAACCCGTCATGCTTACATACTCAAAATCAAGGATTACAACATTCAACTCGCAGCAGTGGGGGAGACCATAAATCCTGCATAAATGGTTCAAGTCATTCTAAATGGACTAGGAGAGGGATACGAGAATCTAGTGCAAAGTACTGCCATTCAACAACAAATTCCAACACTTTAAGAGCTACAGTTGATGTTACTTGGTGAAGAACTTAGGACGCAAGCCATTCATGCATGCAAAGGTCATTTCAATGATAAAGCATTCACAGCTTCATATAGAAGCAGAGTCAGAGGTAGATCATTTCAACGAAGTGGTCATCAACAACAAAGTCACCAAATATGAAGTCAACGTCAACATCATCCCCAATAGCATCAGCATTAGCAACCAAGAACAAAGGAAGATTCAAAGAACTAGAGAATGCATCCACCAACATGTCAAACATTCAATGCAACTACTATCATAAGTTTGGACATTATGAAAGAGATTGCCTCAAGAAGTAATACGACCAAGACAGTCAATCCAACAGTATCAAGGGAATTCCCGAGGAAGAGGAAATCATTGCGGTGGACATTCAAGTCACAGTCATTATGCCAATGAACTTGCGAACATGTTTCTAGCAAGCGAGGATATGCGAAAGACTGAATCAGTGTATCTTGACATAAATTGCAATTCAAAAGGGGAATGCAACTATCAAGTCGATCAAGCAGATCATGATCCTTGGTACATTGACAGTGGCACATCATCTCATATGGCAAAGCATCAAGAATGGTCACATAGATGAAGCCATTGGTAGGACAGAAGAATGTTATCTACACTGCAGATAACACACCAAATCTAGTTCAAGGGAAAGACATTGTCCCTATAAACAATTTCACAGGTACGAACAGATTTGTGAAAGATGTACTCTATGTTCCAAAGCTTAGCAAGAACCTCTTATCAGTTGTTCAAATGATATAACACAACTATAGAGTTATCTTCGATGGAGATGAATGCACATTCAAAGACAAATCCAGAGGATATCAGCTAGTAGGAAAGGCAGTCAAGAAGGAGGCTTGTTCAGAATGCTAGCTACTGTACCAGATTTACATACCATGTCAGCTCAACCACAATAGATGCCACTTTTCATAGTATGGCACAAGAGATATGGACATGTCAATTTCAAAAGCTTGATAGAGCTCAGAAATCAAAATTTGGCAATTGGAATTCCAAAACTTCATTTTCTTGGCAAAGTTTGCGAAGTATACTACTTTGATAAACAAAAGTGAACCAAGTTTTGTAGAAGCACCTCTCCAGCTAGAGGTATTCTTGATTTGATACATACGGATGTATGGGGTTATGCCCAGACCCGCAACATCAATGGTTCACTTTACTAGTTGCCTTTCATCAACAACTATAGCATATATTGTTGGGTCTATGTTTTGAAAGAAAAATCTGAAGTTTTTCTAGATTTCAAGAATTCAAAGCCATGGTAGAAAACCAAATAGGTGGAAGGATCAAAGTCATGAGATCAGACAGAGGAGGTGAATACATATCTTTAGCATTCATGAACTTTTGCTGCAAAAGTAATGGCATTCGAAGACAATTCACATGTGCAGACACTTCTCAACAAAATCCAAGAGGTGAAAGGAAGAACGGTACTTTAACAGACACTGCTAGAGCAATGCTCAATGAGAAGCCTCTTCCAAATTAGTATTAGGCAGAAGCAATTGCCACTGCAAACTACTTGCTAAATCAGCTTCCAACCAAACCGATTCAGGGTGTGACACCTTATGTAGCATTCACTAGACACAAGCCATGCATTGGTCATCTCCGCATATTTAGTTGCATAGCATATGCCCATATACATGAAGATCATCGTAGAAAATTGGATGCTAAGTCACACAAATGCATCATGGTTGGCTACAGTGAGGAAAGCAAAGCAAACAAGTTGTATGATCCCATCAGCCGAAGGGTCATTATCTCTAGATATGTAATCATTGATGAGGAATCAGAATGGAAAACCTCAAATACACAAGAGATAGATACACCAATTACTTAGTCACTTATAGAAAAGGTTGATAAAGAAGCACAAGAATTGCCAAAAACACCCCAAGAAGAGCAACAACAACTCAAACGATTTACTAGTGAAAGCAAACCACTAGCCAGATTGACATATGCTCAGAAAGGCAAAGCAATTCAAGTTGAAACCACCAATCATGCTCTTATGACTACCATCATGGCTACAGAAGAGCCAGTGTTCTTTGAAGATGCAATTGACAAGCTAGAATGGCAAACTATTATGAATGAAGAAATGGAAGCTCTCTACAAAAACAACACTTGGGAATTATGCAACCTTCCACCAAGAAAGAAGACCATAGCAAATAAACGGGTTTAAAAAGTGAAGTACAATCTAGATGGAAGCATTGAAAGATACAAAGCCAGACTAATTTGTAAAAGGATTTGCACAACAATATAGTCAAGACTATGATGAGACTTATGCTCCAGTAGCAAAGATGGATTCCATACAGTTCTTGATATCACTAGCGACACTCAATAGATGGAATGTGTACTAGCTCAATGTCAAGAATTCTTTTCTCAATGGTTATCTGGATGAGGAAGTCTACATGCAACAACTAGCAGGTTATGTTGAACTAGGGAAAGAGAATCAAGTTTGCCATCTCAAGAAAAGTCTCTATGGTTTAAAGCAAGTACCCAAAATTTGGTACAGCAGAATCGGCAAGTATTTTGCTAATCTAGGATACATGAAATCCAATACAGATCATACTCTTTACTACAAAGTTCAAGGGGAAGACATTACTATTGCACTTTTATATTTAGATGATTTGATTGTGACCGGAAGCAATAATAGCTTCATTAAAAAGTTGAAACAAGACCTGTTTGCAAACTTTGACATCAAAGATCTTGGAATTATGCACTATTGTTTTGGAATATAGTTATGGAGAGATCCAGATGAGCTTGCTAAAATATGTTGATAGTCTCCTAAAGAAGTTTCATATGGCAGATTGCAAGATTGCAGCCAATCCCATGGATCAGAGTTTGAAACTTACAAAAGATTCAAAAAAGCCTATAGTCGATGATAGGTACTATCGGCAGCCCATTTGATGTCTTATATATATGACTATCATGTGACCAGATATTTGTTATGCAGTAAGCTCACTTGCATAGTTTATGGCAAATCCAAAATAATCTCACTAGAAAGCATCCAAAAGACTCTTGAGATACATCAGAGGTACAAGAAATTTTGGAATAGAATATAGAGGAAGTCATCCAAGGTTGCATGGATACTATGACATAGACTATGCTAGAGATCATGAAACCAGGAGATCCACATAGGGATATGCATTTTTCCTTAGTCAAGGTGCTATATCATGTTGTCAAACAAACATCCAACTATTTCTTTTGCGTCAACTCAATCAGAATATAGGGCACTCACTACAAGTGCATGTGAAGCTATATGGTTCAGAAGACTATTGTCAAAACAGATTACTTTGATGAATGAAAGCCAACAACAATTTATTGTGATAATCAATTGGCTCAAGCATTGCCCAAGAATCCAATATATCACTCTAGGATAAAGTACATTGATGTCAAAGAATACTTTTTCAGATAAAGAGTGTTACTCGGTGACATCACACTATAGCATTGTGATAGCAAAGAGAATGTTGTAGACATCTTTACCAAACCACTTGGCAAAGAGCTTTTTGAGAAGCATTGACAAGCTCTTGGTTTGACTCAGAGGAAGGACATTCCCATTAAAGGGGTGTGATGGAATGTAATGCTCAATCCTTCTTTGATTCCCCAGAATCATCAACTTGAGGGAAGGCCTACTTCATGATGTTGATCTTGAGGGAAGGTGTTGAGAAACCATCTCAACATCATGTGTTAAATATTGTGCATAGCACTAACACATAGAGTGCTATAAAGGAAAGGGTTAGATGCCCTAACCCTAACCCTAAAAGGGCTTGTATATTTTCTACATTTTCAACTAAATCTAGTGTCCAATTAGTCATTTGTGGTGTGCTCTCTAGTTGTGCCCTCTCTCCTCATCTCCACTCTTCTCCTCTCCCCTCTTCATATTTTGTCATATTATCCCATGTAGCCTCGTTGGTATGAAAATATTTGTGCAATACATCATAAAGAAACTAAGCATTTAGATCTGCATGCTCTACATTGGTATTTCTTAATTTGTTTAAGTCCTTTGCATCTAGTTTATATTCTTTACCATTGTGACACGAATGGAACTATTCTAGGGATGTAATCTCTTATGAGGAAGAGGGAAACATAGAATACAGGAGATCCATGAAAGTGTATACAAGTGCACAGGCTTGTGTGTGCGCATTTGCACATAGTGGCATGCAAATACATCAGCATGCATGCACACACACACATACATGCATGCATGTGTGCATGTGTGAGGCGTATGCATGCACACACACACACACACACACATGCATATGTTCATATATACATATGTACATATGTACACACGTGCATGTTGTGTGTGTGTGTGTGTGTGTGTGTGGGAGGGGGGGTGAAATCCATGTAAATTTATAGTACAAGAAGTAGTCCCCAGAGAAGGGACATGTGATTACAACATTATAAGATGTCTACATAAGGCAAGTAAATAGAGGAATCTATTAGACAATTTAGAGATTGTGGGAGCACCTTATGAACTATTTACATGAGAAGAGACAACCAAAGAATGGCCCCGACAACACCAACACTGGTTTGCATCTGCATGAATAGATTTGTTATGACCCTGTAATGACACTACAATACCATGTGCACAGTTTTGAGGCATTTTAAAAACTCTTTCGAAAGGACAACAATTATAGGACATATCAAAGACTACTTCTTTGTGATAGAGTTTCAAAACAGAGGAAGCTAGCACGACCATGGCCTACTTTGGGTGGAAGATGCCCAAACCTTTCAAATGCAACTACAGATGAGATTGTCAAATTCATCGACAAATACATTACAACAGATATCCAAGCATTGGACTTGCAAGAGAAGGACATTCAAACCCACAGGCATGGGAAAACATGTCACAGGCAAAGAAAAAGGTGTAGATTTAGATTCATAAGACTGAAACAATGACCATTTGGCTAGTGCAAGACAATGAACATTTGAAAATCAACACTAAAGATCTGAAACACATTTAAAAAAAAAAATTGAATGTATGGACTACGAAGCATTCATAAGTCATGTCAGTTTAACACAGAAGAGCACTATTTAATAGCATTAAGATTGAGGGTATCAAAACCAACCAGATCCTTGAGAAGACACCCAAAAGACATATACACCAACAAATTCAACCCAAAATTATCCAAGTTATGGGGAGCAAACATTGACACAATTTATTCTTATTCCTCATGGAGCAGTGACATATTGTACATCATACATGGCCAAGGAAGACAAGGTGACCCTAGATGCTATTAAAGATGCACTTGATGAATGTGTTAGGTGTGGAGCACTAGCAAATGAAAGAGTTAGAAAAATGGGAAATGTAATATTAAACACACATGTCGGTGCACAACAAGCCATGTACCTTCACTCTCACTACCATCAACAAGCACACAAGAGAGTTCACACACATAAACACTAGCACAATGGAGGAATACACACTCTTGCTAAAGCGACGGTGGAAACTGGAGCGAATGGATCCCAAAAGTACAAACATATTTTTCGATGACATAATTCATACACTGGCATAGTAGCTAGAAACATTGGCGAAGCATGTTGCACTCAGCACTGCATTTACCCCTAATTATTGCAAAAACTACACAGGCTTGACACTAAAGAAATTACAAACCCTCTCCATACTGTACGAAAACTTGGAGCTCAACATAGTGATCGATGAAATATCTCTGGTGGGGCAAAAAGGTAAACATGCGCATGCATGAGATCAAGCACAATCACTCCAAACCATTCGTCAGTAGAGTGGACAATTTGCTATGTGGGAACCTATGCCAAGCAAGCCCAACTAAAGACAGTTGGATCTTCAATGGCAAACACACAACATTCGCACTCTCAAGCGACGTTTGGAAGAATGACAAAGTATTACAAGCTATGTCAACCGATGAGACAAGAGAATAGCCTCTACTTAAATCTCCTAAACAAAATTAGACTAGGCAATCACGTTCAAGAAGATATCGACACTCTCAACAACCTATACCATCAACAACCTTTAAAAAAGAAACTCATTCCTCACCTTTTCTATGCGAATGCTTTAAAAGATAAGCACAATGACGTTGTATTCACAATACTGCAAGGAGAGGCCCACGTCATACTAGCAATAGACATAAAAAAGAAGACATGCAAAAAGTCAATCAAAATACCTAGAGACCCTAAATGTAGAGGCGGACTACACCACGAATTAAAACTTAAAATTAGAATGATTATCGAAATTTGTTTGGAAACCTAGACATTAGTGATGGGCTAGTCAATGGTGCAGATGGTTTCTTCATGGGTTCGACAATAACCGAAAAACCACCAGCTATGTGGATAAAATTTCAAGATCCAAAAACTGGATGCAACACAAGATATAGTAATGAAATACTGTAAATAAAAGACACACCCAAAAGTTGGACACCCATACTTCAAATACAAAGAGAGTTCCAAGTAGGGAAAAACTAGCTAAATAGTGTCACAAGAACACAATACCCAATCCAACCGGCATCTGCTAGAACCGTGCATCGATCACAGGGACTATCAATGGACTCCTTGGGATTTGATTCGACTAACATAAGAACTCATGGTCTGGTATACATGGCCCTATTGAGAATAAGCAAACCGGAGAACCTTTAATTGTTGCTAAACAAAATACAAGCAAAACACATTAAAGTTGACAACAACGTCTTATAAGAGATACAAAGAACACAACAAACAAGTGCATGGCATTTTGATCAAATCAACTTACATTCACACGAGAAATAAGACCTTCACATCCAGTCACTCAACACTTACTCACTCGCTGCACATATAGATACATCCCATCGTGCAAGATCTTTATGGCAACAAACATCATATGCTTCCAATAAACAAAAATGAAAAACAAAGATGTGCTGCATATTCCACAATACAAAAGCATTACATAAGAAGATGGCCTTGGAATTGCAACCTACTATGATGAAACAAGGAAGATTAAAGAAGTACATTATAGCAATGAAGATGGCGCCTAATGCTTACTCACAATAATCCAAACAAGGAACACACAAAACATCGCAATTGTCAACGTATATAAGCCACCCAAATCAAAAAAAGAAAACTTGATAAGAAACTAAAGAACAGTTTATGCAAAAGTGAAACAAGGCACATTAATGTACATAGTCGGTGACTTTAAGATTAACTACAAGGTAAAAACGAAACAACTATCACAGCTCAAAGAATTCATTAAAGAAAAGAATATGAGACACTTGATTAACGATCCTACCATCGCATATTGCTCCACTTTGGATCATATTTGGACAAACAACAACTCGCACAACCAAAGATTTGGGACAAACTTCGCTTATCGGTCAGACCATTCCATTGTGTACACTACAACTTCAACACCACCAAGGCAGGCCTCTTGAATGAAATTCATCATGTTAAAACAAGAACTTGCTTGTGTGGATGCTAAAAAAGTCAACAATCAATTTTGACCTTAACACCATAGGTGCAATGTTAATGCTAACACGGCGAGTTTAGGGTGTAGGGCATTATAATGCAACGAGACCATAACATAGCGATTGATTATCATGGTGACTTTAAAGTCACAATGCTATCTTTAATGTGGCAGGTAGGCATTATCTTAATGCAATGAGGCTTAATGCAGCAGGTGATTAACGTGGTAGTTGTTAACACAATGGATTCTTAAGGCGACAACTGAAATAATACAGCAACAATGACTTACAAATTGACATTTTAATGCAGCAGGTTGACCTTTTTCTGACAACCATCCATGCATTTAATGCCACATGATAGGTGGGTAGGTGGTCAAAGAGTCGTTGAGATAACATAGCGACTACCTTGAATGTAGCACGACCCTTAACATAGAGACTACCCTTAATGCAATGACTACCCTTAATGCAGCGACAACTGCGACATTATTGCTAATGCAATGACACACAAAGTCGACTATTTTTTATAGATTTAGAGTTTTTTGTTCAGGTTTTGAAGGCCTGGGGGTGTTCTAGGCCACCTAATCTACCTACTAACAAAAAAACATAAAAAAACAACTTCTGAATAATGCAAAAGGGAGTTTTTCCAAGGGTGGGATTGCTAAACACAAACAAGCATCTCGAAATTTGACTTTAGCAGCATTTTCACTTGTTTTGTTTGGGATTTGAATTCACAACCACCAGCTTAGCAATCACCTTAACTACCTATTTCTATGATTGAACAATAAAAAACAAGCTAGAATGATGCAAAAATGCTTGAAGGATAGAAAATAAAAATTTCACTATTTTACTCACAACTCATTCTCTTTTCCACTCAAACCTCACCTATACTCTAGATTTCAAGCTCTTAGCTAAGCTAAAAGCATGAGCAATGGGTGGATTCCACAACCTCCACCACCACAAATTATGCTTGTTAATCAGGTACTCATAGAGGAAGTGACTAGTGATTTTGGGAAGGTCCTGAGCATGCACAAAGTAGTCGAAGACTCTACACTTAGTATAAGGACCATAAGTCTGTCTACCAAATGGCCCCTATCTCTCAAAGGGTGAGAGAGATAAACACCCTAACAAGGAGACCCCCAATACAATGCTATAGTTGTTTAGGAGCTCATAAGGTCAGTGAGTGTCCCGATAGAAATATGGTGAATCAGAACTAGAATATGGTTTGCTCCAGATGTAAAGGGAACCACTACCAGAGGGATTGCCCACTCAAAAATACAAACACGGCAACTCCTTTAGCACCAATCCAAGCCCCATTATGCTAAGGCTATGGGGTGGAGCATCTATATAAGGATTGCCCTATGTGGAGAGTGCCACCAATGACTACTCAACCCCTGAGCACACCATTGAAGTTGCTTAGTGTGGAAGAGGGTCAATTGTCCTCCGTTTCCTTAAACATGCTCACAAGATTTCATGCCAAGGACATGACGCAAGAGTTGCATAAGCACGCTTGTAAGGATAAGGCCAATACTTTGCCCCCTGGTCAACCACCAAGGTTGACAAGGGAGATGACAGAGTGGTTATCTAGGATGGGTCAGATGAGGATATTGCAACCCTCACCACCACCTCATCATCTAGCGGAGCCTCTTTGAAGCTAGCTGGGTTGGTAATCGAGGTTCAATCTAAAATTCTTTCATAGGATTTGACTTCAACTTGAGACCTACCCTAACCCATCATAGATGGGTTAGGCTACTCATTAACTTTAATTTTAAGTTAACAGAGGGTAGCCCATGCAATCTAAAGATTTCTTTTATAAACACCCTGAGCCTTAATCTTTAGGGGATTCAAGAGGATGGGTAGCTTTGAAACGAGAAAGAAACGAGCTGACAATTTGTGTTGCAAGAATGGATGAAGATGGAGATCACTCTTCCGTTCCATCGTTGCCTCCAACTTTATTAGCTATTGTGAAAGGCTCCTACTTCTCAGATTGCATGTGGGACACTCCAAAAGGAATGTAAATGTTAAATGAATATTAAAAAAATCAATGAAAAATTGTGAATGTTTGCAAAAAAATCAATAAAAAATTTGTGAATGTTTGCATTCTATTATAGTGGGGGTTCTAGAGTCTAAACATTGTGTTCTTCTTGTTGGGGCTTACATATAACGAGCCCTATTTGCTACTTTACATATGCCACTACTATCAGAAACACATCTAAATACTTCCAATATTTCATCACATAGGCTCATACTTTCCTTTTATGTGTTATGACGAACACACATCAAGATATTCCATTATTGAACAGTGCATGCAACAAAAGCACATAGCTGCGACACGCAGGGAGAGTCACACAGTAGGAAACGCCATACCCAACTCCCACAAAATGCCGAGATCACTAAAAATCTCCACACAATGCCAAAACTAACCTAATCACTCCTTTTAAACACTAAACACCCACTAACTATCCACTAACTACTGTAACCTTAATCACTCCTTGTGAACCCTTAAGACCAATTCGACTAGAAAAATAGGGGATGGACATGATTAGAAAAACCTAAGCAAGTCCATCCCGAAATCAATCAATAATTGTAGTGTCTCCCCCATACATTGAAAAATGGGAAATTCCCATTAATTAGAGGCAGGTCCATCCCAATAATAATTATTTGTCCACACCAATCTCTTGGAGACTAACGACAGGCTTGGCAGGTGGTGACGTATCTCTCCAGTTTGCTCTCTTTGCAAGATAGCTATGGAATCCCACTATCACCTCTTTTGGGGTTGTGTGGTGGTGAGGAGACTTTGGTGGGCGATTCAGAGGTGGCTGCATCGAGCATAATTGCTTGTTTGTCTTTCCTGGAAGTTGGCTTTGTTGGGAGATCGTGGCAAAGGTTGCCAGCCCTAGCCCTTTTGAAGTGGATTCCTTGTTGAAGAACGGCAAATCACCCGTGCCTTGTTGTGGGGCATGTGTTTCTTGCAAGCACAGGAATGTTGTTGAAAGAATGCTACTTGAGCTTAGAATGTCATCTTGGTGAAGGCTAAAAGATCTTGTGTTCAGGCTTTGAAGTGTCTTTTCTTGATAATTATTTGAAGAGAAATCCCTCTGCTTGAATTCCCAAACAGCATCTTTCTGCAATCTCAATATTTCTTCAACAAGGTGGCTATTGGATTTTATTTGTTTTTTTTTCCCAGCTTCGCAATGAAGTACATCTTTGTTGGGTCATGGACTCTTGACATTGCTGTGTACACCAATCCATGCGTTCTTATATCAGTTGGATTAATTGTGATCGACTCCAGTGTTAGTCCTTGTGATCAGTGAATGGTTCTCCCTGCTGTTGGCTAGATTGGGAATTGTTTTCTAGTGATTATGTTCATGTGGTTGTTTCCAATCTAGACTTCTCGGACCACGCGTACTAATGGTGTCCATGAGGAAGGCGTGCCATTGTTGTATAGTTGCTTGTTATCGTAACATGCTCTTGCACCCACCCTTTTGTCACTTAATACTATCCAGACAATTGTCGGTGAACATTCCATATTGGAGCCTTTGAAAATTCCATCTTCACCATTGATGATGCCATCATTGATGTTGAGTTTTCTTGAGCATATTTCAATGATCATTCCTGGTTTAAGATGCATTTGGCTTAATGTTCGGCTGTAGCTCTTGTTCTGGACATCCTTTGCATGGAGAATGTGTGCACTACCTAGCAAAGTTTTAAAAACTTGTAGATTATGTTTATCCTATGCATTATTCGTGTAGTAAAGGCGTGGGATGGTATTTTTGTGGGTAGGGATGTGGAAGTGTTTCTCGTTCAAATTTTGGATGTCCTCATCACTTTGTATATTAGTTCTTATTCTATTTAATGTCTGCAAGAAGCTTGTGTTTTCTTGCTACATTGGCTGCAACAACTGGTAGTATTTGACATGCATTCTCCAAAATGATCCTAGCATTGATGAGCTTGTTGCCTGCTCCATAAATATCCAGGAGTCTTTGACTGGGCTTGCTTGGCAGAGGTCACCACAGAGCAGGACATCTACCCCTTCGAAGGGTTTTCTGTGGTTATGCTTGATCTCTCTCATATGCATGTCTGCCGCTAGGAACGTGTTTATTCCAACCAAAGATATCTCATCTATTAGACTGCCTCAACGTCCTTGTATTGTGTGGCTAGCAGTTGAAGTTTTTCAGAGGAAAGACATGTATATGTACTTGTTAATAAAGGTAGGTGAAGAGCAGCATGTATCATGTTTCCATTAATTGCCCTTGCTGCTTTCCCTATGTAGGCTAGTAGCAGGATCTTTGGCAAGTCTACGTTTGAGTTTGTTTTGTGTGAGTGGTGTCGACAAAGGGCCTCTACTATTGATGTTGCAATGAATGTTTTGCTGGCCCCTGCATTGCCTGACAAGAACAAATGCACCTCTTAACTTGGGTTTGTTCTCTTCTTTAACATAATGTCATCTAGAATGTGTCATTGGCTAGGGTTCATTTTCCTCAGCTGCTCGTAGTAATTAGTGTTTGTTAGAGCTTCTTACTTAAAATGATCGAGGTTGTTGTTCTCTTTTCTCTTATTGGCAGAGTCGATGTCCAGTCCAACGTCATATTTTTCTGTCGAACATTTAGATTGGCTTTCACGTGTGCTTTTGAAAGTCGTGTTGCTGTCATAATCTATTTCTATCGCAGTGGCAGTGATCTTGCAAAATATTGCATGATGAGTGTCAATAAGATCTTGATGTTCTATTTACATGTCTTTCCATGTTTGGAGGGTGCTTCCTAATGTGTGCTTGCTATTTGCAAATGGTAAGTAAAGCAGGCAAAGATCTCTGTGATAATTTTCTGGGTCTTTCATTTTGTTGTAGTTATTGAAGCATATGATTCTGTCTCTTTTCTTTTCTTGGTGCTTCCTTTTGTTGTTGTGTAACTGCTCATGAATGCTGCCAAGTAAATGTCCTCCAAACTAGCTTTCCTGGTGGTGTACTTAATAATGTCATCAAAAAATATGTCAGTGCTGTCGGGTTGCAGCACCTCTAGTTATCCTTGACAGAGTTGGTATTTATGTATGTGAATTCCCTGGTGGTTGTATTCAATGGAAGTGAGAGGATAGGTACACCACTTGTTGCATGCTGATATGATGTGTGTTGAGTATTGCATTGCTGACTTTACGGATGCGCTCATCCATGGGAGCATTTTCTTTGATGTTTGCTGCTGCAATTATTAATTTCACTGCTGTGCTTGTCTCTTGGTCGACCTTGGTCATGTACGATGTACAGTAAGTTGCTGCTCTGTGTGGATTAAGAATGAATTAGACATCAATGTTTGCACCCCAGAGCTTGGTCAGCATGGGATTGAAGTTATTTGTGAAAATGTCCTTCAGTGCTCTTTTAATTGAAAACTTTTGTTTGGGAAATACTGCTTCTTAGAGCGAGGTTGTAATCAATTTTATACATTGCCAATGTCTCAAGGAATCCATTAAATGTAAGCACAACAACTACTGTGCCTTGTAAAGCTGTTGCTATCTTGAGATAGTTTTTTTTGGCGTTTCTTCTCGTTTGTGTCGTTATGCAGTGGTGCAAGAATCTTGGTTTCTTGCATAGGTGGGCATGGGAAATCGAACCTGTAGTGTATGTTCATCCTTTTGCAAGTTTTTCTATGCTTGTGGGTTTGTAAATCCATTTGGTTGGTGTTGAGTGAGTCACTATTTGTGGTGATGTTTTTGTCAATGAATTGCTCTATGCTGCTCTCACTGTCTCTGTGTAAAACAAGGTGTGTTGTCTATCCAAATTGACCCATGGTCATGCTGACTGCCCTTGTTTTGAAACTCCTTCTCACAAAGAAGAAATCCAATATCCAGCCCAAAATGCTTTCATCCTGTCGCAACAAAGTCTTCAAAGCTCTGAACTTGTGTATGTAGTACTGCACTATTGTCATGGGGTCACTTCTCATTAGTTCCTATACATCAGGGATTGCCTCACGTGGCTCCAATAGCACGTTGTTGCCCCTCAATTCTGTGAGGCACTGCACTAGAGGTAGCCAGTGTTTCTCGGCTACAAATAGAGTGATGAAGAATGTTGGTGGACCAAGTTATCATACCATGGCAAAAATGTTCTTTTTGAGTCGTAGCTTGTAGTTTGCAGATGTCCTTAGGCACACAAAGTCATGAAAGCCTACTCACGACTGCAACAGCCTCTCAATGTCTGTGTCCAATACAGCTATTCTTGCGTAGCCTTCTCCCACATAGTTGCCCTTTCCTCATGCACACCCATGTAGAAGACAGAACTTGTCGCACCAAGACTTTCATTGTTTTGAAGAACAAATTTTCAACTGACATTGCGAAGCACTGATCCTAGTTGCATAGTTTCCATTTGGCTATTTCCTGGTGGCTTGTTCTGGCTAGTATAGCATACATACATAGGTGGCCAAAGAACAGCATGGGGAAAGCGAGCTCTCGCAATGTTTGTCCTTAAAGAGACTCAACAGGGTGAAGCCCTCTGATGGAGCCACTATCACATGCCCATTCTCAAAATAAACTACTTGCTGGGAAGTGTATATGCCATGAACAAATGTGTCCGTTGCAGTGGGTAGATGATTAGGGCTATTGCAATCTTCACCATCCACTGGGGGCAATGCGTCTTCTTCTTCTTGGATGTTTTGAATGTGTGAAAGCCATGCTTGGTTTATATTTACATTGTTTTGTTGGTATAGATGAGTTTTTAACATCTCTTACAGTGCTCGCATTGTTAGCGTAGGACGGACTAGCCCACTGATGTAGTTGTGTCTATAATGTAGGTGTCTCTTTATCGCCACTATGACTATTGCACTGTCTGTCAGAAAGTGCGGAAGGAGCCGTTGTGCCCTATCAACATCTGCGAAAACATTAATAACGCTCCCGTGCAAGCCTTGTTGTCTTTCATATGCCAGCTACCTAATTTGTGCGAATGGTATTCATATTGAAATAAGGCGTTGCTTGACTTTTTTAGATTGGCAGTGTTTTTATGAATATTGGCCATTGGCATGTTGTCTTTTGAGAATTTAGGTTTCTTGCTTTTCTAGAGTTGGCCATAGCACAAGTGTTGAGATATCGAGCTCCACTCGCGATATGCCAGGGTGACTGTTATGGATTTATGTCACCGACTTGTTAGCTGGAGATGCGGTTTGTATACCGCCCACGAATAATAGCTGGATGATAGCTATCCTTATCTACTCTAGTTTGTGGCTCAGTTAGTATGCCACCTTAGTTAGTTGAGTTTGGTTTGAGACCCACATATAGGGTTCTTCTATTTCTTTGTATTTTGAGTTCTTTTGGCTTTCACAACTAAGAAGAGGAAAACAGTTTTCAGCCTCCACCTTTGTGTGTATTCCCCCATTGTGCATGTGAGAAAGCCGCAAGTGAGACTCCTTCCCTCTCTCCCACATTCTTCACATGGTATCAGAGCCTTGTTCGTGGTAAGGAGCTCAAGAAAGCAAGCCAAGTTCGTGGTGTCCTGGTAAGAGGACCAATGTTGCTTTCCTATTTCGAGTTTGGGAGCAAATCTTTGACGGTAGCACAGCCAGAAGTGCAGGAGTGCACTGTTTCAGATTGAGACGCCCTTCGCGGTGTGGCGAGAGCGCATTATATGATTTGAGGCCGTTTCGGGGCCCGTTTTGAAGGCGGAAGTTCTTCGCAGGCACTCAGAAAAAGGCCCTGTTTTTTGCTGTGCGACCACTGCGCGGCTAGTCGGGTGGAAAGGTGCCGCAGAAATTGCATCGTATGCCTGTGTGCAGAGATATTGGGAGTTGCAAATTCATGCCTATTGCCTGTTGATGCAAAATCGTCACTAGGAAGTGACTGTGTGGTGAAATACCACTCTCGTCGGTTTTGCAGATCTGCCCGTGTGAGGCAAAAGCTGTGTTTTTTGCAGTGACAGAATATTTTGCAGTGTTCTGTAATGGCATCTGATTCTCTTTCACAGATTGTCACTGAAAAGCTTGACAAGAACAACTTCCAGGCATGGAAGTTTAGAATGACGAATTTCTTGATGGGAAGAGGCTATTGGGAATTCATTACAGGAAATGAAGAAAAACCTGTTCTTCCTAATGTTCCCAGTCAACAGGAAATGCAGGCATTCAAAGGATGGCATGAGAGAGCCAGGAAAGTTATGTACTGGCTGTCTATCAGTATTTCAGACTCCATGATTGTGCATATTCAGGATGCAAATACGCCAAAGGAGGCATGGGATACTTTGGCAAAAATGTATAGCACAAATACGCAAGCCAGGAAAATGCAACTCAAACAGGAGTTGCACAATGTGCAGAGAGAAAATTTGAGCATAAATGACTACCACATGAAAGTGAAGAAAATTGCAGATGCACTTGCTTCCATTGGGTCGCCAGTGGATGATGATGATTTGGTTTCTGTGACCTTGAATGGTCTAGGAAAGGATTACGCACAGTTCCGGACATCCATTGCCGTCGGTGAAAACTTTCCTGATTTTGAGGAGTTGATTGCTCTTCTAATTTCTGAAGAGAGGAGAAATGGGGGTGCATCTTCTTCAGCAGGAACTTCAAAAGAAACTATCTTCTACTCAAATGCTGGCAGAGGTAGAGGCAGACGTAGAGGAGGCCGATCTACAGGCCGTGGTAGAAATCAGAATATGCAGCAAACGCAAGAAAACCAGTCCTATGCAGGAGGACGTGGTAACTCTAGAGGCAGGGGGAGCCAAAGAGGCCGTGGTGGATGGCAGAGAAGCCAAAATGCAAACAGCAATGTTGAATGCTACTATTGTGGCAAAATGGGTCATATGGCTAAAGACTGCTACAAAAAGCAGAATGACATTATGAGTGGAAAATTGCAGCAAGGCAATTATGCATCCTCTAGTAGACAGGGTGATGATAGAAATGAACATTTGTTTATGGTGCAGCATATGACCAATTCTGTAACAAGTGCAGAAGAAAGCAATGATGTGTGGTATGTTGACTCGGGTGCGTCAAACCACATGACAGGTCACGCTGAATGGATGCAGGATGCAAGAAAAATGGAAAAACCAGGATTTGTGGAGACTGGTGATGATACTGCACATCCTATTGTGCAGATTGGCAAAATTCCTTTGTCTATGCAGGATGGGAAAAAGAAATACTTGTCTGATGTATTTCATGTCCCGAACATCACCAAGAACCTGGTTTCTGTTGGTCAAATGGTTGAGCAGGGCTTGCAGGTTAGATTTAATCCTCATGGATGCTTTGTTGAGGATATGAAAAATAACGGTCGCTTGATAGCAAAAGGAAAGAAGAAGGGCAGGATGTTTACGTTGGATGCAGACATGCCTGAATTGAGTGCAGCAATGTTTGCACATGGGACCGGTGTAGTTGCAGATATTGATATCTGGCACAAACGCATTGGTCATGTTAATATACAGCGACTAAAATCAATGCAAGCCCAAAATATTGTTGCAGGATTACCTAAATTTAAGGTTGCAGAAATGCACAAGGTTTGTGAAGCCTGTCAATTTGGGAAACAGGCAAGGAAACCTTTTCCCAGGCATGTTCAAGAGAGTAAAAAGCCATTGGAATTAATCCACTCTGATGTGTGGACTAGAAAAGCTGCATCTATTGGAGGCTGTCACTATTTTGTCACATTTACTGATGACTTCAGCAGAAAACTGTGGGTGTATTTTATGAGAAAGAAAAGTGAAGTGTTTGGGCACTTTAAAGCTTTCAAAGCTATGGTTGAAAAAGAAACAGGCCTGCAAATAAAATGCCTAAGGTCAGATGGAGGGGGAGAGTACCTCTCAAATGAGTTTGCAAGGTTCTTGCAGGAGCATGGTATAAAGCAGCAATATTCATGCAGTCATACCCCACAGCAAAATGGAATTGCAGAAAGAAAAAACAGGCATATTGGAGAGGTATCTCGGGCTATGCTAAATGAAAAAGATCTACCAGATTATTATTGGGCTGAAGCAGTTGCTACAGCAGTCTATATAATGAACAGGACTCCCACTGCAGCAATACATGGCATGACGCCAGAGGAGATGTATACTGGTAGGAAACCAGATATTTCTCATTTGAAGATTTTTGGTTGCATTGCCTATGTCCATGTGCCAGATGATCTGAGGTCCAAGTTAGATCCAAAAGCTGAGAAGTGCGTCTTTATTGGTTATTCTCTGCAGCAGAAAGGGTATAGATGCTATAACCCTTCTACACGAAAGTTCACAGTGAGCAGAGATGTTGTTTTTGATGAGATGAGCAGCTGGTATAAACCAGTAAATGTGATGATTGATGTAGATGCACAAAATGGTAATGCTGCACAGAATGCACAGCAGCAATCACAAAATATCAGTGGACCTGGAGTGTCCTCTAGCAGTGGTTCACATACTTCGCCATGGACAGGCAGATTGAGATCAGGAGAATCCCCTCAAAGAAATGCAGAGAGTGGTACGCAGGTATCACGAAAAGGAAAAGAGAAGGTAGATCAGCCCATGTATGATGTGAATGCAGGTCACTCTTGTGTGGATGGTGAATCCAGTGGCTCAGAACAGAGCATTGATGATGAGTTGGGTATTCCTTCTGTTGTTACACCTGGAGTAAGGAAGACCAGGGATGTTTTGAGAGCACCTAAAAGGGAGCCTATTTTGCGCAGGTCTACCAGGGTTAGGTATCCTGTGGATAGGCTGAAATATGATGGATTTACAGCCATTCACTATGCCTATATGGTCAAAGTGATACAGGAACCAGAACCCACTTCTTTTGAGCAAGCCATGGGAAATGAAAAATGGGAGAAAGCCATGGATGAAGAAATGGATGCCTTGGATGCTAATGCTACATGGGAATTGGTGCCTTTGCCTAAAGGCAAGAATGCAATTGGTTGTAAGTGGGTTTATAAGATCAAGCACAATGCAGATGGTTCTGTGAATAGATACAAGGCAAGATTAGTTGTCAAGGGGTATGCACAGACATATGGCGTTGATTATGAAGAAACTTTCAGCTCGGTTGCAAGGATGGCAACCGTAAGAGCAACCATTGCTATGGCTGCATCAAAGGGATGGTCTTTACATCAGATGGATGTAAAGAATGCCTTCTTGCATGGTGATTTGCAAGAAGAGGTCTTTATGGAGTAGCCAGCAGGTTATGTTCATGCTATTCATCCTGAGTTTGTTTGCAGGTTGAAGAAAGCCTTGTATGGCTTGAAGCAAGCACCTAGAGCATGGTCATACAAGATAGGATAGTATCTTGTCACTATTGGCTTTCAGATTTCAAGGCAGATTTCTCACTCTATGTGAGAAAAACAGAGAAAGGGATTATGCTGCTGGTCATTTATGTTGATGATCTGATCATCACAGGTGATAGTGATGAAGATATCCTTCATGTGAAAATGCTATTGAGGCAAAAGTTTGAGATGAAGGATTTGGGAGAGCTGCGTTATTTCTTGGGCATTGAGGTGATTAATTCACCAAGTGGGGTACAGCTCTTGCAGAGGCAGTATGGATTGGACATGCTGTCCAAATATGGGATGACAGGCTGTAAGCCTATTTCAGTTCCTTTGGAGTAGAATGTGAAGCTGAGCGCAGATGCAAGGTGAGCTTCTGGAAGACCCTACTATGTACAGACGCATAGTAGGAAGTTTGATTTACATGACTATTACCAGGCCAGATTTGAGCTATGCTGTTGGGTTGGTAAGTCAGTTTATGCAGGCTCCAAGGAAACCGCATTTGGATGCGGCTAGACGCATACTCAGGTATGTGAAGTCCACATTGCAGTATGGACTATTTTATGAGGCTGGGGTTCAGATACAGTTGCATGGATACACTGATGCTGATTGGGCTGGTAGTATTTCTGATAGACGATCTACCAGTGGATATGTGTTCTCTTTTGGGAGTGCTGCAGTCACTTGGAGCAGCAAGAAACAGCCTACAGTTGCCTTGTCGAGCACAGAGGCTGAGTACAGGGGTGCAGCAATGGCTGCATGTGAGGTAGCTTGGTTGCATAAGCTACTTTATGATATGCATCAGTCTACAGATGGGCCGGTTGTCATTCATTGTGACAACATGAGCAGTATACATTTGGCAAAGAACCCAGTCTTTCATGCTAGAACAAAGCACATTGAGGTGCATTATCACCATGTGCGGGAGAAGGTTTTACTAGGTCTTATTGATCTAGTTTATGTCAGCACAGAGGATCAGGTAGCTGACATATTCACGAAAGCATTGGGTGCAGAGAAGCTGCGCAAGTTCAGAGACCTGCTTGGTGTGCAGGATTTGGGATTGAGCTCGAGGGGGAGTGTTGAGATATCGAGCTCCACTCGCGATATGCCAGGGTGACTGTTATGGATTTATGTCACCGACTTGTTAGCTGGAGATGCGGTTGGTATACCGCCCACGAATAATAGCTGGATGACAGCTATCCTTATCTACTCTAGTTTGTGGCTCAGTTAGTATGCCACCTTAGTTAGTTGCGTTTGGTTTGAGACCCACATATAGGGTTCTTATATTTCTTTGTATTTTGAGTTCTTTTGGCTTTCACAACTAAGAAGAGGAAAACAGTTTTCAGCCTCCACCTTTGTGTGTATTCCCCCATTGTGCATGTGAGAAAGCCGCAAGTGAGACTCCTTCCCTCTCTCCCACATTCTTCACAACAAGGTGCAAAATAGGTTATTCAAATTATGTCTTCCATTGTCGCTACATTCAGTTGCCTCCCCTAGCAGTACTTCAATGCCTAAGGATATGAGCTTGCACTTAAAGGTTAGGCAACCGCAACAAGCGCATTCAAAACTTGATGTGTCCCCTCTATCTTTTGCTGATACAGATGGTGTGATCTAATGGTAGCCCTTTTTCTCTTCATTTGAATGGATTTGGTGATGCTGGGAAACACCTGCTAGCTTGAGGAGATGTCTCCTCTATGCAAGCTTGTTTGCATGGCAGGAGCGGGACTATTGGAAGGTGCCTGCACTTGCTTTCCTTTGCATAGTGCAGCTCTCATTTTGTAGATCTTGTTGCATGTGGCAATGGCATTGTGAACGGTTCCGTGGTGGCCTTCTTTAAATGCAATTACAATCTTCTTTGTATGTGCATTCAGGTCTTGATGCAGAAGCTCATCCTCTTGGTTCCAATTGTGGTATGCTCTTTTTTTTGGAATGCACGTGAGTGGCATGATGGTGGTGGGAACATGGTCCTAGTCAATAAGCAAGGCATTGCACTGGCCGACACCCAAAGAACATAGTTCCAGTATCAAGTGTGTTGAACCAGACCATCGCAAAAGAACAACATATGAGTCTTGTGTGGTTTCATGCAATCTCTAAATCATTTGGCACACAAAGCTGACTGAGGTGCCATAGCGAAGGAGTGTCTCCGGGCTTAGTTTATTTCCTGCACCATAGGTACTTGGAAACTCTGATGGAATGTGGTAAGCCCGGATGGCATCATGGCTTTATCGATGTAAGTAGCTACTTTAGAATGCAAGGTCACACGAAGGAATGCATGGGCATGCTGTGAGGAAAGAAAGAGGCAACATACAAAAACAAATTAGTATTACCTGGTTGTTCCATTGCAAATGCTGGGTCCAAACCCATGTTGGCGAAGCATGGATCCCATTCCAGGTTCCATCACGAAAGCTAGTTTCTCCTTTGCTATGCAGCAATGTCATCCAAAGTGCATTGAGTGTGCCAAGGAATAGCAAAGAGGGGGAAAATGGTATCGAAGTCGGGGATTCCAACAAAGCATACTGGAGGGGGGTGCAACGTTGGCTATGCACGGAGAAAATGTGTGGCTTCTTATACCGTAGGGATTGCACACAAGCTTGTTTGAGCATTTGAGCTTCTGTAGATACTACATGCCACAAGCCCTATTTGAAATCAGAAATACTCTTCCTAGGCCCTCGCTAGCGGTGGCTTTTTGCATGGAGACTGTGTTGGTGATGCAATAGTTTCACTGCGCACAACCTTTTTTTAATAGCAATGCATAGGTTGCACTGTGTTACTTTGATATTATGACATCAAAAGGACCACATGGCATCGGGTCTTTATGTAATGCATAGCCAAAGCTAACGGCATCGATCAAATGTGGTTGTGTGTGGCTCAAAAGCGAAGACAACAATATCCATAAAAGCAAGGGAAGATCGTGTAGCTATCAATGAAACCATGTACTAGAACTTGATGGAGAAATGAAAAGGCTTGCGAGGCATGTACAATGAGTAGTGGGTGTGGGGTGGAGCGATGGGGCTAGGTGTTTTCCACGAATGATGCAATGGAGTCTGTGTCACATCTAGTCTCCTGCATGAGAATGGAACTGATTGCCTTGCACCTTATTGAAATTATGACAACGTACTGAATACACGAGATTGGCTTGCAATAGCCTACAAAGTTTGCTCACACATAGGTTTATGTACAATTTCTTATTTTATTCATGGAAGTAAGTACAATGGAGGGGGCTCTATCGAGCATGACATGGGATTTACAATGCAATATCAAAGGCCAACATATCCACAAAAGCAAGGAAAGTCCACATAGCTATCTAAAAAACCATCTATGGAACTTGGTGAAGAAACAAAACGGTTTATGAGGCATATACAACGAGTGGTGGGTGTCGAGGCTATGTAGTCTCCATGAAGGATGTAATGAGGCCAGAGCTATTAATGGTAAACTCTTCAGTGGGCCTCTTCCCAAGAAGGAAGGACCGGGTTGCAACCACACTACGGTTGTGAAACTCAAGGAAGAAGCAATGCAGGCCAGGGACCTTGTCGACATGTGGGCCACAGACTTAAACAACAACCTAGTGGCCATCACGCTGCACCACGTAACCCTTAAGGGATGGCACTTGGGAAATGGCTTGGGTGATATCGCAACTGTAGCAGAATGGTTGCACTAGATCACGGTTGATGCATGCTCCACTGCATGTCTCATAGTGGTATTCAACAAGGGGGTTGTTAAGACTGATCAGGTGAAGTACGCCTACAACTTGCATTTGCAAACATTGTAAGCATAAATTGAAACAATTAGAACTACAGGCATAAGCAATTGAAGTTTGAGTTTCACCTTTTTCCCATAGCCAAGATGTGAAACTTGGTTGTTGAATGCATCGAGAAGTGTGGTTTGGAGATGCCCCTACGGGACTGCACCGAGGATGGTGAAGTCAAAAACCCCTATGGCATGCCTCGCCTGCATATAAAAAACATTTTTTGCCACATACATTACGACCCCTTCGCCCACGAACTCTTCCACTAGTCATGCGAGCATGTGCCTCCTATTGGCCACGAAAGATAGCTACCACAAACATGTGAGCCTAAGTAAAAGAAGGTAGAAAACATTGTTGCTCATTCGAAAATCATGACTCGGAGTAGTGTGTGTTCTTTACTATCACATGGTCCTCGGGGTTGGGGCCATCCGCAATGATCACCTGGTCTATTGGAAGGCCATCCACAGGTCCACCTTGATGATAACAAAGGCTATGGTATCGATTACTAAGGTGAATGGTGCTCGCACATTCTCCATCTAATTTGCCACCTAGGGTGCATAGTGCATGTTGTCGGGGATGAATGATAGATTTTTGCTATGAGAGAGAGAGACTTTACTTTGAGAGAGCCTTTGAAAGAGAGATAGAGTCTCTTTGCAGGTCCTATCCTGCACTTTGACCTGCACTTCTATGAGCTACCTCTATCAGAGCTCCTATGCTCTAGAAGTTTTGATCATAGTTGACCTCAGGACCATGCTCCTCATGAAACATGGAGAGAGGACTATGGGTTGCAAAATTAGCAATGCCATTCGAAGCTGTAGTATAGCAACTAGTCACGGGCGGCACTCCGCCATTCGAACTCTAGCGCACACAGAGCCTTAGCCCACAACAACCGTTGCCTCCTACACCAATGACTCTAGCCTCAGCCACAGCACCCACAACACTGCCATATGGGCCTTGCATTAGTGCCAACTCCCCTGCGACCTTAGTCTAGCAAGCAGTAGTAATGTTGCCTCCAAACATAGCCAACCAGGCTATTAGCCACCAGTCCAAAGTCTCCTACAACTAGGTTGCCTCATCCACAATGCTCCTAGCCACCTCCTACTACAACCAGTTCCAATTGCTTCTTGTTCTCATACCCTGATCTAGCACAGTTCTCCTAAGAAATGGTGCCACCTCCACAGACAACAATATAGCACTAATGTGCCAGCTCATAACCTGGCCATAGTTAGCCTTCTAAGACTCAATGGCTCCTCTCGACGGCTTAGCCTCGCTGTAGATGACTCTTCTTCAGTGACTCCAACACATTTGCTAGTAGGCCAGTGCTCACGATCTCTTGCACCACTTCATTAGAAAGAAGACAAAATCTCTTTGATTCCATCAAAATCTTCATAGATTTTGGTCACCCACTTAGTGACATGTGGCAAGCTAAGGCTATCCTTGAGCTTGGCCACAAAATTGACACATGGCATCTATAGCTCTATCTGCCATGTAGGCTTTGACTGCCACATCAGTAGCCCTATGAGGCTACTAGAATATCAAGCAATCTAATCTGCCACATCATCAAGCAATCTAATTTGCCATGTCATTGTCCAGCTAGTCAACTGACACTTCATCCTTATTTGCCACGGTGGCAACCACATCAGCATTGCCAAGTCAACATTGCCAAGTCAGCATACACATCACTTGCCATGTCATCTACCACATCGCTTGTGCCACATCATCATTGCCTAGTCAACTGTCACCTCATTAGTGCCACGTGGTAGTGTGACCCCCTTGCTGACATCATCAGACCATGGTGTTGGAGAAGTGAGAGGAAAGCATGGAGCTGAACACAAAACAAGAGAATGCTTATCAAATGAAGAAGGGTGAGGTCCATATGTAGGCACCTCTACATGAGCCACCAAGCTCCACAATCATCTCTTCAATCAGCTCCTAGAATCTCTCAATCAGCCTATGTGGCATCTACCACCACCTAACAATGCTTATGGGCACCTAACTGCTTGGGGCATACACCTTGAGATATCCCAACAAACCCCCCCTCAAGGGAATGCCTCAGGCTATGTCAAGGATACATCTAGCCACATAGTGTCTCAAGCCATCTCATAGTGGGTCAAGGATAAATCTATGGCTAGGATCTCATGCTAGCAAGGGTTCCCAAGGGTGTGAGGCAAACAAAGGGATACATAAGATCCCCCGAATGGTTATCTCCCCTGCATGTACATGCACACAATGTCTGCATGAGGTACCATGGAGCTAAACACATACACATGGCCTACATCATATGGTGACCAAAGGTGTTTACAAAGAACATAATAGTTTATTCCATTCATTTTGGAGGACTATCTAGGCAGAGTAACTTGACTCAACATAAAAGAGAGATATGGAGCATATGTGGAGCTGGTTCAAAAAGCATAATCATCATAGGAGGCCTCATCTTGTGGAGGCACATCAACCGAAAGTAAATTGGCAGTTTCTGGTTTTGTAGTTGCTTCCTTCTTGGCAACCATTATCTTGGCAATCTGCAACAAGGAAGCCATGCTAGCATTCTCTTCCATTGTAGCATAACTAAACATTGCTTCATGATTTGGCTTTCTGCATATTTTGCATAAGCAAACCATGAGAGGGTCTAACCCAAGAATTGGGCAATGTCTACTCTCTTACAAGGCTAGAAAAAACTGAAAAGCTTCAAAGTACAAGCATTTGGTGTAGCAAAGATTTGTAACCAAATTCCATAATAAAAATCATAGTGGAAATGATACTTCAACTTGCATGCTTCATAGAGGTGGCTAAATGAAAGTATTCCAGGCAAATCGAGGTATAGCAACCTAAAGGAAAGTTGTAGGCACAATTGTACTGATGCTATTCAACACTCAGAAATGCCAAAGTAGCATCTAATGTAGCACCAAATTCATAATACTGTCAAAACTGTCCAAAATAGAGGCCTGATCTTGGAGGGCTTGGATCTCCCTCTTCAAAGAAAAGAAAAGAGGTCTTTTTAGCTCAAATGAAAGCTCACATATGGGCAAATCTCTAGTATACAGGTCAGGCATAATGTCACACAGAATTGTTGGCTAGAATGTCGTCAATGTGGACTAGTTTTTGGGTTTGTTCTCCTCGAATATACAACCATTGCTGCTCAAACTTGGATACAAGATAGTCCAAAGTATGGGAAAGCTTTCCCTAAAAGGAATTAGAAAGAGGTGGAGCAGAGAAGGAGAATACGTGAAAGAGAGCTTCGACAAAATTCGAGGAATGGCGACTAGCAGCAACGATCATTCTCTAGTTCCTTGCATGTGGAAGGTCGTCTATACGAAGGGTCTCCCAAGCGAGAAGGACTGTAGAAGAGGTTGCCTATAGGAGGATAATTCAGCCCTCCAAGTGGTTGGGTAGAAAGGGGCAAAATGGAGACGAAGGTGGAGGTGGGGAAGAAGATGATGACATGGCATAAATGGGCTCAAGGAGGATCATAGTGCTCTAATACCATGTTGGAGAAGTGAAAGGAAAGCATGGAGCTGAACACAAAACAAGAGAATGCTTATCAAATGAAGAAGGGTGAGGTCCATATGTAGGCACCTCTACATGAGCCACCAAGCTCCACAATCATCTCTTCAATTAGCTCCTAGAATCTCTCAATCAGCCTATGTGGCATCTATCACCACCTAACAATGCTTATGGGCACCTAACTGTGCCTCTAGTACACACACATAGAACCCAAGGTGTGCATGGGGCATACGCCTTGAGATATCCCAATACATGGTTGGGTCAACTTGAGCTTGGGTTAGGTCAACCGGTGCCACATCAGTAGCACAATCGGCATTGACCTCTGTAGGCACACACAATGTTCCACAGGCACTTCATGTGACCACACCTACCACCTCAGCACACTGCTCCATTGGCACACCTCTTGCTAGGCATAGTGCCACATCATCACTGCATGTGACCCACAATAACACATCATCATTGAGCACCATTTCAATCCTTTTGCCCCTCCATCTAGATCAAGTCGTATCTCTTGATCCAAGAAGAATTTGAGGGCACTCCAAAAAGGAAAGTCGCTTGATTTTTTGTGCTCTACATGATCGTCACATCATGCACACATTTTGGTGCAAGTATCACTCACTTTTGAGCCTCATCGACAAATCCACTTCCAACATGCACAGCTGCCTCTACATCGATGCATCTGACCCAGCACTTAAAAAGAACAAAAGAAAAGAAATTATTTGTTGTTCTTTCATCAATTGATGGTTGGTATGGATCTAGATCAGAGTAGACTAGATCGCCATAGAGGGGACACTTTGAATCTCCCCAAGTTGCCAATCTAAGCCATGCCTGAAATTCCTGACTAGTACCTACTTGGAATCAGTCCATACAATCACATACGGTTTCACATCATCACATTACCTAAAACCTAACATTCATCAGATCAGTGAGCAAACTTTAGAGTGTTCAGAGGCATTGTCGATTGTTTAGTGGGTAGATAGCATATGATTTGATTTCACACACACATGCCATCATTGTAAAGCCTATTCGGCTATTTCACGGCATTGTGCACATCATTTCAAGCCTTGTAAAGCCTCTTGGCTATTCCTGGCATTATTTGCCACAAGCCTTGTAATAGATTAGATTTTATATATTGTAGTTCTATCTTCACTGACAGTTCAAATTTCACTTGGCACAGCCAGTGTTTTGCAGTTGATTCATATAGTGATTCTCATGACACTTTCAGTACATTTTTTGCACCATGTCTACAACTAGCAACCTCAATCTTGAGGCATCTACTACTAAGCTAGACAACTCCAATTATGGCACATGGAAATACCGAATGGAGACCATTCTAGTACTTTAGGACAAATGGGACTATGTCGATGGATCTACACCTAGATCATTGGAAGATCCAGCTAGCGGTAGCTCTGCTCCACTATTGTCACAACACCATCAGTGGGATCTATAGCTACATAAACAGTTTTTGCACTTGTAGCAGATCTTGCCATTGCCCGAGCTCAGGGATGGGATAAGAAAGACAAGTACTCATATCATCTGATCAAGCAGAATGTGCAAGATGTAGGTAAATTTGCTATTGGATTTTGAGCTATCTGGACATTAAAATGTCCAAAGCGACTAAGATGTGCCATGAGATTTGCATAGCAATATGGTCAGGACTATGATGAAACTTATGCTCTAGTGGTAGCAAAGATGGATTCCATACGGTTCTTGATATCACTAGTGACACTCAGTAGATGAAATGTGTATCATATCAATGTCAAGAATGCATTTCTCAATGGTTATCTAGACGAGGAAGTCTACATGCAACAACCAGCACATTATGATGAACCTGGAAAAGAAAATAAGTTTTGCCATCTCAAGAAAAGTCTCTATGGCTTAAAGCAAGCACCCAA